>NC_134355.1:403870706-404218054 GCF_048569485.1 Anomaloglossus baeobatrachus
AAAACAGACATGTCAGGACAATTGACCGTTACTGTATTTCTTCTGTAACTAGGGCTAATATATCAGTACCAGTTACAGGGGTAAATATCAATAGAAAATAAAATAAGGCAATCTTATAATGTTCCTGAAATCTTATGGGGGGACACAGTGTATATAAAAACAAACATATTGAAAATCCCATGCTCTGGAATGTCACTTTAAATGTAAGCCGCCTGTCATGTACTCATCTTTTTGCAGCTTTACTTTTTACTGACGTCATTCCGGTCCCGCAGCGCCATCTTGGGACAATAATTTCTGACTGCTTTCTTTACAAGTACTTATTGCAAGTCTATGAGAGCCAGATCAAGGCTATCATAGAGATGCATTGAGTTGTGACCGCCGGCATGCTCCATAAAACACTGGAACTGCTGGAAAATCACAAATCGCCAGAGACCGACTGGAGCGGTAGTGATAGAAGGTGAAGCTGCTGGAAGTTGAATATATGATAGAGGTCAGGGGACTTATATTTAGGCTGGGGACACGCGTCATTAATGCGAGTCTAATTGAATTACACTCGGCTTCCGCTTTGCTGGAGTGTAAGCTGTGTGCCATGCCACTGTGCTGCGATCACAGTACAGCCGTGGAGGAGGGGTGAGCACTGCGAAGGAGAGGGAGGGTGTAATCTCCACATCTCCTCCATTGTCAGCTGATTCGATTCTCACACTGCACTCACATTACACCGCTGTAATGCGAGTGCAATGTGATGTTTCTCTCGCACCCATAAATTTGTATGGGTGCGAGTGAAAGTGAATCGGTTTGCACCCGAAGCATGCTGCGATTGTTTTCCCGGTCCAATTAGGGCTGAGAAAAAAATAGCACATGGGAGCTGTCCCATAGAGTAACATGGGTGCAGATGCAATGAGGTTTTATATCACATTGCACTCGCTCCGTTTTTCTTGCCGTGTGTGCTTACCCTTAAAGCACCACACCAGCAGGGAATAATAAAAGAATCCTTGAGCGAAGCTTTAAAACAGGAAACTGGGCTATGCTTGGTTATGGCCATTTCAGTTAATATATTGTTTTTTGTTCCCTTCATTTATTTTGTTTAGAGTAAGTCAAGAAACCGACAAAAGCACCTGGAATCTCTCCACAGTTTTGTCACCAGAGCTACAAGGGAGCTAATATGGTTGAATGAAAAGGAAGAGGAGGAGGTAGCATATGATTGGAGTGATAGAAACCAAAATATACCATCTAAGAAGGAGTATCATGGCGTAAGTGTCCACTTCAAAGCAGTATATTACAAAAGAATCCTATTAATGTATAAAGGAAATTGGGCTGTTATTTGTATTATCAAGTTACCCTGGTGGTAATCTAAACACATGGGATACTCAGTCTCTGCGTCCATGCTAAAGTGACAGAATGAAGCCAAGCCGCAGAGTGGAGCATGATTTGTGTATTTCATGTTGATATTGCTCTCCTGCTCCAGTGAGTCTACAGCATCCACTTAACGCACTGACAAACTAATATACATGAAATGAATAATACTTGATAAATTATGTTTGATCTCTATTTATAAAGGATTTAATGAGGGAACTTGACCATAAAGAAGAAGTCATTAAATCTGTGCAAGATACTGCAGAGCAGCTGCTGCTTCAGAATCACCCTGCCAGATCCACTATTGAGGTGAGTGTATTATAATAATAACATGGAGATCTGTTATGGCTTACTCATGTCACATTATTTCTTTATCTTTTCTTTCCTTAAAGGGAATATGTCACCAGGGTTTTGCTACCTCATCTTAGCATTTCATGATGTAGGGCAGTGATATATCACTTACTGGGCTGCCTGGTGCCTTATCTGAAGAAGATCTAGTGAATGCTGAGCTCTGTATAACCCCGCCCACACCACTGATTGGCAGCTGTGCAAACTGTTCATTGTCAGAAAGCTGCCAATCAGTGGTTGGGGTGTGGTTGGACTTCATAACCTGTGCCTATTATTTTCCTTCTATAACAGGGGCAGTACTGCATGTCTTAGACGCATGTGACAATATTGTATAGTTGAAGTCTGTAATATCTGACCACCCTTGATTATCAGTAAGAGAAATTTCAGAGTAGTACTAAATAAGTTTGTTCTTCATTGGTCTTGTATTCTGGAAATCATTGCTGGTGTATAGTTGTCTCACGCATGTCTTTGACAGTTCAGATGATCATTTTGACTGAATGTCAACAGTCTCCTTTGCTTTGTGACAGAAAGAATAGTAAAGTATGACTCCCTATTCCATCCAATAAAAGCAACTGGACAGATCAGTTATTAGTCAGAGGGATTCCTCAAGATTTGTTTCCTTAGTAGTGGATCCATTTTGGCCTCCATTTTTATTGTAGTTTTAACCAAACCTTATATTGTTTCATCAGAAAGGGACTACAGAGCATTTCATTAGAATTCACTGGAAATTTGAGGCCAGCAGTGGCCTTTTGCCACAATATAACCTCTGAATACCTGAGACATGAGATGTGAATAGGATTTACCAAAAAAAAATGAACCTTTCAAAATAGTTCTTGTACCGCTGGAATTATTTCATGAGTTTCACCCAGTGCCAGACAGCACAGGCACTTATGGACTTTGCTGTGGACGAGCTGTGGATTTGTGGCAAAAGCTGCAATGGAAATCTTCTGCATCTTAATACACCCTGATCTTGATGGAGAAGATAAAGAAAAACACAAACATGTTTTTACAACCTGACATAAGATTTTATTAATTGCTGTGTGTAAAATGGGTACCATATGGACAGCGAACTAACCCATTTAAGTCATTGTGCTACATAGTTCACATCAACGTTTTTACACTCGCACCAATGGTCTGCCTGTAATAATTGCAGCATGGACTACTTTGATCCATATTCTGGTTCGGATTCACACACTATAATTCATTGGGCGTGTAAAAAATGGATCACATATAGGTTACCAATTGTATGTCATGCGTTTTTCATGCATACATTACAATTATAAAGATAGAAAACTGTATTTGTTCTTTATTTTTTATTAAACTGTTCATGGAAAAAAAGGTTGCCACATGGATAGCCAAAACGGGCCTATGGTTTGAATACAGAGGTTAGAAATGGACACACTAATGACAATGCTGATGACATTTTTTTTTCTCAACATAGAAAGGATGATTTTGCATATGCTTGTGTGAACCCAGCCTAAGTAGATAAAACCTAGCTTCCAACACGTGCGCAAATCTTTTATTATCTGCATCGTAGTAAGTTTGCCTCTCTTCTACCTCTAGGCCTACAAAGCCGCTACACAGACACAATGGAACTGGATTTTACAGCTGTGCAGTTGTGTAGAACAACATATACGGCAAAACACTGTCTACTTTGAGGTATTTCACTAACATTTTTGGGATAGATGACCACTTTTTAGTGGCAATACACAGCCATGAATATGCAGATATAATTATTGTTGTTTATGATGGTGGTTCTCTGATTAGTGCTGTGTATGCCATAATAAAGATTATGGAAATGGATTGTCTTGATGAAAAAATAATTCTGGTCTTACTGAAATAATGGTCCTATACACATTAAAGTCCGCTAAACCCATCAATTTCAGCAGATTAGCGGACCATCTGAAGTGCATGGGGGTCTTCAGACTATCCCTGGACATGCAGTAGTTTAAATGCCCAATCCTTTTTGTTCCCAGGTTAGGTAGGGAGATGGGAAAGGTAGTTATCTAGGGTGTAAGGTGTAGCTATTCTTCTAATATGTCCAACTCTTGTATGGCCGCTCATCCTCATTGTCCCTCTTCTTCACAATGGTCATGCATACATTTTCCAATTAGATCTCATGCATATGACTGCTTTCATATGTTTTCAATATGAAGCCACATTGCACAGCATATTGGTGCTTCTAAGGAAGGACCAATATATGCTACTGTGAAGTCGCTGCATTATATATATATAATATTATATATGCATTATATATATATAATCTGTATTTGACTATTCTTTTACATATTTTATGCATAGCCTAACTAAAGCATATCAATCCTTTTTGTGTTTGTGGGGTTTCTTGGTAACCCTGAGCTTTGTAAAAAGTCCTATTTGAAAGAGTCTGTTGTTATTTGTTTTAATAAGTGATATCAGATTCCAGCTTTACCTTCAGGACATGTATCTGACATACTTTGTTTTTGTATTGTAGTATTTCAGTGATGCCAAAGATGCCACCGATTATCTGAAGATCTTAAAAGATTCCATACTGAGGAAGTATAGCTGTGATAAATCAACCAGCGTACATAAACTGGAAGACTTAGTGCAAGAATCAATGGTATTGATTACAAAAAGCATGTATTCCTTTAGAATTTAAGCTGATACATATATTTTCATGCATGAATGTCATAGTGTCCCCTACGTGGGACTTGCTTTCTTTTCCCTTGAAGTCTGCAAAAAGCTGCTCTCCCTATGGAAGACTTGGTGTGACCATGCATTGCATAATCAACCACTTCCCTGAGGGGTTGCCATGTTATACTGGCTGATTTTCCAGTTGCCAGTCCATGTTATGCATAGTAGAAACTGTTCCAATTTCTCTTGCCATGTGGCTCAAAGCTGCACTTGACCATAATGTTTGTAGAGGGAAATCATTTGATGCTCTAAATTCCCTTTAACAGAAGGTTATAACATTTCTCATATTGTCTGGGTATCCCCTACGATGGTTATAGCCATATAGGATCCATATAAACGGGAGGTATAATAACATGAGAATATACTATTGAGAAAACATATCTATGGGATGTCTACTCATGAGCTGTTGGAGGTACTACTTTTAGAGCACCTGGTTATTTCATTAGGAGGTAGCATAAAAAAAAGTCTTTACATCTAAGTTGGAGTACTGGGAGAATTTCGGAGTAGTGCATGTGTTTTTTTATGATCCTATTTAAAAATGTAATATTTCAATTAAATTAACCAAAATGAGTGTCCTAAACCGTCATGCACCATGAGAAGCGATTCACTGCCAACACAAGTAAGCATGAAAGATAATTGATTGTGCCGACTATTTATTGTCAAAGTGATTTGATTTAATATGCAACATGTTTGTTTCTAATCATTCAGGAAGAAAAAGAACAGCTTTTAAATTACAAAAGCACAGTCGCCAGCCTCGTCGGGAGAGCAAAGGCAGTGGTTCAATTAAAACCAAGGAACCCGGACAATCCCCTGAAAGCATCGGTTCCGATTCGAGCTATATGTGACTACAGACAAATTGAGGTTAGTGTATGATTCAGTGGACAGTGTAAGCCCTTCACATGACTGTAACATGGTATTCTCATGTCTGGAGCCAGAGGATACACTTTAGGGTGCCCTCACACAAGCGTATAACTCGCATGAGTATCGAAACGCATCACCCGGTGCGACTGGATTCTCTGCAGACAGGAGCGGGTCAGCTGCATGTATTTTCTTTATCGTTCCTTATGGGAGACCCAAACCATGGGTGTATAGCTACTGCCTCCGGAGGACACACAAAGTACTACACTAAAAGTGTAGCTCCTCCCTCCGAGCATATACACTCCCCGGATGACAAATCCAACCAGTTTCATGCTTTGTGTCAGGAGGTTCACACACACACATGCATCCTCTTTTGATTTTTCATTTTTTCTAAAGATTTGGAAGAAAAGCGGGTCCACTGGACTCCCGGCATGTCCCTTCTCACCCCCCTGGCGGCGGTGCTGTTAAGGTTGACTTCAGGGCAGGAGCCCTTCATGCCGCGCTCCTTCACCATCCCTTAGGGGCTCTGGCTTGACGTTAGAGCCAACACGGTTCTCACTGCCTTGCAGGAGACCGGCCTCCATCCGCAGCCCTTTTGCAGGACCCTGCTGGACGGAGCACTGAACCCCCACCCCACCCAGGGACTGGGCCCTGCGTCTCAAAGCTAAGTATAGAGACGTTATTCAGAGGGTCCTTTCTGCAATGTGGGGCACTTTTATTGGGGGGGACAGTGATTTACTTTAATAATGCTGCCTTTTACTGTGTTTCCGGCCGGTTCCACGGTTTTTACTGAGAACCGCGCCGATGATGCCTGATTGTCGGCCGCATGCATAACTCTAGGCCCCGGCTTCAGCCGCGGCCTAGTTTCGTTGCGTTCCCCTGCATGTCAGTCATGCAGGGGGACACTGCAGCGCCGCCCGCCGGCCGCTCTGCACAGGGGAGGACGCTCCTCTCTGAGGAGATGATTCCCTCCCCTGTACATCTCCTTAGCCCTCCGATTCCCGCTCCTGGGTTAACCCCCTCCCCCCCCCTCACTCTCGCGCCATTTTCTCAGCGTTCTTAGTACGCTGGTCGGCGCTGGCTACTCTGCAGAAGGAGTGAATAGCTGGCTGGGGGTCCAGGCTTGGAATCTGGAGGGCACACATAATAGCGGTCTGATAAGTCACAACCTCTGGTTGTGCACTTTTATACACTTTCAGGGCATTCTGAAGGAGTTAATTCTTTATTATAGAACATCCTCCTCAGCAGCATGTCTCACTAGGAGCAGGGCTCCAAGGCTGTACACTACATGCTCTGCATGCAAGCTCGTATTGCAAACCCACACTGTAATGCCTTCTAATGTGGTGGTGCCTCAGCCTGGAGTCTCCCCAGGCTGCACGGCTTGGGTAGCATCTTTTTCCAATGCTATTTCCCAGTCCTTTGCAGACTCCATTGGACAGTTGTCTCGGACGCTGCTAAGCATGCATCAGCCCCCACAGGGTGCCTCTGCTGCTCCAGCTCGCTCTGCAGACCTAACAGAGTCTGTTTCACCTAATCCCAAACCCCGTCCTCCTAAACGGAGACGCAGGGACTCCTCTCCTTCCTCGTCCCACGGCTCTGCCTCACGGGCCGAGTCACAAGGCGAGGAGGATGCCCTTATTGTGGGCTCAGACGCTTCGTCTATGTACCCCATTGATACCGATGGTGATGCAGATGTTAGCGATTTGATAGCGTCCATTAACTCCGTTCTGGACCTTAACCCTCCAGTGTCAGAAGATCAGGCCTCTTGGGTAGAAAAACACCAGTTTATCTCACCTAAGAGAGCAGGCCACTGTGACTAAACCCAGGGCCTGTCCTGACAAACGCTTTAAGCGTACTTCTGACTTACTGGGGGCTCGGACGCTCTCCATGTACCCTATTGATCTGTCCGAAAGTGACGCAGATGCTAATGATTTGATTGCGTCCATTATATTTGTACTGGACCTCAATCCGCCTGTTTCAGGGGAGCACCCCTCTTTGGCAGAAAAGCATCAGTATACCTTGCCTAAGAGAACAAGGAGTGTGTTCCTTATCCACTCCAGCATTCAGGTCACTGTGACCAAGCCCAGAGCCTGTCCTGACAGACGCTTCCCAGAGCGTGGTTCTGATGACTGTTTCCCCTTTCCACCAATGGTGGTCAAGGAGTGAGCTCATTCACCAAGGGTGGACCCTCCGGGGTCTAGACTTTCAGCCCGGACAGTTGTATCAGTGGCTGACGGCTCCTCTCTGAGGATCCCACTGTCCGCCAGGTTGTCCTTCTGGCCAAATGTATATATGAGGCGGCAGGGGCCTCGTTCTCCCCATCTTTTGCAGCAGTGCGGGCTCTCAAAGCCATCTCTGCTTCTCGGGAGGAGATGCATTCCCTCACCAGGGCCTTTATGCCCGAATTGGTTGCCTTAACTTCCAGGCTTCAGTCTTTTCATCCTATAGCTGGAGACTGTCACCGCACTGCGGTGGCCTCGGCTACTTCCCTCGCTATCCGCAGGTTCCTGTGGCTTCGAGAGTGGAAGGCAGATGCTTCTTAAGAAGTTCCTTGCTGGACTCCCTTTTGCTGGGACCAGTCTATTCGGTGAACAACTGGATGAAATTATTAAGGAAGTTTTTGGCAGGAAGAGTACTTCCATGCCACAACCCAGGAAACCTTCCAGGGCAGGAACCAGTCGAGGTTTCGTTCCCTTCGTTTCCTCTAACTGGTCGTCCTCTAAGCCCTCGGCCTCGTCCACTAACTCAGCCAAGGTCCGTAAACCAACTGGCGCATGAAGCCGTGTCCTAAGTCGGCAGGAGCTGCTGCCACCAGGGCAGCCTCCTCTTGATTATCTGGCCGCGCCAGTAACGTCCTTGGTCGGTGGCAGGCTCTCCCTCTTGGGCGACGTGGGGTTGCAACACGTCTTCGATCAGTGGGTGTGGGTTACCCTCTCCCACGGCTACAAAACAGATTTTTTTCTGACAACTCCCCCCTGCTCCAAGGCCGCCGCCTTCTCACAGGCCGTGGCATTCTTGCAGGCCAATGGAGTAATTGTACCAGTTCCCGACTGGGAACGGTTCTGAGATTTCTACTCAAATCTCTTCCTAGTCCCCGAAAAGGACGGTGCTTTCCGACCTGGATCTCAAGCTTCTCAACAAGCATGTTCAGGTGCGGCAATTTTGCAGAAATCTCTGCGATCAGTCAATGACCCAAGGAGATTTCTTAGCATCCATCGACATCAGAGATGTCTCTCTGCATGTGCCATTCGCAGTTTCCCACCAGCGTTGGCTACGTTTTGTAATCGGAGAGGAACATTTCCAATCGTGGCTCTCCCCTTGGGTTAGCCACGGCCCCTCCAGGGGTTGGTAGTAATTCCTTACCTGGAGGCCCTTCTAGTCAGGGCTTCATCCAGTGCAGACTGTCAGCGGAGTGTCTCGCTCACTCTCGCCACGCTTGCAAGTCCACTCTGACCCCGACCCAGGAACTTACGTACCTGGGAATGCAATTCGAGACTCTGCTGGCACTTGTGAAGCTGCCCTTAGTCAAACAGCAGTCTCTTCATCTGGCGGTTCGCTCTCTGCTGAGGCTCCGCCATCATTCCATCAAGCACCTCATGCAGGTGCTGGGTCAGATGGTGGCGTCAATAGAAGCGGTTCCCCTTGCCAGTTCCATCTGCGTCCCCTGCAGCTGGACATTTTCCGCTGTTGGGGCAAGGGACTTCGTCCTTGCACAGACTAGTGGCTCTGTCGCCACAGACCAGGAGCTCTCTTTAAGTGGTGGCTTCGGCCCCTCTCTCTGTACCAGGGACGCTCCTTTCTGGCCCCGTCCTGGGTGATTCTCACCACGGATGCCAGTCTATCCGGCTGGGGAGCAGTTTCTCCACACCGAGCACAGGGCACTTGGACTCCGTCCGAATCAGCCCTCTCGATCAATGTGCTAGAAATCAGGGCTGTAGTCCTTGGACTCACAGCCGCCTAGCAATGTTGGAAGTTCAACATATCCTTCAGTGGACGGAGGACTCCGAGTCCACCATATCCGCAGTCCACATCCCAGGGAAAGCTGGGAGGCAGATTATCAGCCGTCAAACCGTGGACAGCGGCGGGTGAGCCCTGCATCCGGCAGTGTTCCGGTCAATTTAGCAGGCAGGGCACTCCGGAAGTGGATCTAATGGCATCCCGGCACAACAACAAGGTCCCGGTTTACGTGGCTCGCTCCCACGATCCTCAGGCCTTGGCACGGACGCGCTGGTTCCAGATTGGTCCCAGTTCCGTCTGGCCTACGTGTTTCCCCCTCTAGCTCTCTTGCCCAGAGTCCTGCGCAAGATCAAAATGGAGGACCGTCGGGTCGTACTCATCGCCCCAGGCCCAGGCGAGCTTGGTTCCCAGACCTGCTCCGTCTGCTCGTGGAGGTGCCGTGGCATCTCCCGGACCGGCCAGACGTTCTCTCAGAGGGTCCGTTTTCCACAACAATTCTGCGGCTCTCAGATTGACGGCGTGACTCTTGAGCCCTGAATCCTTACGGCTTCAGGCATTCCTTCCGAGGTCATCTTCACTATGACTCAGGCTCGGAAGTCTTCCTCGGCCAGGATTTACCTCAGGACTTGGAGAATTTTCCTGTCCTGGTGTCGTTCTTCCGGCCATGCTCCTTGGCCGTTTTTTCCTTGCCGTCCATCCTGTCCTTTCTCTCAAGGGACAGGTCTCGACTCTGTCAGCATTGTTCCAGCGGCATATCGCCCGACTGGCCCAGGTGCGCACCTTCATGCAGGGCGCATCTCACATCATTCCGCCTTACCGGCGGTCTCTGGATCCCTGAGACCTTACTCTGGTCCTCATGGCCTTACAGAAACCCCCCTTTGAGCCTCTTAGGGAGGTTTCGTTGTTTAGTCTTTCACAGAAAGTGGTCTTTCTGGTGGCCATAATTTCTCTCAGGAGAGTCTCTTATTTGACTGTGCTCTCTTCGGAGTCACCCTTTTTGGTCTTTTTCACCAAGACAAGGTGGTTCTCCGTCTAACTCCGGGCCTTCTCCCTAAGGTGGTGTCTCCTTTCCACCTTAACCAGGACATTTCATTGTCTTCCCTTTGTTCGGCCCCTATGCATCGCTTTGAGAAAGCGTTGCATGCCTTAGATTTGGTGCGGACGCTCCGGATCTATGTGTCACGCACCGCTGTTTTCTTAGGCGGTGCACCTCTCTTTGTGTGCTGACCACACGTCAGCGCAAGGGTCTCTCGGCTTCTAAACCGACCCTAGCTCATTGAATAGGTCGGCCATATCCGATGCCTACCAATGTTCTCAGATGCCACCCCCGCCGGGGATTAAGGCGCACTCGACCAGAGCCGTCGGTGCCTCTTGGGCTACGGCTCAGCAGGTCTGTCAGGCTGCCACTTGGTCTAATCTGCACTCTCTTTCGAAGCACTACCAAGTGCATGCTCATGCTTCGGCAGATGCGAGCTTGGGCAGACGCATCCTCCGGACGGCTGTCGCCCATTTGTGAAGTTAGGTTTCGCCTACTTCTCGGTTTCTGTTTATTTCCCACCCATGGACTGCTTTGAGACGTCCCATGGTTTGGGTCTCCCATAAGGAACGATAAAGAAAAAGAGAATTTTGTTTACTTACCGTAAATTCTTTTTCTTATAGTTCCGACATGGGAGACCCAGCACCCTCCCTGTTGCCTGTTGGCAGCTTTCTTGTTCCGTGTGTTTTCACCGGCTGTTGTTGTAGACAGAAGTTCCGGTTGTTCCGGGTTTTACTCTATCTCTACTTATGGGTGGATGTCCTCCTTCAGCTTTGGCACTAAACTGGTTGGGTTTGTCATCCGGGGAGTGTATATGCTCGGAGGGAGGAGCTACACTTTTAGTGTAGTACTTTGTGTGTCCTCCGGAGGCAGTAGCTATACACCCATGGTTTGGGTCTCCCATGTCGGAACTATAAGAAAAAGAATTTACGGTAAGTAAACAAAATTCTCTTTTTTATGCACTGACATGCTCCTGTCCGGAGAGGCCAGGAGCCACACCGAGTGATGCGTTCCGATTCTCATGCGAGTTATACGCTCGTGTGAGGGCACCCTAAGTGACTGTGTACACGCATGCACAATTTTCCATAGTTTGATCTGCTGTTCAATAGAAATCTCATTATGATAGACAAGAAAACGCTCCAGAAAACACTCCAAAGCACATGGAAAGAGGTGCCCAACCGTAAATATATGAAATAAAAAATACACAGATTACTCTTATTACAGCACAGCCTGGGTTTTTTCTGCGGTCTCAGTCCTTCCCCTTCAACCAGATGAGCATGTGACCATGGTGGCCAAGGAATGGCTGCAGCGGTGAGAAGCCTTTATAATTGGAATAGAAAACACACAGTTCTGCAGCCCTGGATGAGGAGCAGGAAGAAATGTGATGGAGAATGTCATAGCAAGATGTGCCATTCATTCTCCTTTTGTGCAAGCTTATACATTTGTTGCGATTGATACTTTTTCTGGAAGGAAGATCAGAAGTCCATTATTAAGGGTTGTGAAGCAGTGCTTCCCTATTAGCCAGTATGATGTAATTTTCCTTGTAGTGGCTTTACACACTACGATAGTGCGGACACTCACCCGTGTGCACAATACTAATTGTGAAACACGAGGATGAAAGTGGTTGCCTGTATATGCAGTGATTTGCTGATATTGTGAGCTCAGGTTTTAGTACTACTGGAGATTTCCAATCAAGTGATAATTTTGATTTTTTTGAAGCCAGATTCACCTGCAAATCTTTACACCTTGAGATGATTGTAATTGACTTGTGAAATTCATGGAAAATTGTTGGAAACATGTAAAGCTGGTAAATAATGCTTTGAAACTCTAATATGCCGACTTTCTGCAATTTCAGCACAATTTTAGCTTTGTGTAGTGGTAGTTGTCTGTTTTCTATATCACCTCTACTAAGCATCAAAAAAATGGCCTACAGTATATGCTTTCATATTGCGCGTCGATAGAATGAAAGACTTCTCACACATCTCACAAAACTAAATATTTGTTTTTCCATTTTTACAACTAGATAACTATTTACAAAGATGATGAATGTGTACTGGCAAGTAATTCACACCGTGCAAAGTGGAAAGTGATCAGTCCTACCGGTAATGAAGCCATGGTCCCATCTGTGTGCTTTACGGTACCAGCACCAAACAAGGAAGCTGTTGACTCTGCAAACAGGTACAATGCGCTGGTAATCAATGGAAAAAATGGCAAGATTTTAATAATGGTCAAAGACCACTGGAGTAAATTACCAGGCAATTTCTCCTCTAACGGTTATTCCAAACATTTAATATTATCGTCTATCCGCAGCATATGCGATAAGTTGCAGATCGTGGGCAAGGTATGACGGCTGGGATTTCCATTGCTCCTAATAATGGGGTTCTGAAATGCCTTGTCACAATGTATCGGTGGCCGCACATGAGCACCACCTCTTCATTAAAGGGAATCTGACAACATGTTCTTGCTACCTGATCTGAGAAAAGCATGATGTAGGGAATGAGATCCTGAATCCAACAATGTATCACTAAAGCGGGCTTTACACGCTACGATTTCGCTACAGCGATCTCGTTGGGGTCACAGATTTTGTGACGCACATCCGGCCGCTGTAGCGATGTCGTAGTTTGTGACTCCTAGGAGCGATTTTGGATCGTTGCAAAAACGTGCAAAATCGCTCCTCGTTGACATGGAGTCCGCTGCCAGTTATCGCTGCTGTCGCAGGGGCGAAGTTGTTCCTCGTTCCTGCGGCAGTGCACATCGCTACATGTGACGCCGCAGGAACAAGGAACATCTCCTTACCTGCCTCCGGCCACAATGCGGAAGGAAGGAGGTGGGCGGGATGTTACGTCCCGCTCATCTCCGCCCCTCCGCTTTCATTTGGCAGCCGCTTAGTGACGTCGCTGTGACGCCGAACGGACCGCCCCCTTAGAAAGGAGGCGGTATGCCGGTCACAGCGGCGTCGCTATGCAGGTAAGTATGCGTGACGGGGGTGCCAGATTTTGTGCGCGACGGGCAGCGATATGCCCGTTTCGCACAAACGATGGGGGTGGGTCGCATGCTAGCGATATCGGGTTGGATATCGCAGCATGTAAAGCCACCCTTAGATTACTGGGTGGAGCCGTTCTAAAACAATCAGAATTTTTACATTTAGTCATGTAGCACAGCTGAGAGAGCTGTCCTGCCCACACCTGGCTTTCTTTTGAGATTGTACATAAACAGTGATGTGTCAATAAGAGGAAGGGGCGTGCCAGACTGCCATGTGCTTGACATTGTAGTTTAAACAATGATATGTCCTGTTTATTAAACAAAGATAGCAAATAAACAACAGATTGGACCTTGACAAGACAGGTATCACTGAATTTTCTATATTAAAGGGAACCTGTCAGGTGCAATTTGCACCCAGAACCACGAGCAGTTCTGGGTGTATATTGCTAATCCCTGCCTAACCGTCCCTGTATACACTAGCATAGATAAAGAGATCTTTAGAAAAAGTATTTCTAAAGATCTTTTATCATATACTAATGAGCGCAGGGTGTAGTCCCAAGGGCGTAATATCCCCCCGATTAGTCCGCCTTCCTAGCAAATTAGTACGCCCACCAGGCATGCTTACATGCTATTCAATGCAGCATCACCAGCAGTGACACGTGTACCTGTGTTCGCTGTGGCCGATTTTCTGATGCACCGGCACTTCCAGTCATGTAGGCAGTAGGCGTCTCTGAAGCCAGGACGCATACACCCGACTTCATACTGTGCAGGACCGGAAAAGACCGGCATTCAGAAGAACGGTCACAGCAAACACAGGTATGTTCGTCACCGCGGGTGATGCTGCATTGAATAGCATGTTAGCACGACCCTGTGGGTGTACTAACATGCTAAGAGGGCGGACTAGTCGGAGGATTTAACACCCTTGGGACTAGTCCCCTCGCTTATTAGCATAAGATAAAACGTCTTTATAAATACTTTTTCTAAAGATCTCTTTATCTATGCTACTAGATACAGGGACAGTTAGGCAGGGATTAGCAATATGCACCCAGGACTGCTCGTGGTTATGGCTGTATATTGCGCCTGACAGGTTCCCTTTAACCCTTGCAGCATGCTGGCTTCAGATTATAAAGCAAAAACCTGCTAATATATTCCCTTTAATTTTCTTTATGACTGCTACATATAGCCAAATACAAAACTTAGCTAGCCCTGGAGGTCCCATAGACAGATAAATGCCATCAGGATCAATATTAGTCACAGTGGTCAGATTTGGATAGGTGATAACTTTTCTTATTGGGAATAACCTTAGGTAATCTTCAGTGAATTATTTTAAAAGGACTCTCATATTATTATAATTATTGTATACTTTTTAATCTAGTATTCAAAACAAATAAGTTCTTTATGTGGCTGAAGCTTTGTTCCCTTGTAACGCCATAAATGTAGATAATCTGCCGACACCACCAGAAACAGTTTACTGCTTTTGTCTTTAAGGAGGTTGTCCCTTCACATTATTTTTTTTTAAACGCTTAAAATGGTGTAAAATTATTAAAGCAGTAATACTCACCAATACCCTGCTGCTCCTGAGCCAATTTGTCTCTGGCCTTTGCTGATCTCTATATATCTAGCTCCAGGGATGTCGTACTTGGATAAAAGTAAAACTATACATATTTGGCATCTACGAACTCGTAGCGACCTGAGGCATCATACTGACACATTAGTTTTACCGTGTGGTGAACATGGTGAATAATCCCCCCTCCAAAACAATTGTGCAGGAATCATACTGACACATCAGTTTTACCATATAGTGAACGCAATAATTAAAAGACCCTAAAAACGAATGTGCAATTGCACTTATTTTGCAATTTCACTACACATGAAATTTTGTTTTTTCCATTTTCCAGTACACTATATGGTAAAACTAATGGTATCATTCAAAAGTTCAACTCATCCTGCAAAAAATAAGCCCTCATATGGCAAGATTGACGGAAAAATAATGAAGTTATGGCTAGGGAAGGAAAAAATGAAAACGGAAAATCACCCAGGAGTGAAGGGGTTAAGAATGTTGTCCACTACGTTTACATCCTTATCCTTAGGATAGATCATCAATGTCTGATTGGAAGGGGTCCGGCACTTTCGGCAATCAGCTGTTCACAGTGCCGGCGGTGGTAGCAGTCAGCCGGAAATGCTCAGTTCTAGAGCTGCCCCGTCAACTGAAAGCAGCTGTGGCCGGGTACTTCACATGTGCCTTCTATTGATTTGAATGGGAAGCGGATATGCATGGTCGCTATTAGAAGGTGGAGCAGCTCCGGAACATCGTTTCCGCCACCGGCACCAGGAACAGCTGGGGGGTGCAGGGTGTTGGACCTCGGCCATTCAGATATTGATGACCTCTCCTAAAGATGGGCCATTAGTGCAAAATTAGTGGACAACCCTTTTAGGTGTAATTGATTGGGTACTATATATAGCTGTACGTTTCTGATAATCTCGCCAAAAACAGTATCTGGCAAGTTTTAAAATGCTAAACTGAAACTATGAATTTTGAAGAGTAGATAATTTCATCATAAATTACAATTGCAATATTTCATTGCAGGATTGAGCAAATGTATCAAAGTGTTATGTCACTCTGGCATGAATCCCATATCAACATGAAGAGCATGGTATCCTGGCATTACTTAATGAATGAAATTGAAGCCATTCGAGGAAGCAAAGTTTCATCAGTATGTATATATATCATGATATTGGTTACTTCTGCCTGTGTTATTGTGGAACAGTATTCTATTATAACACAATTGATAGTATTTTATTCATCTTAAAGTGGAACTCTGCCCTCGTGTTCTACTTTGTTTTTGTAAACCAATGAATAATAAAAAATATACATCAGTAATTAGTTTGCCTGTTATGTTATCCCGCTAGTGCTATTTATATAGAAATATTATCTGGGTATAAGTATTTATGGCTTATCTGTGAAATCTAAGAGTAAACCTGTTGTCCTTCCTGTTATACTGTAGTGTCATCATCGTACACACATTTCTCCTGTGTAAAAATGTTTATGTGACCAATAAACTGTAGAATTCTCCATTGCAGATTAAAACCTTGCTTCCTGGAGAACATCAGCAGGTTCAAGGCAATCTGAAAACTCGTTTTGATGAATTCCTGGAAGACAGCCAGGATTCAAAAATGTTCTCCGTGTCTGATATAGGACAACTGGAGAGAGAAGTCAATGTCTGCAAACTGTACTATGAGGAGCTTCTAAAATCTGCTGAAAGAGGTAAATATATGGATTTATTTTACTCACTTATATCGCCATCATATTCCACAGCGCTTTACTGACATCATCATCACTGTGCCCATTGGAGCTCACAATCTAATTTCGCTATCAGTATGTCTCTGTAATGTGGGAGGAAACCGGGGTAACAGGAGGAAACCTATGGATACACAGGGACAATGTATAAACTTGCATATGTTGTCAGGTGGGATTTGAACCCAGAACGTCAGCACTGCAAGTTTATTGTGTAAATTGAGGCAGCCTAAACATATATGGCAGTGAAAACCAAACTCAATGTGAGTTAAACCCTTTCACCTAAACCCTTTCACCCCTTCACGACATATAACGTATAGTTACGTCATATGTCATGACCCTGCCTTTCATACATGCTCGGCGCACATGATTTAATAAGCCATTATGTTCTTCTAACAGCCATGGGTGGATCAGAAATCTGCCCTCCGCTGTTAACTAGTTAAGTTCTGCTGTCAAACTGTGACAGCAGGATTTAACTTTTGCTGGCAGGGCGCTCTCGTCAGCGCACCTGTGATGTGATCACAGGGTGCTGATGGGTTGTCATATCAGCCAGGGGTCAGCTGATGAACCCTGTGCCTGTCGTCACAATCCTCCTGTGAATGCCGGTTGCGAGACAGCATTCATAGGAGATTGCCTGGTGCGTGCAATATGCTTTTATCATCATCTTTAACATACTATTGTATGTAAAACTTTTAGCTTTGTCAGAAATAAACAGAAAAAAAAAAATAAAATCTAGACAGATCGATACATAGAATAAATAATAATACATATTAGGCCAGGGCCACATGGGGATCTACAGCGATCCTCACATGACACTCGGCTCACGCTGGCAGCACAGCAGGAGCCGAGTGTCATGCAAGTGTCACTACGACTGAGGTCCGATCATGCGATCGGACCTCAGCTGTGGGGGATGGGCCGGCGCTGCAAAGGGGAGGGATTTATCTCCCTCTCTCCTCCATTGCCGGCTATTGTCATTTTCGCCCAGCACTCGCAGTACACCACGGTACTGCGAGTACAGTGCGATTTTTTTTTTTTTCTCGCCCCATAGACTTGAATGGGTGCGAGAGAAACAAGACTAGCATTACAATCGCAGCATGCTGCGATATTTTTCTCGGTCCGATTGGGGCTGAGAAAATAATCGCTCATAGGTGCTGGGACATAGGTTAATATTGGTTAGAGTGGAATGCGATAAAACATCGCATTCCATTCACTCCGATTTTGATGCCATGTGGCTTAGGCCTTATAAGCTTGCACCCTTTAGTGCCTTTCATGTGGCACTTAGGAGTTTTTAAGCTTATTTAAGCAATTAAATAAATAACTAAATAAAAAGGATGTTTGGTCCTCCCCATTTTAGAAAACAAAGATAAAAAAGACTGCGGGTTGATATTATCAGGCTGGGAAAGTCAATGGTTATTGGGCTCTTCACAGCCTAAAAATAGCAGCCCACAGTTGCTCCAGAAGTGCATCACATTAGATGCGACAATTCTGGCACTTCACTGCTGGTCTTCCAGGTGCCCAGGTGCGTGTCAATTGCGGTAATATGTTTTTTGAGTATCTTAGTAATGGAGAGGTATCTATCAGACACCGCCATTACTAACCCAGTAATTGAAAACGACACACACATACAGTATATTTCATTTAAAAAAAAAAAATCACAGAGCACACACTTGGGCCGTGTGCCGTGCGATTTTTTTTTTCTCATACCCTTTGACTTGCATTGGCGAGTCTCAACCGTTTTACGCTGCTGTACGCAACATGCTGCAATTTCTTTTCTTCAGCCTGATTTCAGCTGAGCAAAAACTCAAAGATTAACACTGCCTCATTGGATAACATTGATTCAATACGATTTTTTATGGGATTGCAAAGATCAATGGAATTAATAGAACCCACACTATTAAGAAAGTTTAAAATCAATATCCATTGTAAAAGATTCAGTTAAAGGGAATCTGTCACCAAGTTTTTGCCACCTATTCTGAGAGCAGCATAAAGTAGAGACAGAGACCGTGATTTCAGTGATGTGTCACTTACTGGGCTGCTTAGTGTAGTTTTAATAAAATCACTGATTAATCAGCAGTAGAGTATCATTAGAGGACTACTTGGCCTGCTGCCAGTTGGTCCAGCACATTCAGGAGCTCTGTATACCTGCTAGATCTGCAGCAGAGAAAACAATGATTTTTCTCAAAATGACAGCAAACAGCTCAGTAAGTGACACATCTCTGGAATCAGTGTCTCTGACTCTCAGATGGGCTAGCAAAAACGTGGTGACAGATTCCCTTTAAGGGCTCATAATTGTGAAATGCTTCAGTATAAATTAGCAATATAGATGTTAATAAATGTATATTTTGTATGAAATTGGATAACTGTTGGAGTCATTGGGAGCTATTAGTCAGCAAAAGATTCTATTATTGCAGGGTAGGCACATTACTGCACAATGAACACAGAGCACAATAATTCTCCAGTGTGCTATAATGCAGGGCATAAATCGTATTAAAAATGGAAAGAAAAATCATATTTGTCTCAACTTTTCAACAGAGGAACAAGAAGAATCTGTTTACAATATGTATACCTCTGAGATTAGAAACTTCCGTCTCCGACTGGAAAGCAGTGAGGAACGGCTTATTCGTCATATCAGAACACCACTAGACAGAGATGATTTACATGAAAGTGCCCTAAGAATCTCTGATCAAGAGGTAGGTCAAGATGGGATTTCACTGCAACTCTTGGCTGATCACGTTTTGTTCACAGCTATTTTTGAGCCCTCACTTAGAAAGCTGTGCCATGGGTTCTGTAATATCTGCCAGAAGTAGAAATTACAAGGATAGACACTCATAACAGACACCCATTTGTGTCCGGCACAGTGTGTGTCCATTATGCAACAGATCCATTTCCTGCGTGAATCGAATAGCATGTTCGTACAACCCTCTGGGTGTACTAGCATGATAAGAGGGCGGACTAGTCGAGGGATATAACACCCTTGGGACTAGTCCTTGCACTTATTAGCATACGATAAAAGATCTTTGGAAATACTTTTTCTAAAGATCTCTTTATCTATGGTATTGTATACAGGGACGGTTAGGCAGGGATTAGCAATATGCACCCAGAACTGCTCGTGGTTCTGGGTGCATATTGCACCTGACAGGTTCCCTTTAAAGTTTGGATTGGTTGGGTGTGTAAAGAAACATCCACTAGGTGGCTCTGCGAGATACAACAAGCTGGAATATAACAGTATTGTTTACATTATAATAGGAATTTGTGGCTCTATTGGTGTCTTGTATAGTTTTTTTAATGTATTAAATCTATTTTTATTTTTTACCTTCACAGAAATTAAAGAAGGACTTGGACCATCTGAGAGTAGATTTGTCTTCAATTTCAGACAAATGTGAGGAATTCTTCAGCCAAGCTGCTGCCTCTCCATCCATTGATGCTCTACGATCTGAGCTCAATATTGTTATCCAGTCTATGAGCCAAATCTACTCCATGTCTTCCATTTACCTAGAAAAGTATGTGGATTTATTTCTGATTGTAATGTACTTATTAAAAATGTATTCTTTAAACACAATTCTTAAAATCCATGGATACCTTTGACATGAAAAAATGATTTTTATATATTATCTTGCTTACTTTTAGGTAATACAATTGTTCTAAGTTTCAGTGGGCAGTTTTCATTCCCTCATTCATTTTCATACCTCCTGATATGAGTTTGCAGCCTGAGGTTTCAAATTTTTCACTTGTGGGAGTGTCTCTCCCAGTAATGTAGGCTGGATGTGAGGTCTGTGTGTATGCAGGGGGCTGAGGGTTTCATGGGATTGAGACACCGCACAGGAAGACACTCAGGTACACACCAGTGACAGCATCGGCCATGAAACGATAGTCACTGATGACTCTTCTTTTCAGGGAGGGGCTAAGGGCTGTGACAGTGACTGCAGCCTCTGTCTCCTGATGGCACTTTGAATTTCCCAGCATGCACTGGTGTACTAAATCGAATCATCATTAGACAGGAAATAGAAAAAAAACCAACTCAGTAGCTGTTAGATAAGATAGTTAGAGAATGGTAGGGATTTTATAAAGCAAGAATATTAGAAAATAGCTTAGATTATGGGACTAAATAGATAGAAAGTAAGGACAAAAAATGCTTTGCTTTTGGGCCACCCCTAACCTCTGCCTTTCCAGTGTCACCTTTTTACTGGTCTCATTGATCTTTGACATAGCTGCAGCGGTGACCGCCACATTGACAGCAAGTGACTTTTGCGGCCAATCACTGTTCCGAGCAGTCATGGTCGAATAGACAGCACAAAACTGCTGCCCCCCAACAATACTGTCAAGGTAAAGTCACCATTGCAGCCTTTTTAAGGAAGACCATTTTGGAGGAGCAGAAGGGTAGCATTAGTGCAGCGTAGAGTAAACAGTGTCGATTTTGTTATCGCCAGTCAGATCAAGCCTTTGGAAAACACCTCTAAAGGCCCTGTCACACACAGAGATAAATCTTTGGCAGATCTGTGATTGCAGTGAAATCATGGACATATTGTTCCATATGTAGACAGCCACAAACCTGGCACTGATTGTCCACAATTTCACTGCAACCACAGATCTGCCGCAGATTTATCTCTGTGTGTGACAGGGCCTTAAGTCCTTTCTGGTCTATGCTCTTCATACTTCCTGTTAAATGTACTAGAATTAAGACATAATTACAGTACATTTACAAATGACTAAATTAAATTGTAAGGTTAATAGAATGTATTGATCTGCTGAGTTATAGTAAGCGGTGGGACTCCACCCCACCACCTTTTTAATCCCCCCTACCTTCTGAGCTCCCTTTCCCCCCTCCGCTCCCTAGGCTCCCTCCTGTTCTTTTCTTCATATTTGTCTTCTAATTTCTTTTGGCTTTGTTTCTTCTTTTTCTGTTTTCTGTCTTCTTTTTCCCTTTTATTTGGTTGAATTTAAAATGTTTAAAACTGGGCCAGACTCGACTGGGTGAAAGGCTGGGACTTGTTTATGGGTACTATTTGTCAGGATGCATGCTATTGTTTTGTCCTCAACACAGTTTATATAGCTCTGTGGGGAGCAAAAGGAACGTTTTTATGTTATGAGTTAAGGGTGCTTTACACGCTGCAACATTGCTAGCGATAGCTAGCGATGTCGTGCGCGATAGCACCTGCCCCCGTCGTTCGTGCGACATTTGGTGATCGCTGCCGTAGCGAACGTTATCGCTCCGGCAGCGTCACACACACATACCTTTTCAGCGACGCCGCTTTTCAGTGACTGCCGAACAATCCCTCCTTCAAGGGGGATGTGCGTTCGGCATCATAGCGACGTCACTGCGGCGTCACTAAGCGGCCGCCAAATAGCAGAGGAGGGGCGGAGATGAGCGTCCGGAACATGCCGCCCACCTCCTTCCTTCCTCATTGCCGGTGGACGCAGGTAAGGAAATGTTCGTCGTTCCTGCAGCGTCACACATAGCTATGTGTGATGCTGCAGGAATGACGAACAACCAGCGGCATGCACCACCAACGATATTATGAAAAGGAGCGACGTGTCAACAATCAACGATTTTTGATGTTTTTGCGATCGTTGATCGTCGCTCCTTGGTGTCACACGCTGCGATGTCGCTAACGGCGCCGGATGTGCGTCACTAACGACGTGACCCCGACGATATATCGTTAGCGATGTCGCAGCACTCTTAAGTCTTTAAAATGAAGAATTTAAAAAAAAAAAGTTTTAGTAAGCATGGAGGACTAGCTATAACCAAAAAAAAAACCATGGTTTCATATTTTTTCTCCAACATCAGAAACTATTTTGCTAACTATATAGATCGTATATTTTTTGTTTCAAGAGCACCTATAACCTGAGATAAATATGGAATTTGTTACCTGGTGTAAAGGTGGACGTTTCTGCTCATCTCCATTCTGGAAATATGGCCCTCTCTTCCCTGTATGTAAATCTAGTCTTTTGAGACTAGGAGTGATCCTCAAGACGACACCCAATTGCTTGGAAGACTAGATCTACATACAGAGAAGACCATCAAGAGGAACAAGGGAGGAGAGAGAATCCAGCACCGATCTAGTAAAAATATTTTCTTTATTCAAAATTCATAAAATGAAAAATCTGACCAAGTGCAGAGTATAAATACGCTTAACGCGTTTCGGAGAAGAACAGACTCCTTATTCATAAGCAACAGAGAAGAGGGGGACATATCTCAGGAATAAAGAGCCATAGACACAAAAGAAGAACAAAGCCAAATTCAGGAGTACAGCGGAATTTATACCATGTAAAAATACATATTTATGACAAATGACAAGTCCTCTTTAAAGGGAAGATGTCACAGTTTTTTATTTTTGTATTAAAAATAGTGATTATGATATCGAGTATTTTTAATACAAAATTAAAATCACTGCTTATTTAGTTTTTATTTCATTCTAATTTTACTGGAGGCACTGGGGGCTGCCATGCTGGATTTGCTGTGTGTGTAACGACAGTTACTCACTCCTTTATGGCAGCCCCTGTGCATAGAATCTGATAGTCGGAATCCGATCCCTAGGCTTATTACAGGAGAGCTCCCTGCTGTGAAATGGACGCGCCCCCTGGGCTGTCCAGATCACAGCAGAGGGAGGAGATCAGCGCCATCTTTCTGCAGCTCACAGCGGTCATGCTGTGTGCTGAACTTTTCCCCTTGTCACCCATTCGGCCTGTGTGAGTAGTGTACCGGCGCCCCTCCCCTCCGCCGCCGATGCTACTGTCTCCAATAACACCCCCACGCTCACCCCCATGGCCTGTCACTTATCGGCCTGTGTGAGTAGTGTACGGCTCCCCTCCCTTCCCAGCCGCAGCGAGCGTGCTTGTGCTTGTGTGTGCGTGTTGCAGAACATTTTGTGTGTGTGCGTGGCAGAGCATTTTGTGCATGCATGTGGAGAGCATTTTATACGTGTGTGTGTGTGTAAGAGCATTTTGTGTGTGCGTGCGTGGCAGAACACTGCATGTATGGCACAGCATTGTGTGTGCATGCGTTTGGCAGAGCATTTTGTGAGTGCATATGGCAGAGCATTTTGTGCGTGCGTGCGGCAGAGCATTTTGTGGGTGTGCGTGCGTGGTAGAGCACTGTGCATGCATCGCAGAGCATTGTGTGTGCGTGCATGTGGCAGAGCATTGTGTGTGCGTGCATGTGGCAGAGCATTGTGTGTGCGTGCATGTGGCAGAGCATTTTGTGCGTGCATGTGGTAAAGCATTTTGTGCGTGCGCGTGGCAGTGCATTGTCTGTGCGTGAGTGACAGCATTGTGTCAGTGTGCATGGCAGAGAATTGTGTGTGCGTGCGTGGCAGAGCATTGTGTGTGCCTCCGTGGCAGAGCATTGTGTGCGTGCATGTAGCAGAGCATTTTCTGCGTGCGTGTGGCAGAGCATTTTGTGCGTGCATGTGGTAGGGCATTTTGTGCGTGCGTGTGGCAGTGCATTGTGTGCGCGTGCGTGGCAGAGCATTGTGTCAGCGTGCATGGCAGAGCATTGCGTGTGCGTGCCTGGCAGAGCATTGTGTGTGCGTGCCTGGCAAAGCATTGTGTTTGCGTGCGTGGCAGAGCATTGTATGTGCCTGAGTGGCAGAGCATTGTGTGTGTGTGCATGCGTGGCAGAGCATTGTGTGTGCGTACGTGCATGGGTCAGAACATTTTGTGCCTGCGTGCATGAATCAGAGCATTTTGTGCATGCGTGTGGCAGAGCATTTTGTGTGTGCGTGCGTGGCAGAGCATTGTGTCAGCATGCGTGGCAGAGCATTGTGTGTGCGTGCCTGGCAGAGCATTGTGTGTGCGTGTCTGGCAGAGCATTGTGTGTGCGTGCATGTGGCAGAGCATTTTGTGCGTGCCTGTGAGCATTTTGTGCGTGCATGTGGCAGAGCATTGTGCGTGCGTGGCAGAGTATTGTGTGTGCGTGCGTGGCAGTGCATTGTGTGTGCGTGCGTGGCAGAGCATTGTGTCAGCATGCCTGGCAAAGCATTGTGTATGCGTGCGTGTGGCAGAGCATTGTTCGTGTGGCATAGCATTATGTGTGCGTGCGTGGCAGAGCATTGTGTGTGCGTGCATGGCAGAGCATTGTATGTGCATGCGTGCGTGGCAGAGCATTGTGGGTGAGCGTGCGGCAGAGCATTGTGGGCGTGTGGCAGAGCATTTCGGGTGGTCGTGCATGCAGAGCATTGCATCGTTATGCTGCTTGGTCACAAACACAGTATATACACAGTGTTCACACTGTATATACTATATACATACAGTGTATAGTATATGCCTCCCTCATGCTGCTCGTTCACACACACAGTATATAAACACTGTACACACGGTATGTAGTATATACACACAGTATATGGTATATAGTATAAACACACACTGGCTCTGCCTCCTTCATGCTGCTTGGTCACACACACAATATATACACTGTGTACACACGGTATATAGTATATACACACAATGTATAGTATATGCATACAGTACATTGTATATAGTATATACACACTCTGGCTCCGCCTCCTTCATGCTGCTTGGTCACACACACAGTATATACACAGTGTACACACGGTATATAGTATATACACACATTATATAGTATATACACTCAATACACGGTATATATTCTATACACATGCTGGCTCCGCCTCCCTCATGCTGCTCGGTCACACAGTATATACACACGGTATATAGTATATGGTATATAGTATATACACACGCTGGCTCCACTTCCCCTCATGCTGCTCGGTCACACACACAGAATATACACAGTGTTCATACGGTATATAGTATATACACACAGTATATAGTATATACACACAGTACATGGTATATAGTATATACACATGCTGGCTCCGCTGCCCTCATGCTGGGTGCTCGGCCACACACACAATATATACACAGTGTACTCACACACACTGCGCGCGTCTGTGTGGCAGAGCATTGCGGGCGTGCATGTGGCAGAACATTGCAGGTGTGCGTGCATGCGGCAGAGCATTGCTGGATCGGGGCGTGCAGAGCGTTATGTGGGGAGCACTATGCAGCTGTCCTTGGTGACACTTTAGACATTTGTGGTCACCAACAAAATGGCTCAGCACTGTGTCCCTACACTTCATTCTCTCTTATCAGTTGGAAGGGGGAGGTGTGACATCACACACAGGAGAGCAGATTCTGCCCACTTTACTGCAGCTGTAATCCAGGCTTTTTCTACAGTGGGATTTCTGTAGGATTTCAGAAGCTGCTCCCCCTAGTGTTTGAGTGGAAAATATCAAACTTTTTAATTTTTTTATATATTTTTCTCAATTAAAAACAAATAATATTTAAACAAAACATTAAAACATTAATACTGTACATTTTCTCAGTTATTGAAATTTTTTTTATCGGGCACGTCACCTTCCCTTTAAAATGAATGTTCAATAAACACTATTTTATGTTTTAAACATGCTAAACTGCCTGGATAATTTTGTTTTATAATTTATAATCCTGGGTTAAGACAATTTTACTGCTTTAAGTCACAATTGGGTTAACTCTACTGTTAAATACATTTATGCATACAATTCCACAATCCATGTGCTGTGATGTAGCTCCCCCTGGAGGCACCTAAAATTGTATCATTCAACTTCAATGTTTTGGTTAAGGGCTCATTCACATGACCATTCCGTTTGTCCTGGTCAGTTACTGTTTTTTTGCGGACCCACAGACAGGACTATCTTTTCAATGTCTTTTGTGTAGTATCGGATGGAACACGGAAGAACTTCCGTGTGCATCCGATCCTACAAAAAAACACATCGGATGCCGTATGTCCGTTCCGTTATTATGGAACATGTCCTATTCTGTTCTGTAATAACGGACTGTGACTCAATACAGGTCAATGGGCCCTCAAAATCCCTGGAAGTCGCACGGAAGCACTTCCGTGTGACCTCCGTCGGGTGCCCGTGCAGTCTGTGTCCCGCTCCCTTACAGCCCCGCGGCTGCCTGCACTGCAGTATCAGCAGCTTCTTACACTGCAGTGCAAGCAGCCGCTGGGATGACGAGCGCTGCTGTCAGGAGGTTAGATGAGATCATTACCTGCTGTGACGATCTCCTGCTCGCCTGACGTCAGCGCTGTCACTGACTTCTATGCCCGCCGCATTCTCACATCAAGTCTCGCGGGCGGCCCGAGACTGCCACTAGCGGTGACGTCACGGGCTCCCGCGATTCTTCGCTGTGAACGCGGCGGGCATAGAAGGCAGTAACAGCGCTGACGTCAGGAGAGCAGGAGATCGTCACAGCAGGTACTGATCTCATCTAACCTCCTGACAGCAGCGCTCGTCATCTGCTGCAGTGACCTGGGCTGACCTATTGATGTTAGCTCAGGTCACTGCACTGCTCTCCCAGCCAATGGGGAACATTCTGTTCTTCATTGACTGGGACATTGACTATGGTATGGATCGTCGTGGGACCCCCATATTGGATTACTCCGGACCCGGATTTGATTGTTCTTTCCAATAAATTGGTGAAAGAGGGAATGTTTTGGGGAGTGCTTTTTCAAATAAAACCTTTTTTGTTGTCTAATTTTTTTTATTACTGACTGGGTTCGTGACCCCGGGTATCTGATAGACGCGTGACATCACTAACTCCAGGGATTGATGCCAGGTGACATTACACATCTGGCATCAACCCCATATATTACCCAGTTTGCCACCGCACTAGGGCAACGGGATGAGTTGGGGCAAAGCACCAGGATTGGCACATCTAATAGATGCGCCACTTCTGGGGTGGCTGTAGCCTGCTATTTTTAGGCTGGGGAGTGTCCAATAACAGTGGACCTTCCTAGTCTGAGAATACCAGACCACAGCTGTCCGCTTTACCTTGGCTAGTGATTCAATTTGGGGAGGACTCCGTGTTTTTTGTTTTAAATTATTTTTTAATTTATAATAACAGCGTGTTTTGGATTACCGGCAAGGTGAAGCTGCCAGCTGTGGTTTGCAGGCTGCAGCCGTTTGCTTTACCCTAGCTGGCTACAAAAGATAGAGGGGACCCGACGTCATTTTGTTTTTAATTATTTATTTATTTTTTGGCTAAATACAAGGCTAAGCACCCTTTAGTGCCACATGAAAGTCACAAAAGGGTGCCAGCTTAGAATATGCAGGGGGGTGGGACATTATATATGTCTTTCTCATCTATCTATCTATCTCTCTATCTATCTATCTATCTATCTATCCCTCTATTCATTCATTCATTCATTCATTCATTCATTCATTCATCCCTCTATCTCTCCTCTGTCTCTATATCTATCTATCCATCTCTATATCTACTCATCTATTTATCTTTCTTGCTGCTTCCATTTTTTGCGGTCCGCAAAAAACCCGGAAGGCACACGGATGACACACGGATGACACACGGATCGTATATGGAACGGATGTCACACGGATGCTTCCGTGAAAAAAACGGACCGTTTTTTGTGGCCCGCAAAAACGGAACGGTCATGTGAATGTAGCCTAAAGCAATAGATTTTGAGCGTTAGGGTTCTCTCACATCTGCATATAAATAATTGCTCCAATATTCATCCAGAAAAGTGGGACAAGTGTCCTATGTCATGCGAGCTTTATGCAAGCGTGCAATTTTTTTTTTCTTGCCTAGTATCCATATGATATGCATATGCAATACTTTGTTAACATTATCATTTACATGCTAAAAATACGCTATGTAAATTCTTGCTAGTTGTCAGAAATAATAAAGAAATCCAATATAACATATAGCTAGACAGATATCCTGCTGATAAATAATGTCCCAAACCCCATACATATCATACACTTGCACCCTTTAATAGCTATCATATGACCCCAAATGGTGTTTAGGCTTGTTAAAATTAATAAATAATGTAAAAAAATTGATGAACAGTCCCCCCCATTTTTGATAATCACCAAAGATAAAGCAGACAACTGGGGGCTGATATTATTAGGCTGGGAAGGTCTATGGTTGTTGGGCCCTTCCCAACCTAAAAAGCCTCAGAAAAGGATGATCACATTAGATGCACCAATTCTGTTGCTTCCCCACGGCTCTTCCCGATGCCCTGGTGCTGTCGCAATTGGGGTTTGCTGTGTAGTATCATTTGTCATCAAGCCCTGGTGTTAATAATGGAGAGGCATCTATCAGACATCCACACAAAAATAGTTTATCTATCTATCTATGAATCAATTTATCTACCTTTCTATCTATCTATCTGTCTATCTATCAATCATCTTTATATTATTTAACTATTTCTAGTTTTATATTATTATTTTTTTCCCTTTGATATGTGTGCATAAAAATTGGATGCATGAATTTTGGTCAGTATTTTATCTCAGTATTGGTAAGCCAAAACCAGGAATGGTCAAAAAATGCAAGACGTGGTGCCCATGTTTCTATTATACATTTCCCCTCTTTTCTACTCCTGGTTTTGGCTAGAAACACTGAGGTAAACATCACAAAATACTCAATGTGTGCTCATCTGCTGCTGAAACACGCCAATAACACTATCAAGAGTGTTTTCAGAGCCAAATACTAAGAAGTATCAAAAGCAAAACCGCTTAATTTAAAACATGACATACCAAAAAGAGATAAAAAAAATGCAGACAATAGTAATGCAATGAGAAAAACGCTAGTAACCTAATTTACCTGATAGATGCAGAAATGCTGCACAAAATCTGCAACATCATAAACTCACTAACTACTCATCGTGGGAACGAAGTCTTAAGCGACATGCACACATTGAGTATTTGGTGAGTTTTTACCTCAGAATTTGAAACACAAAACCAGGAGTGGGTTAAAGAGGCAGAAATGGTGCACATGTTTCTATTAGGCCAGAGTCACACTTGCAAGACTCACAGCGCATCACCTGGCATGTCCACACACTCTCCGGACAGGAGCGTCTCAGCTGCTTAGAAATACATGCAACCAACCTGCTCCTATCAGGAGAGTGTGCGGCCATGCCGGGTGATGCGATGTGAGTCACGTACAAGTCTCTTGCAAGTGTGACTCCGGCCTTATACTTTTCCTCTGGTTGTTCCACTCCTGGTTTTGGCTTACGCATACTGAGAAAAAAACTCACCAAATACTCAACGTGTGCATCTGGTTTTACAAATAAATACTGAGGTAAAAAATTCACCAATTACTCACTGTGTGCATGTGGCCTTACAAATACTGAGGTACAAAACTCACCAGATACTCAACTTGTGCACTTGGCCTTAGACCTAAAATCAGCATGTTTGGCTGTGTGCCCACAATGAGTTTTTCAGGAGGTTTTGACACTGCATATTTTCGCTATGTCAAAAACAGCATCTTAGGCCATGTGCACGTGTTGAGTGTTTTTTGAGTTCTTTACCTCAGTATTTGTAAAGCCAAAACCAGGAGTGGGTGATAAATACAGAAGTGGTGCCCGTATTTCTATTATACTTTTTCTCTGATTGTTCCACTCCTGGTTTCGGGTACAAATACTGAGGTAAAAACCTCCCCAATACCCGTGAGCACGTGACCTTAGACTTGCATAAGATGCAGAAAAACTGCAGGTAATAAATGCACATATGTTTTTAGTGCTTTTCTGCAACAGAGACACACTAAAAATTCATGTAATCTGTAAATGAAGTTTTGTCAAAGCCTAATACCAGGAAGCATCAAAAACAAAGCAGCTTTATTTAAAACATGACATAGCAAGAACAGACAGCAATCACTGCGATAAATACGTGATGAAAAATCATGTAAAAAACGCACATAAAAATGCTTGGAAACAAAATGACACTCAAAAATGCAATGAAAAAATGCAAGTAACCTAATTTACATAATGCGTGCTGAAATTCAGCAACATCCAAAAGCTCATTGTGTATCTAAATAGTTGGTAACTGCAGGAAGCAACATAATGGCTTTGGCTTACAAATACTGAGGTAAAAAACTCAGCAAATACTGAATTTGTGATCGGGATCGTAAAGTTGTATATAAAGTATCACTGACAATCTGTTGTGTAACCGGCTCGATCTTCTGCTAGTTATTGCTTTTTCCATTTTCAGTCAGGTATTCTTCACATTTCTCTTTTTATCCCTTATAGATTAAAGACCATAAATCTTGTGCTAAAGAATACACAGGGAGCTGAGACTCTGGTGAAAACGTATGAGACCAAACTGTGTGAAGAAGATGTCATTACAGCTGATAGAAGCTCAATTGATCGACTGATTGCCACCTTGAAGGTATGCATCTTTATGTGTGAAACATTGCTGTATTTTTACTCTGGATTCCTCCCTTCATTCAGACGTCCACATATGTGTGCTACGCGTTTTTATTCACAGATACAACGCGTATCCATTATAAGCTATGGTGCTATTCACACGTCCATGTTTTTACATGGACTGTGTGTCTATGCAAAACACACATGAAGATATGTCCATTTTTTCCAGCAACACGGATGATCAAGACCAATACTATGGGTCCAGGGAAAACACATTCTTTTTTTTTTTTTTTTTAAATCAGGTTCATTTTTATTTAACAGCAAAATTATACAACACATAAAATAATTCCCTCCATAGAAATATCACAGAAAGGGGAAAAACCTTTAGTCAATAAGAAAAACCACACAAATAACATAATAAACAATGCACCCGCAGTCCACGTCTCATTTCAATATGGGTCTCAAAGTGTATATTATTTCCCAATATATTCTCCATAGTATAGCTTACCCAGCATCATTATGACATTATATATATATACACATATACATACACGCACGCACGCACGCACGCACACATATACATGCACACACATATACATGCACACACATATACATGGGGAAAACACATTCAGCACACAGATGGCATCCGTGCGCCATACATGAGCTGTACATGTTTAGCATTGAGAAGAATATGAGAAGCCTTGTATTTTCTTTATTGATTTATCCGTGAAAAACACTGATGAAACCCTAAGGTGAAAACAAACACATTGATAACACCAGAACCATTTTTTCTCGAACTTCTTTAAATACAGACATGTGAATGAGTCCTTGAGCTGGATGTGTTTCATGGTCCATACACAATCCAGAATGCACAGACTAACTTACTCCCACATAGATACATTAGAGCCTGCAAGTTCTGATCTGGAGACCCAAAATCAGCCTGTACATTTTGGTCTGTATATGAACCATGAAACACACCCATCACAATACAGCCGTATGGCAAATGTTGACACTCATTTTTTATCTATTATACAGTATCTTAAAACGTATTATTGATATGGTGTATTTTGACACTTGTTGTTTATGTGGCATATCTTAAGACTTTATTATTATTCTGCTATATTTCTATATTCCTTCATTAGAAAGGGTCATACGACTGTTTTCTCTCTATCCCAGAAAAACTGTTCTAAAACTGTTCTGTTATTCTGATCAGAGTCTGAGTTTGATCAGAATGGCATTGGTTTTTCTCAGAGCTGAAAATAAAAAAGAAGTTTCTCCACTATCTCCATTCTGTCAGTCTGTGAACATAGGACCACACTCGGATCTCATCCAAGTACGGTCCAATTTTAGTTTTTCATAAACTCAATAGCTGAATAGCTGAGTGGCATCTGCTTCACGGAGGAAAATCATTTATGCTACATTTTTTTCAGAAGTCAAATTGGTCAGAGAAAAAAAATTGTTCATCTGCCCTTCTCCATTAAAAACATTGATCTGAGTACGTTCCTTTTTTTAACGTTTAGCACTCAGACTAAAAATACAGTCGTGTGTATCAGCCCATTCTCTGAACATTTCACTGGTGATCTAAAAAACAAAACTCAAAGTGTGATTTGTTGTTTTTGTAACAGCAATGGCGATCAGAGGTTGATGAAAAAAGAGAGGTGTTTCATGCACTGGAAGATGGATTGCAGAAAGCCAAAAGCATCAGTGATCAAATGTTCAAAGTGCACAAGGAGCGGGATCTTGACTTTGATTGGCACAAAGAAAAGGCGGACCAGATAGCGGAACGATGGCAGAACGTGCACTCTCAGATTGAAAACAGGTTTGCACTTATTTGTCATTTGATTCAGCACTGTAGGAAAACAGTACAGTCTTGTGTCAGAAATGAAATGTTTTGCAGAACATGGAGAAATGTCTTTCCTGGATGAGTTCTTCAAATCTACCAGTCTGTGATTTTATACGAGGCAGTGATATAATTTCCTTTATGTTTTATTTCTAATAGGTTAAGAGACCTGGGTGGAATAAGCACGTCTCTGAAATATTACAAAGAATCTTACTTGACACTTGATTCCTGGATTAGGCAAGTAGAGGAAGGACGAAGCAAGTTGCAGGATGGCATGCTCGATAGTAAGGCCCTTAACAAACGTGTGGACCAACAGAAGGTAAACAGAATTTCTGTAAACATTCCTGTATGTTTGTAATAGTTATGTACAGTAATACTATGTGTCACTGATTATAGCATTAACTTGAGAGTAGTGTATTGTTCCGGTATTCCTCATTTATTTCTGAAATTGTCCTGCTTTGATTAAAAAAAAATAAGTTAGAATTGCATTGTTTGAATTAAACTGTTTTGCACACTAAACACTGTGGCTAGTGGCATGGTGCTCATAGTGATGTCTCTATCCGCTAAGACCAAGCTATCTAGCTTTGAATCTTTGAGGGGTTGTCTAAGATTAGGAAAGCATTATACCATGCCACATGTCCACATATTATGTGTGATATTGCACTTTGGTCCATTCACTTCAATAGATCTTTGCTGCAATACCAGACAGAACTCACGGACAGATGCTGTGTTGTTTCTATAACATTTCAGATATGTTTTTCCAATCTTCGATATCCCCACTCTGTTAATTATTTTTCAGAATAATGTATACTTACTCAATAATGTTCTTTTTTTTATTCTAGAATTTAATTTCTGAAATTGAGATGAAGCAAAGCAAAATGGATGAGTGCCAGAAGTATTCAGAACAATATTCTTTGGCCATTAAGGTACCATACATTATTTTTTATTTTTGGTCTTCATCCAAATGTTTTTTGTACACAGCGAATGTATGTAAATTGATGCCCAAATCATTTAATCTAAGCTTATTAATAAACTATCCTGGACCTTCTGCTGAGCTAGTTGCATAAGTGTATTACACAACACATTGAGTGCCAAATTGTACAGCTGCAGGGTCTATGTGCTGCCGTAAATTACTAGGTCGGGTGTCAAATAAGGATAACATTCTTCCAAAGGAGTATGGCTTATATGGGAGAACAGCTTTGTGTTCTAAACTGTTACGACTAAGCGCTTCCATTCACATGTACACGAACCAACCAGGCTAGATGAAATGTAAACCACAGGACCCTATACAGATTAGGAGAACCCTAATCCTGACTATGTTTTGTTCCTGCCTGATTGCAGAGGTTGGCACCCTAAAGTTGCGCAATAGCATTTCCACTCCACGACTCCTGACCTTGAGTGACCTGAACTGTGCACAATACACAAATAAACATAAAAGAAGTGTACACAGGCAGAGAGTGAGACACAGGGCTAAAGTCGTGTTCACACAGTTATACTGGGAAGACTGAGGAAACTAAAAGAACCCCAAAAGACTTATGAAATAAGTGGAACCCCTCCAAATCCTAAAATAGAATGTGAGAATACTGTAAGGGAAACACACAAAAAAAATCCGCAGGGGAAAGCAAAAGCGATTACTCAGCAAGATGATCCTAAACTGAGGAGCTGGGACTTCAAATATCCATCAACTTTGAAGTATAGTGAGCACTGAAGACATGTGCATGGTGAGTATAAATAGCCACTCCTAAGATGTGATAGGGCAAACAAAATGAGAAGTGAGCACACCTGAATAGAAATAAAACATAAAGGAAAGGAAAGACAAGAGAACTACCAGCAATTTTACCGAGACAAAACAGGCTGTGGTCCAACAGAAAAAGAAGCTGAACACACAACCAGAGGTCACTGGACTGAGCCCCAGAGTCGAGCCTTGACACAGACACCCTCATATGAAATCAGAAACATACAGATGTGTTCATTCCATTCAGCATAGTGACATACAACTTACACCCACAGATCAGCATAAACATGTAATGAAATTATGTTTTAACTAAACCTAGTAATCTCACGCAACACGTAATGTTGTGTGGGTTTCAGTTTATGGCAAAGGTAATCAGGGGCACATCTGTATCAAGGTCCAGAATAGTAAAGAACAGGTATGCATCATACAAAGCCAACCAAAACATGGCCGCATGGATACAGCATGAATCTAACAAATATGACAAAATAAAAACATGTAGGTTAACTTTCTTTATTTTTTTTTAAAGGACTATGAGCTCCAGCTGATGACATACAGAGCACTAGTAGACTCTCATCAAAAATCTCCAATGAAACGCAGACGCTTCCAGAGCTCATCTGATATTGTTATTCAAGAGGTGAGTTAAATATTATTTAGGGTTTGTAGGGTTCCTAAGGGTAAACCTAAGAATTTGATCACTACTCAAAAAAAGAGCCAATGTGATCACACACACTCATGTAGTTCACAGTGAATCATACAACCTACAAAGAACTACAACACTTTTACATAGAAAATATCTTTATTAAGAGAATATGTATATAAAACAAGATAAAAATGCACAGCAATACAATGACATGAGGATAGGAGACAGCTTTTTCTCTGATTGAAATCACATGGTGGCCAGCAATAATAAATATATATTTCCTAGTCAGATGAAGTGTAAACAAAATCCCCTCTGAAAATTACTTTCAGAAGTTTATTTCAAAAAATTCATCCGACTGAATAAAATTGAATACTTTGGCCAAATATACAATGAAAAAGTCTCAAAAGCTGAACCCAAAGTCTGTACACCCTGTACAGCAAATGGATGGCAAGAAGAAATCAGGACAGTATGTCTATAGCAAGAGTGACAGATGTGACACTGCACGGACTGTAGAAATGCATGAACATTTAGTAGTGTAATGGGGAATGTCAGGAGTCAATGCCATTTATAAATAGGTAATGCCATAACCAAATGAATGGAATATGGGGTAATAATAACAAGAAATGAGAGTCCTGACATGCCGCAACACACAAAATAGATAGTCACAGGCAAGTGCGACTGACTCCTGACATTCCCCATTACACTACTAAATGTTCATGCATTTCTACAGTCCGTGCAGTGTCACATCTGTCACTCTTGCTATAGACATACTGTCCTGATTTCTTCTTGCCATCCATTTGCTGTACAGGGTGTACAGACTTTGGGTTCAGCTTTTGAGACTTTTTCATTGTATGTTTGGCCAAAGTATTCAATTTTATTCAGTCGGATGAATTTTTTGAAATAAATTCCTGAAAGTAATTTTCAGAGGGGATTTTGTTTACACTTCATCTGACTAGGAAATATATATTTATTATTGCTGGCCACCATGTGATTTCAATCAGAGAAAAATCTGTCTCCTATCCTCATGTCATTGTATTGCTGTGCATTTTTATCTTGTTTTATATACATATTCTCTTAATAAAGATATTTTCTATGTAAAAGTGTTGTAGTTCTTTGTAGGTTGTAGGGTTCCTAAGGGGTAAAGTTTCTGTTTGTGGAGGGAGCCAAGTCGGTGAAGGGACACTTATAGGCCATGCAATGCTCTTCTGGGACTTTAAATATGTAAATAACCTCTTCAGGGTGGAGAATTTGAACTTCAGTGCCACCTATTGGTGGTATCAATCCTCAAGTCAACATTGACTTTAGAACTGAGGAAAAGAAGCCCAAACAGAAACTCCTCTAGTAGGTGGAACTGGAGTTTTTGTCTTCTTCCTTAGGGAGTATAGGACAGTGGGGATTTATTCCTTATGAAGGTCTAGAAATGCATTAAGTGTACTGTTTGCACATTACCATAAGGTGTGTTATAAGTATAATTCATACTTTTATACGTAAAACATATTTTGGTGTTCTTTTATTGCAACATGTTGTGATTCTCTCTTCTCTTTTATCTGTAGTACATGGATCTAAGGACCCGTTACTCTGCCTTGATGACTTTAATAAACCAGTTTGTGAAATTCTCTGGAGACACTTTGAAGAGAATGGAAGAAGAGGAGGTAAATATACAGTTGAATCTCATAAGTCCACATTTAATTACAGTTGTTTCTCTTATACTGTGTACCGTCAGTGAGGGAAGTATTTCTCATCTTCAGTTTGTTTTTCTGACCTCTCGGCTTTATTTTGGTGGCGGGTTACTATGCATTGTGTATTCCTACTAACAGTTAGTTGTTTCTAGGTAAAAGACAATGACTGATGTCAATAAAGCAAATAGTTTTACACATAGCGATAACTTACAGAATAATCTGCAATAAGGTTTTAAGAAAGTAATGTGTTTCAATGCATGATAGTAATTACAAGTATTATAAGTACCAACATAGTTTTGCCAAAATAGCACTCAACACAGAACAATTAAATCTATAATCAACATCAGTTGTTGCAATTTATTCCCATAATGAGGCCTGATACAGATCAGATGCATAGGAATCTATAGACTCAATTGGAAAGACTTTTCCCTATTCGAGCTTTATATTTCTACTGCTTAGTAAATATATATCCAAGCCACTTTATTCTAACATTTGAGACCCCGCAGAATACAAGAACATATTTTCATTATTTTTATTTCCAGTTCTATTTTTCTTTTAGATGTCTGACAGATAATTCGACCAATACTGATCTTGTGTTTTTTCTTTTATAGTAGGTGTATAAGATGAGTGTCTTCTGATAAGGTGTCATTATTATATGTAGGGTAATAAACATCCTGCCTTTGCATTAGCTTTAACATACGACCTATAGAGTTACTCATGCTCTCTGTTATGTTTTCTGTCTGTATGTTGGTTTGCATGGTTTATGTTGTTATGCACAAGCTGGGCTTTTCTTTTAGCTGCCAATATTGGCTTGAACATCCTGCAGATATCTTGTTCACTGCACAGTATGTATTATGCTTCTGTGGACTTTGGTGTTTGGCTTCTCATTACTCTCCTGATACTTCACTGACAAGACAAAGGGGTTGAATCTTTATCTTTTAATTGGCTAAAATTGGTAAGTAATTTTAGGTATCCATTTAATATGTTTAATATTATGTTACTTTACTATGCTGTACCACTTGTGATCTCCCACCCTTTCATGGAGATATGTGACCAGTATGCTGGCCAGTACTCTTGCCAAGGCAACTTTATGATGCCCAATGAGTTTCATTTGGCCGTCAGTGGAATCAGCCCACAAGACTCCTCTTGCCTTAGTAACTGTATCATCTGGTGGGTGACATGTATTTCTGAATATCTGTTATGGGATTGGGCAGAATATCATTATAAGGGTTTGTGCATTCACCATTTAAATCGGACAAGTGCTATTTATGTTTGTGATGGATATGTTATTCCAATGTTATTATATGCTTCTCTGCACATGTCCATTTTTTTTCTTTGGACCTAGAGGTCTGAGCAAAATATCAGTGACATATCCAATTTTGTTCCTAGTGTCAGATCAAAATTGGCAGTGCACATGTATAGGTCCATGGAAAACATCGGATAGCACTCAGAACACAATAAGAAAAAAAAACGTTTGCCCACATTCTCCAGTCAGTCCAAATAGGACTGACTGAATGGAGAAGGTGAAGAAAGTAATTTTTTTCCTCCGAAGAACAGATCCCACTTTGGTCAAAATCTAATCAAACTGTGATCAGTGTCTGATCAGCATAATCAGACCATTTTTTTCAGATGGAGATAAATTGGTCACGTGCACCAATCCTTAAAGTGACACTTTGGCTCCACTTCAAGACTACCATTTTATACACCAATTTTAATGATGAGTATGCTGGTGGAAAATGCACCAACTTCATTAAAAGGCATGCACCTCTTAAGGAATGTGACACACTTTTTAGCTGCTTTGTATCACTGCAAGGAATATACACTAAAGCAGGACTGGAGTATATTTCCTTCATAATTTACGCCACTTTTGTGGTGGAAATTATAATGGCATTACCAGATACACTCAGCCACCCCATTCCCCTGTGAAGGATCGCCCATTTTTGAAAAGCTGGCCAGGACTGGCGTCAAAATTCCAAAAGTTGCAACATTTTTGCTCAACTACAAATTCTTCAAAAATGTTGTGACTTTTTAAATATTTTTCCAGAATTGTGGCCAAAACTATTTGATAAATTGGGTCCTTTAGGTATACATTAGTTCTGTGAACACAAGTAATGTCATAAAATAATGTAATTTTTCTGTATTAAATTATTTTCACATTTCATAAAATCTGATCAAATATTGTCAATAGCCTGTATAGCTATATTTTATACTATTATATTATTATTAGATTTTTTTTTTGAGAATAAGTACTGCACTGCGCTTTTGCTGAAAATGTTTCTTTTTATTTTATCGTAGACTCTGATGTACTCAGAGCGTTCTTCCATGTCTGCTTACCCAGAATTAGCAGAACAGCAAAAAGCTAGTGCAGAGGAAAACAAGAAGCTCTTGAAAAGAATTCAAGAGCTTGAGTTCACACTGGAAGATGTGAAAAAGCAAAAGTATCTACTGGAGCAAGAATTGCCCAAAGTTAAGTCTACTGCTGAGATGGAGATTAAAAAACACCAAAAGACAGTGGAAGAATTAACAATGCAAAAAACAAAGGCTGAATATGAGGTGCAGCAGTTCCGTTTAGAGCTGGAAACTACAGTCAAATTGAAAACGGCAGCTGAGCAGCAGCTAGAACATGTCCGTCAAATTACGCGACAAGCAGAATCCAAACGGGATGCTGTAGAGGACAAACTTAGAGCATTTAAGACCCAAATAGAGGAAAGCACTACAGCAAGAAGGAAGCTGGAGGACCACTTGAAGAGAAAGGAAATTGATCTTCATGATCTGGAAAATAAAAAAATCAGTCTAATGGGTGAACTCAAACGGAAAGCTGAGATAGAGGAAGAACACTTGAGACAGATAAAACACCTTGAAAGTGACCTTGTATTCCAGAAAAAGATGGTAGAAGAAAAAATGGATTATGAAACAAAAAGACAATATTCAGATTCGTTATACAGTTATTCTTCTGCTAAGGAGATGGTGATTCCTGCACGATCCATGCAAGAGGTTCATTATGTGATTGAATCAGAGAAGAGAGGGGCTCAGATGGAACAGTATGTTAAAAAAGCAGAAACCCTTAGACAGCAGCTCGATGAACTTACACTGGTTCACAAAAAAGCAGAGAATGAGATGAAACAGTATAAAGCAGAACTAAATACATTACAAATACAAAAGGCATCTGCAGATGAGAAGAACCGCCTGCTAAGAAATCAGTTAGATGATGCACATAGTATGTTGCAACAGCTTAAAATAGAAGTAGAACAGAAACACCAATTAGAACAGAACTACGTGTTGCAAATTAGAGATGTGGAAAGAAAGCTCTATCATAGCCAGGATAAGGCAGAAGAAGTGATGCAAGAGGCTAGTGATCTCAAAAAGATTCGAATGAGTTTTGAGGAGGAATTAAAGATGTTGCAACAAGATAAAGTGGCCCTGGAGCATAAACTTAAGATGCAAAAAGCTGACTATGATGATGTCAGAGAAAAGCTAAAAGCTTGCCAAGAAGAACTGAGACAGAAAGAAATGTCTGAAAGGAATAGCCTTCAAAAATTATCTTTCCTGGATGAAGATTTAACTAGAAAGAAACAAGATGTAGATGAATTTCGAAAACGATTTGAGGATCTTACCCGTGTAAATGCAAAAGCTGAGAGCAGTTTGAAAATGTTAAATTCACAAGTAAGTAATTTACAGCAAGAAAAGATTGTATTTGAACAGAGATCCCAATCTAGAAGTGGAGAAGTTGACAATTTGCGCGAGCAACTCAAGAAAATGCAAGATGAGCTTCATCAAGCTGCTAGGGCACAGAAGGAGGATCATCAAAAAAATATAAAGCTACAAGATGAGTTAACAAAAAGCACTCAGTGGTCAAATACACTGAAAATAAAGTTAGATGATCTTACGAAGTCACACAGTGAGACAGAGATGATGTTGAGGAAGGTAAAATCTGAGTGTGAGAAGACAACCATGGAAAGAAATAATTTGCAGAAAAATTTTGATACAGTAAAAACACAACTTGAAAGTACCAAGGAACAAATTAGAGTTACAAGTGAACAACTGCAAAAACAGTCTAAGGGAGAGTATGAAACTCAAAATATGGTGAAAAGGATGGAAGAAGAATTAACAAAATCGAAAAATTCTCTAAATGAAATCAGACAAAAATGTGATAAGCAAACCTTAATAATACTGAATTCTGAAAAGGAGATACGAAATCTGAAATCTGAATTAAACAATTTAACTATGGAAAAGCGCATAGTGGATCAGAAGCTACAACAGCACCAGACACAACTTCAGGACATCAATATAAAAGTCAAGAAAGCACAGGATGATCTTCACAAGAAGACAGTGGATGAACAGCTAGCACAGAAAAAGCTTATGTTGTACCAAGAAGAATCTGCAAAATACAAACATTCAGCAGAAGAATTCAGGAAAAAGCTGGAGAAGTCAGTGGAATCTAGTTTAAGTACTGAAAATAATTATTCGAACATGAGGCTTGAAGTTGTTAGTCTGAAACAAGAGAGGGCAATGCTGGAAGAGAAGCTTAAGTTGATGAAAATAGAATTTACAGACCTTCAAGAGAGATTACAGAGATGTCAAGAACAGTTGAACTTGGAGAAAAAATCTGGTCTCGAAAGTGGTCAGAAATGTCGAAAAATGGAGGAAGAACTAGAGGTTCAAAAACGTGCTGTTGATAGTCTTAAACAAAAAGTCGACCTGCAAAGACAAGACCACATAAATCAATTAAGATATCTGCAAACCGAGATTCAACAAAATAATAGTATAAGAAGCCCTTTTCAAAAAAATGAATATGAAACAAAAGGAAACAGCTATGTTATCTCCACAGCAGGATCTCAACAAGATTTTGATGGGCTTAATCAAAGGACCAAATCTTCTCCAATAATGAGACGAAAGCTAGATGGTCATCTTGATGTCAGTGTTCCTGTTTTCAACTCTACACTCATTGATGAAAAAAAACACCTGGATGGTTACGATGACAGTGTGCAGAAGGAACTCCAGCTACAACTCTCCAGGATAAAGCAATCCCTCGATGTTGGAGACAAGAGCAAGCCATTCACAGAGTATGTTACACAAACCAGTACAGAGCTTCAAATATCAATTGATAACATGAATGCTTACAAACAACTGTCAGACCTAGAGACTATGAAGGATAAAAGTTTACAGAATGCCTTTCAAACTTTAAGAATTGAAGAGGAGAAAATTGGAAAAGAGCTAGGAAAATTTGATCAACCTATGGAGGTATTTTTTGTGTTTCCTCCTCGCTAATTTGCTATGCAACAGTCACTTGACATGCTTTGCCAGCTTGTAGGCTTACATCAAGCTTCTTTAACGTGGTGATTTTTTTTATTTTGCATGCATAGGCAGTAAAGAACTAAGAGTAAAAAGCATGTCTAGCACTCAAACCCCACCATCCCACATATAATATTGCAAACCTCCCTCAGAAAAATAACAACGTGCATTGCATGCGACATTCTTTACTTGGTCATGCTTTAACCATTTCTTTATATCTGTAAACCACACCATCAACAGAAATACACTACAGTTCAAAAGTTTGGGGTCACCCAGACAATTTTGTCTTTTCCATGAAAATTCATACTTTTATTTACCAAGTGAGTTGCATAATGAATAAAAAATATAGTCCAGACATTGACTAGGTTACAAATAATGATTTTTATTTGAAATAATAATTTTCTCCTTCAAACTTTGCTTTCGTCAAAGAATGCTCCCTTTGCAGCAATTACAGCTTTGCAGACCTTTGGCATTCTAGCTGCTAATTTGATAAAGAGGATTGTTTTCTCGGTCCGATTAAGGCTGAGAAAATAATCGCTCATGGGTGCTGGAACATAGGCTAATATTGGTCCGAGTGGAATGCGATGTTTTATCGCATCCCACTCGCTCCGATTTTTATGCCGTGTGTCTTAGGGGACATTGCTCACAAAAAAATTATGCAGGGCAGCCTAAAGAAACGCCTTATGAGAATAAAGAGAACAATGCCCCCTTGATAAAGACTCTTGTCAATAAAAACCATAAAAATTAGCATATTGTGCTTACTAAATGAAAAGGCCCATCTCTTTGGAACTGTATAGTGTATTTGAAAAACAAAGAAAAAAGCTGAATATTCAAGGGAGCAGTATGAATACATTTAAAGCAAAAACTGGACATTTTTGATCTGATGACAGGTCCTCTGTAAATAAATTCTCTATGCTTCAGATCAGCCATATCTTGTGGTAAGCTATATTCGAATCAAAGTGTTCGGATACTCTTGTTACTTGGCCGAATATCGCAGGGGCTCTATCGCCTGTCTCAAGAACCTGCCCCTTTTGTTTTGCGACTGTTAGGCAGCCAGTAAACGTGAGGATTGCCTTCCATATATGGTAATGGCGTCACCATGTTGGGTACTGGCATTACTGTGATCATCTTCTCATTGGGTCTTATATAAGACCCTGGGGCACGATTCTTAGCACACTGTCCTCTGGAAGCAGTTCAAGGATAGTTGATCTAGGAGAGAGAGCTTAAATTACGATTTGTACACTTGCACCATGCAATGCCTTTCATGTGGCATTTAAGGGTGTTTTTAACCTTGTTTAACCTAATAAATAATTAAAAAAACATAAAAATTACGTGGGGCTCTGCCCGTTTTTTGATATCCAGCCAAGGTAACGCAGACAGCTGTGGGCTGGTATTATCAGTCTGGGAAGGCCCATGGTTATTTGTCCCTTCCTAGCCTGTTAATACCAGCCCGTAGCTGTCTGCTTTACATTGGCTGGTTGTTTTTTCATTCATTCATTCATTGATTCATTCATTCATTCATTCAGTACAGTAAACTACACACACAAGAAGCATAGATATCTGTCAGATAATTAGTGCCTTGTGTTTGTAGTTTACTGTACTTGATAATAAATAAATGAAAAAACAAAACAAAAAAAAAACGTGGGGTCCCCCCTAGTTTTTATAACTAGCCAGGATAAAGCAGACAGTTGAGGGCTAATATTATCAGGTTAGGAATGCCCATGGTTATTTGGCCCTTCCCAGCCTTAAAAAAAACCCCAGCTTACAGCCACCCCAGAATTGGCCCATCCATTAGATGCACCAATTCTGGGGCTTTGCCCTGCTCTTTCTGATTGCCCTGGTGCAGTGGCAATCGGAGTAATATTTTGGGGGGTTGATGTCAGCTGGCATCAAGTCCAAGGGTTAGTAATGTAGAGGTGTCTAAAACCCATTACTAACCCAGTAATCCCCCCAAAAAAAACACGCAGGAAAAAATAGTTAATTTGAATACAGACTCCATTCCACTGTCCCTATTTCACCAATTTCTTATCAGAAATGTTACCACGAAACTCCCCTGTCACAGTCCACAATCTACAAATACAGGCCTGGCACCTGTGAATAGCAGTAGAATACAGCTATTCACAGGCGCTGGGTAGTAACAACAAATGTCTTCACAGGCCCTTGGTCGTAACAACAACTGTCTTCACAGGCGCTGGGTAGTAACAACAACTGTCTTCCGCGTCGCTGGGTCTCGCTGAGCACAGCATTGAGCTGATGGCTCTGAGGAGAGTTGTCATTGCTACCGGGCTCCTGTGAATAGCTATACTTTACTGTTATTCATAGGCGCTGGAGCGACATTTGGGGATCGCAAACTACAATGAAACTTTGTGAGAACTTTTTTGTTAATAATTTGGTGAATTAGAGATTGCTAATGTGGGGTAGTTTTTATTCAAATAAAATTTCTTTAGTGTGTGCTTTTTTTGATTACTGGGATAGTAATATGGGTGTCTATTTGACACCCCTTGGCTTGATGCCAGCTGACATTTCACAACTGATATGAATCCCCAGAAATATTAACCCCATTGCCATCGCACTGGGGCAGTTGAGAAGAGCTGGGAAAAGCGACAGAATTAATGCACCTAATGTGATGCACCAATTTTGGCTTGGATGCGGGCTGGTATTTCTAGACTGGGAAGGGACAAATAACCATGAACCTTTTCAGCCTGATAATATCAGCCCCCAGGTGTCTGCTTTATCTTGGCTGGTTTTATTTATTTATTTAATTCCGAGCAGCAATCTGGGAGTCAGAGATGCATCCAGGTATCTTCCTCATGCTGTTGCCATTCCATTTGAGTACTGTTTCCATTCATTTCAGCATTTTTTCTGTCTCCCGAGCCCTTCTGTTAGGGTTGGATTTTGTATGGGCTATTTCTAGAGTCTTAAAAGATAAGGAGCACAACAACTATATTTATTTCCACTCCCCACCTACAACTTTTATAACCACTTTTATAACAAATTTGATGGAGATTGGTCAACCCTGTCAGTTTCAGCAGAGTTTGATGACTAGTTTGTATGGGGCTGTATCAAAAATGTCAGTAACACATGCATGCTTAGCTGAGCATGCATGTGTATGAGTGGGGTTAAAAGTAAAAGCTGATGGCTCAGCTATAAGTTAGCAGCATACCTCTAAATAATGATGTTTCTAGACACTACTAAGATGCCAGTTCTACTCAGTAAGTTAGGCCAGCGTCACACGCTATGATATATCAGGCAATATGTCGTCGGGGTCACGGATCCCATGACGCACATCCGGCATCGTTAAACATACCGTAGCATGTGACAGCTACGAACGACTGTCAATGAGCAAAAATACTCACCTTATCGTTGCTCGTTGACACGTCGTTCATTTTCAAAATGTCGGTCCTCCTTCTGTGCTCCGGTTGTTCATCGTTCCTGAGGCAGCACACATCGCTCCGTGTGACACCCCAGGAACGACGAACAAAGCTTACCTGCATCCCGCCGGCAATGCGGAAGGAAGGAGGTCGGCGGGATGTTACGTCCCACTCATCTCTGCACCTCCGCTTCTATTGGCCGGCTGCTGTGTGACGTCGCTGTGACGCCAAACATCCCTCCCCCTTCAGGAAGAGGATGTTCGCCGCCCACAGCGACGTCGTCCGGGAGGTAAGTATGTGTCATGGGGGTTAACGACTTTGTGCGCCACGGGCAACTAATTGCCCGTGACGCACAAACGCCGGGGGCGGGTGCGATCGCTCATGCCATCGCCCGATATATCGTCCCGTGTGACGCCGGCCTTACAGTATAGTTAAATCCAAAGATCCACAGGTGACATTTTCTTTTCTAAAGGCTGCTTTACACGCAGCGACATCACTAGCAATCACACCCACCCCCGTCGTTTGTGCGTCACGGGCAAATCGCTGCCCGTGGCGATCAATATCGCTAGGACGGGTCAAACATACTTACCTTCCTAGCGACGTCACTGTGGGCGGCAAACAACCTCTTTTTTAAGGGGGAGGTTCGTGCGCCGTCACAGAGACGTCACACAGCGGGCCACCAATAGAAGCAGAGGGGCGGAGACCAGCCACATTAACAACACGCCCCCCTCACTGCCGGAGGATGCAGGAACGCTGTTGTTCGTCGTTCCCGGGGTGTCACACGTAGCGATGTGTGCTGCCTCAGGAAAGACGAACAACCTGCGTCCAGCAACGATATTTTGAAAATGACCGACGTATCAACGATTAGGTGAGTATTTGTGATCGTTGGTGGTCGTTCGTAGGTGTCACACGCAACGACGTCGCTAGCGATGCCGGATGTGCGTCACGAATTCCGTGACCCTCGACGACATATCGTCAGATATGTCGTTGCGTGTAAAGCGGCCTTTACACTCTATCTTTTTTTCTTTATCTTGAGCACAAAACCTTGAAGTCTTCTTCAAACCATTAGTTGTTTCTGTATACAAATTTCCCATATTGCTGCTACATGCAATGTCCTTTTTGGTGTCCCCTACACAATAGTAGCGACCACCTTTGTGCCCGACACAACACTAGCTCCCTCTTTGTTGTTCCACCTAGAATCTCCCCACACTGTAAGAATTCTGTTGTTTTGCCCATTATAAAATTGTGCCTACTTTGTATTTCACAATAATAGTGTAATATAAGTGAATATTACCGTATTTTTCGCTTTATAAGATGCATTGGATTATAAGACGCACCCCAAATTTAGAGGAGGAAAATTGGAAAAAATAATTTTTAATGTTAAAATGAGGGTCCGTGTTATAATCCTAGTGCGTCTTATAATATCTCATCAGGGGAAAGTGGCGGTGTTGGAGTGGTTCAGGAAGGTCACAAGAGGCAGGTTTGGCGATGCTGCGGGTTCTGTGGAGGGGGTTTCGAGGTTCAGGAGGGTCATTGAACGGAGGGTTGACGATATTGCGGGCTCAGGGGTGTCAGACTGCGGGCTCCATTGAATTGCCCGCAGTTGACGAGATTTACTTCAAGAAAAAGGCTGTGCGCAGATAGCACTCCACAGCTATTTTCTTGAAGTCCATCGCGTCAATCACGGGCGATTCAATGGAGCCTGCAGCCCGCTGTCAGATCAATAGTGCCTGTCGCATCGCCGACTTTCCATCCTCGGACCCTGGTGAGCCACTCCACTGCAGTGACACCCATCCTCCAAACCCTCAGTTTCGCCGATCCTGCCTCCTGTGACCCTGCTCCACCACCACCGCTTTGGTAAGCCATATCCGAATTATAAGACGCACCCCCATTTTCCCCCCAGATTTTGTTTTTTTTTTTGGGGGGGGGGGTTAATTGTGTCTTTTAATCTGGAAAATATGGTATATTAAATATTATATTACATAACAATCATACCAATTTTGTGCCCTCTTTGTGTTTGCACGGTAACAATCCCGTTTGTGCCCTCACAAAACTTAATATTGCCCCCCACCCCAAATAATACACTTATTTTAAATACAGTAAAAATTCTCTTTGTACATATACAAAGTATTAGTGCCTCCTCTGTGCCTTTTTAAGTAGTGGGGACCACGGGGAAGACTATTTTCCTTATGGAGACCTGACAAACCAGTTTGTCTTTCAGTGAGGGGACTTATAGCTGCAATGCCCCTCTGGGAATTATTCAGATTGTCCCTCCAGTGAGGAAGGAGCAAACTCTAGCACCCACACTTTGCACTGACGAGGAGCAATCACCCCGAAACACCGTGTCTGCAAATTGGGATTCTGATCTGGCATTAAATCCTAAGTCTTATGAAAAGGCTTGTTTAAAAAGCCACTTTTGACTTTTAGGATTGCTACTTCCAATAGGTGGCGTTAGAGTTTGTCACCTTCCTCACTGGAGGGACAATTTGAATTTTTTTAAGTAGTGATATCCCCCTTTCAAAGACAGATTATGGAGTCCTCATTCCCTTTTTGTTATTTGCAAGGAAAAGTGTTGAGAAATGTTATTTCTCTAAAGGGGTTGGTTACTACTTTTTTATTCATGGCACCATCAAATCAATATTGCCCCTGGCTGGGTAATAGAGATCAACACCCTATTCACTCACATAAGGGGTGGACCTGCAGTACTAAACTGCAGACCACTATAGATATTACAGAACTGCTGTGCTCCGGCAGCATTTGAGAACTTTAAGCCTCTCTTGGCAACAGCTTTTCGGCGCAAGTGCTGGATGTTGCACCCCCACCAATCAGATATTAATGGTCTATCCTGTCAATACGTCATCAATAGCAAAGTAGTGGCCAGCCTCTTTACTACTATGCTTGCCTGACCAAGCAAAAAGTGCAGCAGAGTGCAAATCTTGCATCCTCCACCAGTTTCATTGTCTCTGCTGCCTAATTACATGCTATAGAAAGCTGTAGTGTGAGGAGAGATGGGAGGAAAAGTCTGTGGTGTGTCTGCCAGCTGACCATTAAAGAAAAAAAGTTTTTATGTATATTTTTGTGCAGAGATGGGCAATATTTTGTCATCTGGCAACCCACCATAGCACCTCAGTGTGGTTGTTCCAGGATGTGAAAAGTAGTAGAGATTGTCAGTCTGGGTCTAGCAGTTAGTATACCAGTTATTGTACCAGTGACCCAATGATATGTAATATTGGTTATTGTTTACGTCAGATACATATCCTAGTAGGGGTTTCATAAATTACTATGTAAATATATGCAAATGCATGGCTGTGCTGGCTTGCTTTTTTACATTTTGCTGTTTAACACTAATGATTTTAAAACGTTTACCTGTTTTTCCTATGTTGACTTAGATATTTTGTTAGTTTGGAAGTTATATATAGGCTTAATCCCTAACAATCAATCCTTTATTTTAAATATTCCTATTTACAGATAGTGAAGAGCAAGCAGTATGATTTGACTGTTGAAGTTACAACTGTAAAACAGGAAAAAGAATTCCTGCTTAACAATGAAGATCAGGTTTTTGAAGAACGTAATGTTTTGGAAGGATTTAGGAGAGCAGATTTACCGAAGATGGGTTATATGTCCTCCAGTTACAAAAACTATGCAGGCTCTGAGACTTCATTGAGTGACAGTTCTTCCATTGATGATAGGTTCCTGTTCCAAGGTCTCAGAAAAAATGTGTCTGCTAAACAAATGATAGAAGCTAAAATACTCGATGCCAAAACAATGGAGCAGCTTGAGTTAGGTCAAACAACTGTTCAAGAAGTTCAGAAAGAACTTGATACATACCTGTCAAAAGCTACTGCAATAGCAGGTTTATACCTTGAATCGAGCAGAGAAAGATTGTCTTTTGGTTTAGCTGCAAAAAAGGGTATTATTGATAAAGGGTTAGCTTTGGAGTATTTAGAAGCACAAGTAGTGACAGGTTTTATCATTGATCCTTCTACAGGCAAAAAATATTCTGTTGAGGAAGCCATCAGCTGTGGATTTGCTGACCACGAATTTAAAGAAAAACTCCTTGAAGCTGAAAAAGCTGTCATAGGATACATTCATTCTGGCAAAAGGCTCTCTGTTTTCCAGGCCATTGAGGCTAGACTACTGGAAAGACAGAAAGGGAAAAGGATTCTTGAAGCTCAGATTGCCACTGGTGGAGTCATTGACCCAGTTAAAAGCATACGAATACCATCTGAAGTGGCAGTTCTAAAGGGTTTGTTAAATCATACAACATTGAAATTTTTGCATGAACCAGCTAGCAATGTGAAGGGCTTTCATTGTCCCACCAATAAGCAGAGTATGTATTATTCCGATTTACTGCAATTGTGTGTTCTTGACTTAGATAGCAAAACATTCCTTTTGCCAATTGGTGAAAGAGAAATTACAGCTTTTTCAGCAGAAAGAGGTCACAAAATATGCACAGTAGACATTCGATCTGGTACAGAAATGACCCGTTATGAGGCATTTGAAAAAGGTCTTCTTGACAAGAAAACATATAATGATCTTTCACAAAGTGAGTGCCAGTGGGAAAGCTCAACAGTTTTCGACTCTGAGGGCAAATCACAAGTACACTTAACTGATCGCAAGACAGGAAGACAGTTTATTTTAGAAGAAGCTGTTTTGCAAGGTAAAATTGACAGATCTCTAATTATTAAGTTTAAGGAAGGGATGTTTCCAGCCGTTCAGCTAGCTGACATATTAGTAACCAAAACAAGACCAAGTAAGGACCCTAATAGTCCCATAGCAGGCTATTGGATTTATGAAACCAATGAAAGGGTCTCTGTCTTTAAAGCTTTGAGAAGAAACATGGCAGACAGAATAACAGTGTTTAGATGTCTTGAGGCTCAGGTTAGTACAGGAGGGATCATTGACCCTTCAAATGGGAAAAAATATAATGTGTCAGATGCTTTACATAAAGGCTTAGTTGATGATGTTTGTGCTAAGCAAATTCAACATTGTGAGGTGACATACACTGGAGTTACCAATTCCACAACAAAGGCCATTTTATCTGCTGGGGAAGCTATGAACTTGAACATGTTAAGCAAAGAAATTGGTACCAGATGCCTAGAGTATCAGTACTTAACTGGAGGATTGATAGACCCTAGATCACATTCCCGGCTTTCTTTGGAGGATGCAATCAAGAAAGGAATAGTTGATGCTGTCACAGCAACGAAACTAAAGGATGAGAAGTCATATGTAAAAAACCTTACCTGTCCTAAAACCAGGAGGAAGTTATCTTACAAGGAAGCTCTGGAGAAGGCAGTATATGATTGTCATACTGGACTACGTTTGATGGAAGCTCCTCTTCCTCTAAATGTCGGAATTCCTAGTCTTTATTTTTCTTCCCAATAAAGTCAACTACATCGTCTATTGAATACACCACAATGAGTAATCCCCAGGGCAATATACTGGATGTTCATCGTGAAGAAGTGGGTACCGGTTAATAATGATGGAGGATCTAGTTTTTCTTTGCATTACCTCTGTACATAATGTGGTATGTATGATGCTGATTATCAGCTGTGGTAACACGGAATTTGTTGCGTTTCTTAATATCCTTCCAATCACCTAATCTTACATCTATATTGTTTAAAATTAATGCTTTTCTTCACCTGAGAGAAAGAGTTAGTTCTGCACCTGACCCCCATCCTGCTATTCTGGTAGGAGTCTTATTGACGCACCTTGGACTTGTTACATTGACCCCCTAGGTAGGGTGTAACAAGGTATATAACCAATTCTTAAACACATTAATTAGCATACCGTACACAAAAGTTGTATGGTCTATATACACTATGTACATTATTTGCAAAAGTTAAATGTAAGAGTAGTGTAAATGTCAATGATTTGATTAAGTCAAAATGTCTGCTTAGAAATTGCACCTCTGAGTCTTAGTAGATGTTTTAATGAAAAGCAAAATCGTAGTGAATTGAGAAACACACTTAATGAAGTGGTGAAGAAGATTTGTGCCAAGTTTTATCTTATCATTTTGTTTACCTCTGATGGTCAAGCTAATGCAAAGGCAGTATATGTTTATGGGCTGTGATGTTTTTTACTTTTGTCTTCCTTTCAAGGTACACATTGTACTTTGGGGTGTATTCATACCAATCAATGAAAGAGGTTGCTATGTAATACATGAAAGTGCATGAAAAAGATATTGCTTCTCAAGGAATTATATGGCGCCAAATCACAGAAATATTGATGTTTTTTTATGTTCTTACCATACTGTGTCTAATAAATATCATCTAATTATGTATATAGCTAATATGAAAATAATGGTGTGTAGTAACCATTTATGAATCTTATTAAACACAGTGGGTGAATAGGCTGCAAGGATTATTAGATCCAGTAATTTTTATTTTGTATTAAAATGATATTTGTTTTTTAGAATATTCTTATATATCAAGATGAAATCAACTGTATCCAACAAAATTGTATTTTTAAATATTTTGCTGTAAGATTTTGCTTTTTTATATATAATGTTTGTGTTTTACATCATGCATTTATTGCTAGAAATCATTGGAAGAGGAAAAGAAAGAGCATGTAAAGAAAGCAGGTGACATACTGAATTGGGTGTCTAATGTCACTAAAAGGCTTAGTAAAGAAGGAGGAGATGGCGAGAGTACAGGAATGACACCCACTTCTAAGCACCAGGTATTGGAAATATTCTTTGGTAATCAGCATTCCTTACCTCCCACACTAGACATTAAGTATAACCATATGTTGTGTTTGCAAAGCAATAAAATTGTATATTGTACCCATGTTCCATGTTTCACTGGTTATATACAGCAGAGTACAATACCTACTTATTAAAAAACAAACAATACTTCTTTATTGATGAACTCTACGTGGTAAAAGGGTTGTTATGGTCGTCTCCAATAACCTCACAAAATCTTGGGTTCTGTGCCATTCTTCACTTTTCCAAATATTAAATTAATAGTTTTGTATCACTATGTTGTAGAATTTGGCTTAGGATGAAAAGTGTCAGAAAACCCTGTTATGGGCATTGTATTACAAGTGGGTCGTATTTATAATCATCATTGACTTTCCAGTTTGTAAATTACATTATGCCATTTTCAATATCTATAATGCAGAATTACAATAGAATTATATTATATTTTGGCATTCTTTAAAACATTGGATTACGTAAACTGCAAATAATCTGCTAAACCTGATTCATTGGCAGTCCAAATCCTAAGATGTTCACATCTACCCATAAGATTGAAATAGTGAAATACAGAAAAACTCCTAAATGGCAACACATAATATGATTTCCCATAAACGTCAATACCAAAAATAATAAATGCCTTATAAAATGCACTATTAGGATTTTTGATTTGCACAAGATGGATCTTACAATTACACACCCCTTCTGTAAGTTGAAATAGGGAGGGTTTTTTTGTTATCTAAAAGTCTGAAATGGATTTTGATGGGACCAATGTCTTTTCTGAAGCGAATAAAACTCTGTGTACAATAAAAAACTAAGTATGATAAAAAATCTTGTTTTCATTTTGAAATCCTATCTATTTTTGGGTATTTTCCTGACTTTTCAATAACAGCATTTTAATTATTCTAACTCTGATTTCTTTATGGATTGCTAATACATGACTCTTTTCAGTACAACACATTTGTAAATCTCATGGTTATAAATAAACATACAAAATGCCTAAGGATTTTTATGTAATGTGAATGGTTTTCCTTATTTTTCATTTGTGTTTGATACCTACGGGAAATTATCAGTTGATTCTCATGTCATAGTGTAATTATAACAGTCGCCTACTGAATGAAATTTAATTCCAACATATTAGAAGAACTTTCCATTTGTGTAATAATTTAGTCAGCCCTTGTAATTTGTTCTTTACCCAGTATTTTATGCATATAGATCTTCTATATTCTTATATCAACAGATCACTTCATTAAACATACTTGTTGTCTGGATTTACTCATAAAGTTCATCAGGATAGAGTCACCTTTACATACTTACTATGTAATACATAATTAATAGTTGGGAAACATTTCATTATAATATATCCCGTTGGAAAAGAAACACTAATGAGGTCAAGAGTCTTCATAATCATTTTGATTCCTAAATCTGCACAGAAAAAGAATCACATATATGTCATCGAATGTATTATTATACATAGTGGTGCCTTCAAATAATCCATTACTTATTTAAGATGGTGGTGTTCTTACTTTGTGTTAACCTCTAAACATGTGTAAAAGCATTTTCTAGTACTGGCATACTGTGTCGATGTGGAGCATCGATGTGTATGCGTTGCATACATTGTGTTTCAGCTCGTGCTACTGAATAAGGCCAGGTGTTCTTTACCACTTAAAAGGGGTTTCCCATGAACAAAGTTAATTTCAAAGTTGATTTTAATCATTAGATCTTAGAATTATAATAATTTATACATTTGAATGTGTTTAAAAAAAAAAATCCTGTGCTGAGATAATTTACATATGTGTCCTGCTATATACTGTGTAATGGCCACGTCTGACTGATCATACCACAGCTTCTGTACCGGGGAGGAAGTAAAAGAGAGCATATAGATAGCACAGCATGGGATCATAACTGATTCTCATTTTGAGAAAAATGAGAAAAAAAAATGTTTCCCTTCTTGTTTCTAAAAAATTTTTTCCCTCATAGAAATTATAATTTGCAATCCCAAGCTGTAATGTTTGTATTCTTTATTACTTCTTCCCATGCCCAGCAGATGAGGTATGATCAGACACGGCCGTTACACAGTACATAGCTGGGGCACATTTATAGGATTATCTCAGAACAGCAACATTTTTTTTAAACACATCCAATTGTATAACTTATTATAATTCTAAGATCTATTGATTAAAATCAACTTTGAAATTGGAGGCTTCAGAAGGACACGGTTCAATAGTTACTTCAGAAAACTGGTAAAAGCACATAAATAAATGCTACAACAACGTGATACTGTTAATCACAAATTAGTCAATCTTGATTTCAAAAGCCAAGCAAATGTATAACCTCCAAAACCTAATGAGGTTGTGTAGACAAAAAGAAAAGTTCACCAGGACCTTGGAGCTGTAAAAAAATAAAATGATAAAAAAAATAAATGATTCTCACCTACCTGGCACATGCCTGGATCCAGCACAGGCCAATCAAGGTTCATGGTCTGCACTAGGACAGGAAGAGCAGACATCACTAATCCACCCGTGGCAGGACCACTGCGGCCTGTGATTCAAAAATCTGATAACGTGCTGCTTAAGTCATCTGACTGCTACATTCAATAACAGTCCTGGTGGTGGAGGAATGTCTCTATTTCCTGTATCAGCATTTGCTTGATCCAGGTGGTTGCAGGTAGGTGAGTATCATTTGGTTTCTTGGTTTTTTTTCCAGCTGAAAGTTGTCTGAGAACTTTTCTTTTTAAAGGGAGAGTATCACATCCTTAAAGTAATGAAATTGTATCACCTCCCAGTTTCAAATAGATTGTGATTTCTTTAATAAGTAGAACCAAATATTGAATTCTTGTTTTCTAATTTTTTTTTATTTTATTTTCATATTCTAATTATAGTTGGTTCTAATTTTTTATACATGATTATCTGTCATTTTGCCTGAGCTATTGCTCTGCTCAGATTTATGTTTTAGGCCAGCCATTTGGATATAGGAAACTCGTATTTAAAGATGACTTTTTGACTTCTACGAGAGAATGTTGTAGGTATACTCTAGTTTCTATGTTATTTGCCTTAAGCTTTATAATACAGATGGTTATTCCATCTGTGTTAAGCAGAAAAGGCAGTAAAGTGAGGGCACTGTTCGTGGTAGCCTGGTAGCTCTACAAAATGCTATCGTGGACTAACTTAGCTATAGCCACTTTGTTTACCAGATTCCAGAGGTTGGCTTGGCCTTCATGTTTTAACCCCAGTAGAGGAACCTGAACTTACACAGGGTTTCCTGAGCTGGGGCTACATAGTAGGCTGTTGACCAGTGGTGCAAGATGGCAGGAGAAGTCACGTAGCTGAGTGAGAATCAGGATGGCAGACAAGGTACAAAAGCGGAATGGAGAAGAATTGTCAAGAAAGAAGCTGGCATCAAAACAGGAATAACACAACCTAAACTTGCTGAACAAGAGATGTGAACCATGGCTTGTAAAACTATATTTGGCAGCTTCCAGCAGTAAGCAGGGAGTATTAGGGTGTGGTGCTGTCCCATTGGTCAAAGCAGTGAGCTGATTACTCATGCTGGACAGCGTACACACCCATAGTACCAGACTGGACAGTACTACAGGTTCCAATCACTCTAGACTCAGTTGCTGAACAGAGCCTGCACCAACAAGAGCTTCTGGTCCTGACATATCCATCTCTAGTGCCGCCTGTAGTTTGACTACGGTGGTACTTTTAGTGACAGAAGCAGATGTTGCAATTGCTGGTCCTGGAGAAGATGTGACAGTCTGCATAATGTAATGCTGTGGTGAGTGGCAAAACTGCAACATTTCAGGATTTTAAAAAAAATATAGATAATTATAGGTAAAATAAGTAAACAAAATTGCCAATTTTTTGCTGTGACATGGAAACAAATTATTTATGCAAATTTAAATAGGCTACAGCAAGATCTTAGCTAGCAATAAAGAAATTTAACGGAAGGTCATAGGCCTTTAATTATTAATTATTCTGCATTGTTAGCCCAGTCAATATTTACAGATAGTTAAAAGGGTGTTCTGAATGCTGAATGAATTTCAGTCTAAAACTTTATCTATTTATTATCCTAATTAAAACTAAATTTTAAAGTTGATTTATTAAAAATTTCCTAACCTTCCCTGACTACTTTATCTAGCTACTATTGATTTTTTCCCCTACTTCCTGTCTGATGATGCGTCATTTGAGATTCCCAGTGCATGTTGGGATATACTAACTAAGCATGATCAGGGAAGCAGAGGCTGTGGTTACTGTCACAGCATCATTAGTGATGCTCTTTTCAGGAGATGCTCTGTCCCTTCTGTATTTCTTCCTACTCATTTGCAATCTGCACAGTGACGACGTTAACTCTTGCTGGCTCAGATCAGTACAGCTGGCAACACAGAGCAGTGTACACTGTCAATGCATGGTGCTAAAGTACTTGGCGGCAATCGGAGACCAGAACTGCACCCGCAAATGACTTCACTTGCATGGGTGGCGCTGGTCTCTACGTGCCACCGGGTACTCTGAGCCCACTGACCATGTCTGTGTTGTTGGCTCTACTGATCTTGCTGTGTAGTAGCGTTATATAGTGGATCAATATCATTATCTGTTTATGCTTCATCTCCTCCTTTGTTATGTCACCCTGTTCTGTTTATTCATGATGAGTTTTTTAACCTGCTTTTAACCTATGTTATTTAACTAATAAAGTATTTTGTGAATACTCTGTTAATCTAAGCCAGCAACTGAGTGGATGCTTTCACTGTGCAGTTTGCACACTGCACAGCAAGCAGGGAATGACACAGCAGGGACAGAATGGGGCAGCATGGGGGCAGCTCCTGAAACGAGCGGCACCCATGAATTTCAGGGAGGGGTGATGACGCTTCCTTTGAGTATTAGGCTCTGTTCACACTAGAAAAAGGATTTTTCTCAAGAAATTTGTTCAGTCTGAAAGATTAGCACACTTGCGGTAAAAAACGCACCAATAACGCACCGAAAACCGCACGCGTTTTTACCACAGTATTGTGCGTTTTTGGTGCGTTTTTTCCACAGGTTGGTCACTGCAGTTTTTTACCATTATCTATGGCAAAAAACGCAGGTACCTGCAGAAAAGAAGTGACATGCTCATTTTTTTTCTCAAGAAATTCTGCAGAAAGAATGTTTTTGTGAAAAAAACGCAGTGTGCGCACAGCTATTTTTTTTTCAATAGGTTTTGCTGGGGAATGTCTGCAGAAAGGTTACAACCATTTTCTCAAAAAATGTCTGCAGCAAAAACACAAAAAAAAACGCAAGTAAAAACGCAGTGTGTGAACAAGGCCTTACAGTATGCACTGGGATGCTCAGATAAAGTGTCATCAAACAGGAAGTGAAAAAAAAACCCAAAACAATGGTATTGTAGTCAGCGTAGGATAGGACATTTTTAATAATAGAAATTAATTTAGATTGGAGCAATACATAGGCATTTAGGTTGAAATTTCTTCAGTCTTTAACATTTTATGCATAATCTGGAAAATGTGAAAATTACACAATAAAGATTATTACTTATATATAAATAGTATATATTTAAGAATACTAGTATGAACACATAAATCACATTTATTGTAAGCTGTAAAATGGTGATTTGTACACACTAACAAAAACCAGCATTAGAACCCCCAAATCCTTTGTTTTATAGGTATTCTGATAATTTGCAGATGGTTGACAAAGGCTGGCATGAAGACATATGGTTGGTACGGAAAATATTCAGACCCCTTTAAATTTTTCACTCTTTGGTAAATTCAAAAAAGTTCATTTTTTCTCCTTAATGTAGAAACTTTTGAAAATGTATTAAACAAGAAAAACTGAAATATGACATGGTCATAAGTATTCAGACCCTTTGCTCAGTATTGAGTAGAAACACCCTTTTGAGCTAATACAGCCATGAGTCTTCTTAGGAATGATGCAACAAGTTTTTCACACCTGGATTTGGGGATCCTCTGCCATTCTTCCTTGCAGATCCTCTCCAGTTAGGTTGGATGGTGAATGTTGGTGGACAGCCATTTTCAGGTCTCTCTAGAGATGCTCAATTGGGTTTTGGTCAGGGCTTTGGCTGGGCAGTCAAAAATGGTCACAGAGTTGTATTGAAGCCACTCCTGTATTATTTTAGCTGAGTGCTTAGGGTCATTGTCTTGTTGGAAGGTGAACCTTAGGACAAGTCTGAGGTCCAGAGCACTCTAGAAGAGGTTTTCTTCCAGGATATCTGTGTACTTGTCCGCATTCATCTTTCCTTCAATTGTAACCAGTCGTCCTGTCCCTGCAGCTGAAAAACACCCCCAAAGCATAATGCTGCCACCACCATGTTTCACTCTTGGGATTGTATTGGGCAGGTGATGAGCAGTGCCTGGTTTTCTCCACACATACCGCTTAGAAATATTACCAAAAAATTCTATCTTCGTCCCATCAGACCAGAAAATCTTATTTCTCATAGTCTGGGAGTCCTTCATGTGTTTTTTTTGCAAGCTCTATGCGCGCTTTCATATGTCTTGCACTGAGGAGAGGCTTCCGTCGGGCCACTCTGCCATAAAGGCCTGACTGGTGGAGGGCTGCGGGGATAGTTGACTTTGTGGAACCTTATCCCATCTCCCTACTGCATCTCTGGAGCTCAGTCATAGTGATCTTGGGGTTCTACTTTACTTCTCTCACCAAGGCTCATCTCCCACGATTGCTCAATTTGGCTTGATGCCCAGGTCTAGGAAGATTTCTGGTGGTCCCAAACTTTTTCCATTTAAGGATTATGGAGGCTACTGTGTTCTTAGGAACCTTGAGTACTGCAGAAGTTCTTTTGTAACCGTGGCCAGATCTGTGCCTTGCTACAATTCTGTCTCTGAGCTCCTTGGGCATTTCCTTTGACCTCATGATTCTCATTTGGTCTGACATGCACTGTGAGCTGTGAGGTTTTATACAAACAGGTGTGTGCCTTTCCAAATCAAGTGCTATCAGTTTAATTAAACACATCTGGACTCCAATGAAGGAGTAGAACCATCTCAAGGAGGATCACAAGGAAATGAACAGCATGTGACTTAAATATATGTGTCTGAGCAAAGGGTCTGAATACTTATGACCATCTGATATTTAAGGTTTTTTTGTGTAACATATTTGCAAAAAATTCTACATTTCTGTTTTTTTTCCTGTCAAGATGGGGTGCAGAGTGTACATTAATGAGAAAAAAATGAACTTTTTTGAATTTACCAAATGGTTGCAATGAAACAAAGTGTGAAAAATTTAAAGGGGTCTGAATACTTTCTGTACCCACTGTAGATGTTAAATATCAGAAAACTGAGGTCACGGTCTTTAGACCTGCAGGACCAGTCAGTATCTGCTGAATCAGCTGACAGTCTAATGTTTATGATGATATTACTGACAGTTGATGTCAGGGGAAAGAAGGATCCAGCAACTGCACTATCAAGAGCCCATCCTTTAAAGGAACTCTGTCACTAGGTGTTCACAAACTAATCTGACAGGAGAATAACAAAGGGTCGGAGATCCAGATTCCTGCGATGTGTCACTTACTGGGCTGCTTAGTGTAGTTTTGATAAAATCACCGATTAATCACCAGTTGATTACCATTACAGTTCTAATTGGCATGCTGCCAGGTAGTCCAGATAGTCCAGCATATTCATGAGCTCAGTAAGGGACACATTGCTGGAATCAGGGTCTCTGTCTCTACATTATGCTGCTCTCAGATGAGGTAAACCTGGTGACAGATTCCCTTTATTTTGGTAGGGAGATAAGCTGGTGCCAGTTTCTTGCAGTGGCTCTCACATTGGATTGTTTGGCCGTGCCGAGTGCTTCTCTATATATATAGAGTAGTCGGTAAAGATAGCTGTCTGATGGACTATCTAATGTGTATGGGAGACTTCACTAGAGGTGTCTTAGAAATATCTAGATTATTTTCAATAACAGATAAGTAAAACATATTCTGTTTTTTTTGTTTTCATTTGTTTTTTTTGTCTTCAGTTTTTGTTTTATTTTGTTCTCTTTACATGACATGTAGCCTCAGCTGCCTTAAAACATCCAGTACCCATATAAACTGTAGGAACATTTATTTTGCAGATGTTTGTTGATGTCGTTGGGAGATATAAGTGTCACTTGTGGTTATAATTCTGTCTATGAGGATAGTGAGATGGGTGTGGAAAGCGATTCTCAGGCTGTGAGGCTAGCCTCGTCTGTAAGGTGCCCTTAGTTGTTGGTGAGACGCAGCTTGGGAGGCAGTGTTCATTAAAGTGATCAAATTTTGCACAGTCCTTTTCAAAGAGTGCAGCAAACTCCAGTTTAGTAACAAATTTGTCTCATTGTGTATTTATTTGTAATGTATTGAACTTAAAAGGCAAAAAAAATGTTTATTTGAGACCCATGAACTAAAAGATTGAAAAACCCTGCTCTAGAGAAGCAGACGTGTCAGTTTATTATAAGGCTGTGTCCGCACTTTCTGTTTCCACCTGCATTTCAGCTGCTTTTTGGGTCCGTTTTAAACTGCAGCGTTTTCATGCCAAAATGCATGCTTTTTGATTTTCCAGCAAAGTCTATGAAAAATGGGGATTTCCAGTCCGCACTTTGCGTTTCCAAACGCAGCGTTTAATTTGCATATTTTGTGGCAAAAATATGTGTTCAAAGAAGCAGCATGTCAATTGTTTTTGCCATTTGGGCTGCGTTTTGGTAACATTGAAGTCAATAAGAAGTAGCAAAAAGCAAGAAATGACAAAATTTTAGCGTTTAACCTGCTTTTTAGCTGCAGAAACAAGGCGTTTTGGACTTCCAAAACGCTTGCTTTTCTGACTTCAAAATAATGGAATATGTGCCTTTACACACACACATAGTCCGACAAATTAATGAAAAATATAAATTTAATCCTATTTTACTGCTAAATAGTAAAAAAACGCTATAATTCTATGAAATATAACTATTTTCTTTATCATTTCAATATTTATATATGTGTTCCTTTTTTTCCCCCTTTTTTCATTGTGCTTGACTATTTAAACTTTATTTAGCAGTGTCTTTATATTCAAAACGCATCTTTCAAAATGCAATAGAAAAGCATGTAAAAAGCGCAAAAAACGCGGTAAATACGCATGCGTTTTTAGCGCTATTTTGTGGGCAAAAGCAATTTTGGCAAAATCAATTACTGCCAGAGGGTGCGTTTTGAACTGCAAGTAGGACGACGCAAAGTGCGGACACAGCCTTAGGCTTTGTGGCACAAATGAAATTGATAAAAAAAAGTCATTTTCTGATGACATATCCCTTTATACTAAAATGAGCATAGTAAATAAGTATAATAGTAATTTTATTTTTGTAATCTTATGAATTACCCAATCCTTTGATGGACATCTCCCCACATAGTTTAGTCACTATTTAAGGGATATAAATATATCGTTGTATGCCAAAAATAGTATACCTATTGGTTTCTGTAAAGCAAAGGTATGCCCAAAAGGCATATGCTTTACAGGTTAACACTGTATCTGGATACTGTATATAAAGTACTCAATAATAATGCCTGTTGAATTTTTGGTGTCATAAAAACATATCAGCTACCAAACTTTTTTTTTTTTTTTTTTAAAGGGAATCTGTCACTGGTATTTTGCTACCTCATCTGAGACCAGAGACCCTGATTCCAGCGATGTCACTTAAGGCTGCTTTACACGCAGCGTCATCGCTAGCGATGTCGCTGGTGAAAGCACCCGCTCCCGTCGGTTGTACGTCACGAGCAAATCGCTGCCCATGGCGCACAATATCGTTAGTCCCCGTCACACTCTGTGGCCAGTGAAACACCTCCTTTCTAAGGGGTTAGTTCGTGCAGCGTCACAACGATGTCACACGGCAGCGTCCAATAGAAGCGGAGGGGTGGAGAGCAGCCGAAAGAAAGTGACGCCCACCTCATTGCCAGAGGACGCAGGTACGGTGTTGTTCCTCGTTCCTGGGGTGTCACACGTAGCGATGTGTGCAGCCTCAGGAACGACGAACAACCTGCGTCCTGCAACAGCAACGATATTTGGGATTAGAACGACGTGTCAACGATTAGGTGAGTAATTTTGATCGTTAGCGGTCGTTCGTACGTTTCACACGCAACAACGTTGCTAACGAGGCTGGATGTGTGTCACGAATTCCGTGACCCCCAACGACATCTCGTTAGCGATGTCGTTGCGTGTAAAGCTCCCTTTACTGAGCAGTTTGCTGTCATTTTGATAAAATCAATGTTTTCTCTGTTGCAGAACTAGCAGTTATACAGAACTCATGAATATGCTGGACTACCTGGCAGTACGCCAAGTAGTCCTCTAATGATTATTTACTGCTGATTTAAGGGTCAGGACACACAGTGAGTAATACGGAGCGAGTGGAATGTGATAAAAAATTGCATTCCACTCGGACCAATATTACTCTATGGAGCAGCTCCCATGAGCGATTGTTTTCTCAGCCCTAATTGGACCAAGAAAACAGTCGCAGCGTGCTGCGTGCAGAATGCGATCTTGTTCCACTCGCACCCATTCAAGTCTAAGGGGCGAGAGAAACATCGCACTACAGTTTCGTTACACCGGTGTAACGCGAGAGCAGTGTGATTCTCGCATTAGCCGACAACGGAAGAGTGCCGGCCCTCCCCTTAGCAACTGTGGTCTGATTGCACGATCGGACCAAAGTCGCATGACACTCGGCTCCCGCAGTGCTGCCTGTATGAGCCGAGTGTCATGTGAGCACTCGCACTAATCCCCGTGTGGCCTCAGCCTAACAGTGATATTATCAAAATTAAACTAAGCAGCCCAGCAGGGGAACCAACGCTGGAATCAGGATCTCTGCCCCTACATTATGCAGCTCTTAGATTAGGTGTTAAAAACCTGTTGACAGATTCCCGTTAAGTCATTGGTGAGAGTTTGTAAATATTTATTGTACATTAAGGCTATGTGCGCACTAGTCCGTTTTACCCGCGGATTTACTCGCGGATTTGCTGCCAAAATTTCTTGAGAAATGTCTGCAATCTTTGTGCAGACATTTCCCAGCAAATCCTATGAGAAAAAAAATCGCGGCAAATTCGCGGCTAATCCACGGCAAATCCGCATGCGGATTTGGTGCGGATTTTTTCCGGAGGTCCGGAAATCTTCCACTCCCAGAAGTTTCTCAAGAAATTTTCTTGAGAAACTTCACATTTCTAGTGCGCACAAAGCCTAATACTGAAAAAAAGTATGTAGCAAATTCCAATTTATTTAAAAGGCAATGCTTTTTTTTTTTGTAAAATAAGAAAGAATAAAAAAATCCCAACAACAAAAATAAATATTTAGCTGCCAATTAGACTGCGTATAGCTGTCAGTCATTCACCGACCTTTGATCATTGCCTTTTGGCAGGGGCATAATATGATCACTGCATCTAGCCAGTGGCAAAAACGGTGAGGACTGCACCACCTCCGCATCCAGTAATTTGTTGCATTAGTCATATGTTTGGATGACACATCTAACTCCAACTGTATGGACACGTCACCGCTGCAGCCAATCACTAGCCACAGCAGTGACCATTGATCACAGCTGCAACCATTCTGTAGTTGTTTGCTTAAGCTATAACATGATGTCCTTGCCCGAAGTCAAGAAGAGTGGATTTTTAGACATATTTTAAAGGTTGTTTTCCCACTAAGGACCTAGTGTAGCTTTAAGATATGCCCTGAATGTCTGATATGTAATTGGGGCAATGGAGGTCAGTTATTTTTAGCCCATAGATTGAAAGGAGAAAGCAGTTATCTCTCCATTAAATTTCTGCCTGTTTATGGCAACTGCAGTCTGTTTCTCCATGGAAAGCTCCCAGAGTGGCTATGATGTAACATATGAGAGTTGTGGAGTGATTGGTTAAATTTTATGAGCAGTTCTAATTTGTATTTCTTATTTTTAAATATATGTGTTTATTATCCATATTAAATAACTAAAGCCCTTACGACTAGTCGTTGGCCTGATTAGCATATCATAAAGAATCTTTAGAAATACGTTTTCTAAGGATCTCTTTATGTGTGCTTCTAGATACAGGGACAGTTAGGCAGGAATTAGCAATATGCACCCAGACCTGCTCGTGTTTCTGGATGCATATTGCACCTGATAGGTTCCCTTTAAGGTTTTTTTTTTCATACATATTTGCTTTAAAAATTCTCTATCCTTTCCTCACTACTTTATCTAACTGCTTTTCTATTTTCGTTTCACTTTCTGTCTGATGACAATTTGTTTGAAAATTCCCAGTGCATGCTGGGATATCAAAGAAAGCATCATCAGGGGACACAGTCTGTGGTCTCTGCTGCATCCTCTGCGACCTCCCTGTAATGAAGCATCATCAGTAATTCCGGTCCCCTGCTCTGTCCCTGGGCGCTGTGCACAGTGTGCGCTCTATTGTGAACTTAGATTAATAGTAAGCATTCAACATAGCGGTGTCGGAATTACTATGCATCTAAGCCGACAACAGAGTACGAGCCCCTGAAATGAGCATCACTGAGGAAGCTTTGATTCAGGTAGTGGGCAGAGAATGCAGTAGTGACTGCACCCTCTGCCTCCTGCTGACGATTTGTTTGACTATCCCAGTGTGCATCGGGAATTCTCAATAATTAGACCAGAAGTTAAAAAAAAATAAATAAAAAAGTGGTTAGCGTAGTCACAGAAGGATAGGACATTTTTAAGCAAGTATAAAAGAAAAGCCTAGATTATGACATGAAATAAATATTGAGTTAGGAGAAAAATTACTTTGTCTTTGGATCACCTATTTAAGGATAGATATCCACAGAGCAGGATATTGCAGTAGTTGAGGCGGGAGATAATGATGACATGTGTTAACATTTTATTTATTTATTTATTAATGGACTTTCCACTCGATCTCGAGCCATGGTGACTTGATGGATGAATGCTCTGTAGGAAGATCGATTTTACTAAAGTAGATCTATCAGGGGAGTTGACCGATTTTTGTTAAACTGATAAGACATAAATAGCACAAGTTTCATCTTAGGTGTTTATCCACTTTGGAGTCTAGAAGTGTTACATCATTATTAGGGATGATCGAATATCTCAAATATTCGGCAACGCCCATATTCGCCGAATAGGTCGCCGCTATTCAACTGTTTGAGAATATTCGATGCACAATGTAAATCTATGGGAAACCCGAATAGTTGCCGAACAGCAACTCTTCGGGCTTCCCATAGACTTACATTGCGCATCAAATATTCGCATAGCGGCGACCTATTTGTCGGATATTCGCGAAGCCGAATATTGCCAAATATTTGAGATATTCGATCATCCCTAATCATTATGTATACAACTGAATTGTTTTTCCTGTAGAACAAAATAAATTATTTTGCAAGTTTGATTCTTAAAGCCTTTTAATATAACCAGGGATACATGTCAAGCCAGAAACTTATCTATCTTACCTGACTTTTTGTTCAGAAATGTTTCTATATAATCCTCACATGTACATCTTTTTATTTCAGATTTCTAGTGAAGAGATTCTCACAAAGCAGAATGAGATTTCGGATGCACTTCAGACTTTACAGTTGCTTTTAGCTAAGCACGGTGACAGGTATTTCACCAATGTTATTTATGGTCCACATTTTTTTCCTAGTTAAGTTTACTAAAAATCTAGCTCTGAGTTATTCATAATTTTCTCATAAATACCTTAAACATAGCACTACACAAGGCAATTACAAACCATTTTTAATGGTTTTATCTTTATTTTTTCCGCAGAATGACTGAAGAAGAAAGAGCACATGTAGAAAATCAGATTAAAGCACTCCAAGAAAGCCACAGCCTTTTATCAAAAGAAAGTAAAAGACAGCAACAAGAAGCCAAGGAACTGGTAGATAAACTGGTGGAACAGAAGGTGACATCTGTAGAACATTTTGTTCTTTTTCTATTCCATTAACCAATTTCCAAATTTTGTGTGATTTTTTTTGCATGTAATTGAAGTGAGAATAATACAGTAGGAAATATGTACTGTTCCCTAAATGGAACCTGGTCCCTAATTTTGGGTATGTTGTTGGTTTACCTAAGAAGCCAAGCTAATTTGTGCTGGCCTAATATCCACAACTATACTCTGGTCATGCTTTTCTAAGATCTCATTTGACAAAGACTAGCAAAATGTCACAAGTGTTTTTGTGTCTGCTGGTCTGCTACCAGTAGTATCCTTTTGACATCTCTATTAACAGCATTTGTTCCATCAGGTTTGTTTTATACAGTGTGCTGTAAACATGACAAGCATGGGTCTTCATGTGTCATCTCTCCTAACCCTTCATCACAAGCATCAAATAGCATGATGGTTTGCTTTACAGGTGGTACTTACTCTTTTTGTCATCAATCTTCTCACTAACACACGGTGTCCTAAAGCTAAATTCTAGTTCACAGATGCATGCTGAGTTCAAAGCTTGTGCCACCTTTGCTGTCAAGATTCTGACAAAATCATTTTTATCTGAACTGCTTATACAGTCAGCTAGTTCTTTGTGTGGTAAGTATCTTGAGCATGTGTAGCACTCTTTTTAGAAATTGTAAATTGGCATTTGAAGTTGCCATATTTGCTAATATCATCTTATCTTGTTCCAGGTGGACAGAGTGGTGTCAGGCACGATTGATGAGGCAAATGGGAGAATACTTTCCATTTACCAATCTATGGTAGAAGGACTTCTTGATTACGAAACAGGAATTCTTCTACTTGAAATGCAACTTATAGTGTCTGGCCTGGTATGCCCACTCGTCAAGAGATGTTTTGACATTGAAGATGCTCAGAGCCACGGTCTGATAGATGATCAAATTGAAGTGCGACTCCGTGAAATATCTCATGCCAAATATATAATTTTATCTCTCCCTTCAAGTGATTTTCCTATAATTACAGCTTACGACCAAGGAATAATTTCAGAGACTGTAACAGTCAAAATGATCAACACTTTGCTTTCTTGTGGTTGTCTTCAACTTTCCACTTCTGGAGAGCAGGTTAGTGTGAACAAGCTGTTTCAAAGAAATATCATTTCAACATCAATGTTTACAAAACTCATTGAGATTCAAAAAATGGCCAAAGATTTGATTGATCCCATTACAGCAGAAAAGATGACATTAGTAGACCTTTTCCAAAGAACTGTAAAAGATGAGAAAACAGGAATGAGACTTCTTTTAGTTAACTCAGAAGATAAAGGCAAAATCACATTAAAATCTGGAAGGAAAATTAGTGTTTTACGTGCAGCACATGAAGGCATTCTTGACCGAGAAATCATGTACAGGCTACTTGGAGCACAGCTGTTATCAGGAGGTATTATTGATCTAGATACAGGAAACCAACTGACTTTGGAACAGGCTCAAGAACAAGGTGTTATTGATAATGGAACAGTTTGTGGAATTTTAACCCAACAGGTTCAAAATGGTGGAATCCTTTGCCCGTCTACAAGAAAATATTTAACAGTAGATGAAGCTGTTCAATGCAGTTTGATATCATATAGTAGTGCGTTGATGGTCCTAGAGGCACAAAGAGGGTTTATTGGACTTATTTGGCCTGATACCAGTGAAATATTCCCAATATCAACATCTTTACAACAAGGAATGATTTCTACTGAGCTAGCTCAAAAGATCCTAAGCAATAGACACAAAATTGCTGGGTTGTATATTCCTGAAACATCAGAGATAGTCCAATTAGATATTGCTGCTCAGTCGGGTATAATAGAGAAAAACACTGCATCAGTCCTTTGTAGCTTGGAATTACAGGACAAAATGCCAAATATAGATATTCTGGAACCAACCAAACATACTCCAAAATGGCTATCTTCTTATGAATCTCACACAGTTCAACAGACTGAATGTTCTGAAAACAAGTCAGAAGAAGAACTGACACATAATCCACACCATACAAAGCAATTGTTTATTTCTTATCTCATGATTAATAGTTATATTGATGCAAACACTGGAGAAAGACTGTTACTGTTTGATGGCGATCTTGATGAAGCTGCCAGCATGTTACTTGAGTCTGAACATATTGTGCGTACTTCATGTGAAATTGATGAAGGCATCAATGATACTCTGCCGGAAGATTTGGAAGTGAAAAAAAATGTTCTAAGACATGATAAAGACATGAATGTAATTGAGTGTGAAAGTATATCTCATTCAAACTCAGTACTTGAACAGACAGAAAAACTGAAAACTACTACAGAGCAGCATCAGTTTATAGATACAGTAGATATCACTGACAATGAGGAAGTATATTTTCAATTGTTAAAAGATGTAGAAACTAATAATATATCTAGTGAATTGAAGGTGCAGCACAATCCAGTGCAGTCAGCAGTTAAATATGAAGAAGCAGAATCTATTCTACTTAAAGATATCATCAAAACTGATACTCACGTATGTCAACTAAATAGCACTGTTATTGCTGTTGATAGCAGATACAACAATTTAATTCAAGAAGATAACGTTCAAAACCATTTAAATGAAGGCTTTCTTCAGACTAAAGATGTTTTAAGTGATCAAGAAAGAGTTGTAAGCCCATCAAATATCAGCATTATGAAAGATAATACAGAAGCACACAGTGTATCTTTTGAAGATCTCTATCATGATCAACTGCGAAAAACACCAGCTGAAGAACTTTTCAATAAAGACACTGACCACGATGTTGGAGCCATTTCACCACATCAAACCAGTTGTGATGTACTGGCTAATGTAGGGCAAGATTTATCGTTTGAGCTTCATGGATATTTGGAAAACAGCAGTGACTCTGATATATCTGATGGAAATTTTGAAAGTGACAATGAAACTGGTGATACAGATGACATTAAAAAGACTTGGAAAACAATAGGAAATGGCATCGTAGAAGATAGAACACCTACCCAAAGTGATACAAGCTCAGATGAAGAAACCTACTTTTATACTGATATTGATGCTGAAAACACTGATATGTTGCAAGGAAGGCAATTTCTGGAAACCATAATTGAAGAAGATTCTGAAAGTTACTCCTGTTTAGATGACCAAACTTCTATATATAAGGAAAAATCTTTGTCAAGCGGTTTAGTAGAGGAAGAATGTGAGAAAAGTAATTGTGAAACCGCTGAACAGGATGTGGCTGGCAACATGGAAACTGATGATAAAGGCATAATAGATGAAGAATTAGATGAGGAATATGTTGAGAGCAGTTTTAGTGAAACTGACATTGACTGTTTTGTCACCGATGAGAACAACAGTGAGGAGGGCTACCAAGCCACTGAAGAATATTCAGATGAATATTTTGAAGACAATGAAATTGATAGCAAAGCTGTTTTATTTAATTTTGGCTGTGATGATAATGAAAGTAGTGTTCAAATTGAAAATATTTTGTGTCCACAATCTGGTCATTCTGATTATTTGTCCAACACTGAGGTTCTTAGTGAAGCAGATGAGCCTTTACAGTGTCAAGAAGAAAGTGATATAATCAGTCTAGAGAATTCTAAGACAACACTGATAGGATCATGTTCATTTGTTGAAGAGGTTTCTGAGTCCAATCAAATTGGAACTAAGAGTCTATGTGAAATATCAGATGCTGAATGCCTACAAAGTGAAACTGAAAGTAAAACTGAAACACCAGAATTAATTAACTGCAAAGATAATAAAAGTCATACACTACTCAATGCTGAAGCTACCTCTATGTTTCCTAATTTTACTGATGACGATTCTGCCTTCAAACAGGAGGCTAATAGCCATAGATCTCAAATTGATAATACTAATCCGAATCCTGAAAGCATTCTTGTGGGAAAAGAGAGTACAAGTGCTAAATGTAACATTGCAAATTTGCAACTTGAAGATAAAGAAACCTGTACTGAAGTAGAGAATTGCTATCAAATTGATGATCAAAGTGCTGCAAAGATTATGGAACACTCTACAACCAAAAGGTCTGAAATGCATTCCAAGCATGATTCTGAATCGGAAACCCAGTTTGATCCCAACTCTGAGCAAAAGCTTGAAGATCATTCCTCCAATGAAGTTAAAACAGTTTTGGGCATAGATGTCATAGAGCCACAAAATAGGACCATTCAGAAAGCAGATTCAGATTTAACAGAGGATAGTACATTGTGCAAAGAGAAGAGTCCCTTTTTGTGCAAAACAAATGACACTGACACTGAAAGTTTTAGGATCACTGATATGCTAACCAAAAAGGAAGATTCGAGGAACTATGAAACAAAAAGCCCAATTCATATTGATAACTTAAATGCAATTTTTGAATCCTCTACCAATAAAAGCTGTAGTGATGATTTAGTAGGAACATCTACCAGTTCTGTGTCTGAAAGAATTCAGAATTCTAAAGTACCTGATTTTGAATCACGTAACACAGGAGAAGCTGGTAATTTAACAACTTACCTCAAAGGTTGTGCAGGAATTATACAAACCATTGATCACGATGTTTATGCCAAACAAAATATCTTGGGTGTTACCAACACAGAGGACAAATTAGACAATGTTTTACCACAATTGTCTTGTGAGAAGTCCAATCAAAATACAAAAGATTCTGCTGAAGATCCTTTATTGGTTCTAGTAAGTAGAGTAGCCAGAAGTAGGAATGTATCAAAGGATAAATTGAGTGAAGTAAGTGAATCAGCAAATATTTTGGGGGAAAGTAACAAGCATGCAAAACACATTCCAGATTTAGATCTTTTTAATGTAAAGAGTAAAATAGAAGAAAATGGATTAATGATCAAGGGGAATCACAAAAAACAAGAGGAATTTATTGACAATGACTTGGTATTATGCAATATAGGAATCACCCAAAATCAGGAAACCTTTAGTACTTCATCATCTTTCGGTGAACAGAGCATGCTAGAGCCAAATCGTCCAAAATTAATCTCTTCCCAGCTTGACGAAATCTTTCATGTTCCACCAGATTCTGAAAATTCAAACAAATTGGAAGAACTTATGATTAACATGAATAAAGGTCTGTTTCCTAGTGAGCCAATCCCATCTTCTATCCCTGACCAGATGATTAAGTTAATTCCAGAAAAAAAGAAAAAATTTTCCCCAGATTACAGTTGTGAGTCTCCAGGAATTGCGAGGAAATTCAGCTTTACAGACCAGCCATGTAATAATGTAAAATCATTGAATTTGGACCCTACTACAGAAAGTATTACACATTCATCAAAATCTAAAGAGGAGCAGAATGCAGAAGACAAAGAGTTTGAAAAGGTGGGTCAAAAATATAATGCTTATGATGTGCCAGATACTTTTAATGTCTTTCTGATAATTTATAACTGTCAATGCTATTTGTCATGTAAAAGTGTCATATGTATTTCGTCCACCTAATATGTTAAAGCACTACTCCAGGGTTTGTTTTTTATCAGCTCTGGAGTGGTGCAATAAACCTAAGTCCACTTACCCTCTTGCGTTTTTATCTTTTTCGTCGTCGCTCCAGTCCCCCGGCGCAGTTATGTGACCATAACTTCTGACTGGCTGAAAGTCAGACTTCATATCACAAACTCTCAATACAAGTGAATGAGAGCCAGAACAAGGTGTGACGGGGTATGCAACAGAGCAGTGAGGGACGCCAGGCCAAGGAACAATCCAAAGGGCTTTATTGGAACCACAAAGAATAAGCAGCAAACATAAATATAAATCCTTCAAATCTGCAAGGAGTCCACAACAGAAAAACAAAAGATCCAGGGGCACCGCCTGGTATTCCGATGCCAGGGGAATTAGGGCAATGGTCCTTATATGAGTTCCTTGAGTCCAACAGGTGAACAACAAAACGCAATCCCACGTGGCCGCGGATCTCCAGTCTGTAACAGTCCACACACACAGACCCCAGGATCCAGCCTCAGCTATGGATCCTAGTCCTTCTCCAGCCGAGCTCCAACTAACTGAACTAACATGTTCTTCTCTCCTGGGATCAGCCCCTTAGTTGGGCACACCTCCCCCTGGCCATTTGATGCATGAATGGACTTTAGACTGCTGGCTCTGTTCTGTTTACCAAGTTGTAGATTGGAGAAGTCCCATGCTGAGAAGAACAATAGATATGCAACCCCCACCAAATCAATGACAATAGCTATTGCTGAAGCCTGAGTGCAATATGATACAGGCTGGGGGAAGGTATAGTCACTTACATCCCAAGACATAGTATTACAGCAAATACAGTGAGAAGGTAAAATACATCACATGGCATCTTATACAAAAATATGGAATGGAGAAAACTACATACATCATGACAATTCCTTCCCCTCCCAACTTGTGTACGTACTAGGGACCTCTACAGGTCACTGGTTAAGTACACACAGGCAGAGCGTTACTTACATGTGGCTTCATGCAGCCACGAATTGGCATCGTAGCTCTCCCACATCATTGCCCAGGAGAACAGCTGCAGGCAGACCACCCATCACCCCAACCACACATCGCCTGACTCCAAAACCAAAGTTCAGATCCACAGTGGCTGTGGGAATAGTCCTCCATTGTCCACCCGCCAGTTCAATGACAATCCCAGGTCCTCTATGGATTGCCTCAGGCCGAACCACTCGGGGATCAGCCAGTGTGAGGAAAGCACCCGAGTCACAAAATCCAACAAGTCTCTGTCCATCCAGCACAACCTCCTGCAAGTGCTTACCTCGATGAGCAGAAGTCGTCATAACTGCGGGTCGCACCCCGTAAACTCCTGGTGGTGCAACATGGGGGGCTGAGTCACTAGGCCAGTCCTCACATAACGGTGCCACATCTTCCTCCATGGCACTGGGCTGTAAATAATTAACAATCCGATTGGGTGCAGGATCAGTCCTCATTTGAACAGCTGGGCAGGAGACTTGCCGATGCCCTGGCTGTCCACATTGATAGCATCTGAGCTGGGTCTCCCTCCATCCAAGGCGTCCTCTTGGGTAAGGGGTAGGGGAACTTGGAGGCCGGCTCCCACCTGAAGGCGCTATAGGGGTTTGAGGATGATTCCCCCATGGCCTGGCTGGGCATGAGGCCTGCAAATGCCCGGGATGCCTACAAACATAACACCTGCGCTCTGTTACTTCCTCTCCCCGGCGTATTCCAGAAAGTGCAGTAGAAGCAACTGGAGGCACATTAACACGGGTATCAACATGTGGTGGCTTAGAGGAACGGGGAACAATGGGGACAGAATAACTGGGGGCATCCGGTGTTGTGGAGCTGTTAGGCGTCTCTCCATCCTCCAACAGAACCCTCCACTGAGGCTTGATGGTGAGAGCCTCATCAGCGAGAGCAGCAGCTTCCTCCACTGTCGCTGGTTTTCTCTCACGCACCCATTCCCGGATCTCAGCGGGGCACTGGGCAAAGAATTGTTCTTTTAGGATCACCTGCAGGAAGGTCTCCCAAGATAAGGCCTCCTCTGCCTCCAGCCAGCGATTACATATTTGTTTGAGTCTATGAGCATATATCTTAAAAGACACTTCCCCATCACAGGCTAAAGCACGGAACTGAGTCCTGTAAGTGTCTGGGGTCACAGCATAATGTTCTAGAATAGTCTGTTTAATATCCGCATACTCACAGTTCCACCGAGGGTCCATAGCTCTATAGGCTTCAGCAGCTCCCCCCTCTAGGAGCCCAACCAGATGCCGGACACGCTCCCTGTCCGGGACTTCCATTAATCGACACTGATGCTCAAAGTCCTGGAAGAAGCCCTCAATGTCGCCTGCAGCCTCATTAAACGGCTTAAAGTCTTTGCGGGACACCCTGGGAAGTTCCCTCATGATGGGTGCTGGGGTTACAGTCTGTCTGGAACCTCTCGCGGCTTCCACAGCGAGCTGCTTATCCAGCAATGCCATCTCCTCCATCCTGCGCTCCTTCTCTTCAGCTCCACGCATGGCCTCCCTCTTATCTTCTATGGTGGCCTCATCTCCAAGCAGTGCCATCTTTTCCTTGTACCACACAACCCATTGACTTTTTTGGGTATTCACCTCCGGCTCCCGTCTTTGCTCCCCTTGCTGTGGAAATTGTTCCTCGGTGCCATCCTGCAGGCAAGCGTGTTCCAATGCCTCAATTAGTTGCTCCTTAGAGAGTCCTTTGTAGCCGACACCTAATTCACGGGCCTTTGTTTGTAGGCTTACCACAGTCCAGTTCCTGTATCCTGAGGTTCTGGTTTCAGACGTCGATTGGCTGTTGTCCTCCATTTCTTCTGCTCTGATCCCGCCGCTGCCACCAGTTTGTGACGGGGTATGCAACAGAGCAGTGAGGGACGCCAGGCCAAGGAACAATCCAAAGGGCTTTATTGGAACCACAAAGAATAAGCAGCAAACATAAATATAAATCCTTCAAATCTGCAAGGAGTCCACAACAGAAAAACAAAAGATCCAGGGGCACCGCCTGGTATTCCGATGCCAGGGGAATTAGGGCAATGGTCCTTATATGAGTTCCTTGAGTCCAACAGGTGAACAACAAAACGCAATCCCACGTGGCCGCGGATCTCCAGTCTGTAACAGTCCACACACACAGACCCCAGGATCCAGCCTCAGCTATGGATCCTAGTCCTTCTCCAGCCGAGCTCCAACTAACTGAACTAACATGTTCTTCTCTCCTGGGATCAGCCCCTTAGTTGGGCACACCTCCCCCTGGCCATTTGATGCATGAATGGACTTTAGACTGCTGGCTCTGTTCTGTTTACCAAGTTGTAGATTGGAGAAGTCCCATGCTGAGAAGAACAATAGATATGCAACCCCCACCAAATCAATGACAATAGCTATTGCTGAAGCCTGAGTGCAATATGATACAGGCTGGGGGAAGGTATAGTCACTTACATCCCAAGACATAGTATTACAGCAAATACAGTGAGAAGGTAAAATACATCACATGGCATCTTATACAAAAATATGGAATGGAGAAAACTACATACATCATGACACAAGGCTTTTATAGACTTTTATTGAGTTGTGACCTCAAGCACGCTCTGTGAAACACTGGAGCAGCCGGTAGGTCACAAATTGCCGGAGGCCAACTGGAGCGGCGTTAAAATAGATCAAGACGCTGGAGGGTGAGTGTAAGAAGGGATTTAAAGCAGCACTCCACTGCTAAAATAAAAAAAAATAAAAAAACAGGAGTGGTGCTTTAAATATTCAATTCCGTAAAAAGGGGTTGGTACAGGGATATCAGTTATCACCTATCAAATGTATGATCACTGCAAACCAAATAATCACAAGAATGTGGGTCCTTTATCCCCTATTTGAATGGAGCAATAGTTATGCGTAAACATTACTACTACATTTGATATCTATGAGATTGACAAAAATAGTCGAGCCCTGTTATTTGTGGACCATCTATCTTAATTTTTCATTTTTTTTGTGTTTTATAAATCTTGCAATCCACATTTTACAATAAAAACAGTCTCTCAGATATATTTTTCTGTATGAAAAAAATGTACTGAGCAGATTAATTTGGTACTGTGATGTACTGTATAGCAGTATAAAATGGTATAGTTTCTACTACACAGCTTTGCCTGCTCTTTTACTCTCAGTTTAGGAGGTTGATGAACCGAATAAATTATGGCTAACGTCTCATATAATATGTTGTTGAAGCTAGAAAGTATATTTTGAGTAATTAATCTTTCATATTTCATCTCTAATTTGGATTGATACTATGTTAATGTTTAAAAGCAACAACTTGAATAGAGTTAAGACAGGCATTCTATATTTCATGCTGCGGTATGAATCAATTTTTATTTCTAAAGATGTAATTAGAAAATTAATTTAAGACACAGGAAGCATACAGTGTCATGCAAAGGTTTGGGCACCCTTGGTCAAAATTTCTGTTATTATGAACAGTTAAGTTGAAATGATCTCTAAAATGCATAAAGTTAAAGATGATACATTTCCTTTGTATTTGAGGTAAAAAAAAAAAAGTATTTCATCATCTTTTACATTTTAAAATGAACAAAAAAGGACAATGGCCCGCTGCAAACGTTTGGCCACCCTGCATGGTTAGTACCTAGTAGCACACCCTTTGGCAAGTATCACAGCTTGTAAACTCTTTTTGTAGAAAGCTAAGAGTCTTCCAATTCTTGTTTGAGGGATTTTCATGCATTCTTCCTTGGAAAAGTCTTTCAGTTCTGTGAGATTCTTGGGTCGTCTTGCATGCACTGCTCTTTTGTGGTTAAGCCACAGATTTCCATGGAAAATCAGATAAGAGAACTGTGATAACCATTGTAAAACCTTCATTTTGCACCTTTTGGGGTAGTCTATTGAGGATTTTGACGTGTGTTTAGGATTATTATACATTTGTCGAAGCCCATCCTCATTTCATCTTTAGCTTTTTGACAGATACGGTTATGTTTACATTAAGAATTTGTTGAAATATCATTGAATCAATTCTTCCCTCTACCCGTGAAATGTTTCCCGAGCCATTGGCTACAACACAAGCCTGAAGCATGATTGATCCACCCTCATGCTTAAAAGTTGGCCTGAATATTCTTTTCCTGAAATTCTGTGCCCTTTTTATCTCCACATATACCTTTGATTATTGTGGCCAAATTTTAACCTTATTGGTCCACAGGAATTGTTTCCAAAATGCATCTGGCTTGTTTAGATGTTATTTTGCATACTATTGGCAATGAATTTTATGATGATGACGCAGGAGAAGTTTTCTTCTGAAGACACTTCCATGGAAGCCATATTTCTGCAGGTGTGTCTGAACAGTAGAACAATGTACCACAACTTCAGAGACTGCTAAATCTTTCTGAAGGTCTTTTGCAGTCAAACACGGATTCTGATTTGTCTCTTTATCTATCCTGCGAACAGCTCTCTCTTAAATATTGTTTGGTCTTCCAGACTTTACCTTGACTTCCACTGTTGCTGTTAACTGCCATTTATTACTTACATTTCAAACTTTGATAACTTCTTATAGCCTTCTGTTTGTGGGCCTCCACCATTTTCATTCTCAGAGTGCTGGCAGCTGCTTTTTTGGTATAAAGTTAAAGGTGGCTTGGTTTTTATAAAGCTGTGAATTTGCATCACCTGGCCTTTCCTAATGATGACAGTGAACGGGCCATAACCCTAACACGCTAATTAAGGGTTGAAACCTTGGTCAAAGTTATTTAAGCACACAAATCTCCAAGTGTGCCCAAACTTTTGCATCAGCCTATTTTCTTTTTTTGTCATTTTTAAAATGTAAAAGATGAAAATATATATATTTTTTGCCTCAAATACAAATGAAATTTGTCACCCTTAACTTAAAGCTTTTCAGAGATCAGTTCATTTTCAACTTGCTTAACTGTTCACAATAAGAGTAATTTTGACCAGGGATGCCCAAACTTTTGCATACCACTGTATATCTAGGCAAATATTAACAGAGCCTCTAGATTTACTCAAGAACACTTTTTTTGAAATTTGTTGATTGCAGGCTATGGTCACATAAACGTATAAAAGAATTGTCTGATTTTCATTCAGAAAAAAGATGGTTTTTCATCTTTGCGGCATCTGTTTTTATAAATCAGAATATACAAGACGAGTTTCAGTCTCCTATGATAAAGAACTTTAATAGGCAAGTCTCACAGGAGACTGGAATTTCTTCTCACATGGACATTCGTTCCATGGCAAAATCAACGTTTATCTGAACAACCCTATTGGATACCATTAAACAAAGTGCTTTAATAATTTTTTTCACGAATAGTACTCAGGCTAAAAATATGGTTGTAGAAAACTAACCTAACTGCAGTATCGTATTCTTTTTAGGCAACTTTGACTTTGAATCAGTACTGTCAAACATTAAGTAACCATCTGACTGATGTTCGGGATCAGAAACTTCACTTTGATAATTTTCCAACCCTTGGTGATAGCTTGGAAGCATTAAAACTTCAGCTTGAACAACTCGAGGTCAGTATTGTTAATGTTTTATCACAGCACAAATATTTTTCTTTGTTTCTTACCAGGCCGGTTTTTTTTTCTGTGGAGCAACAATGCTGTTTTTGTTCAACTATGTATTTAGAATCCCACTTGACAAGAATTTAATACTCCTGAAACAGCTCTAAAATGTTGTTATTGTGGAAATTTGTAATTGTTTTTTTTCTTTTTTACTTCTTTTGACTGATATGCCATGAAAGACCACTGTGGCTAATATTGGGAAATCAACATTATAGTGTAGAGTCCACTTCCATCTTCTTAAGGGTGGCAGACATGCTGGATGCACATCTATTTGCACAAATCTGTAGAGTTGTATATGGATTCTGCATTATCACGAATAGGTTGTGTCCTTTACTCTTATGCTGCAGACAGAATATATTTGAGCCAGTGAACTAACAAACAGTAGGAAAGTCCAGTTTATATTTTTAGGCCAGGTTCACATTTATTTTGTGCTCATCGTTGAGCACTTTTGTCAGGATTTCTGTCTATATCCCCGAAAATCAAGAGTCAGACATAATCCCCATTTAAGCCAGTCAGTATGATGGGGCAGTTGAAGGCACAGACTCTTAAGTGGGTTATATTTTAATCCAGTTTTGGAGGGATTTAGACAGAAATTAAAACACAAGTACTCAGTGTAGATTACTGTATAATTGTGAACTAGATGTGGAATGAAACTAAGACAATGACAATCACTAAATTTATCTGATATGACTGAGCAACAAACTAAGAATGAACCACACTTAAACGTTTATTCTTTAAATAAAAAAATAAGCTAATGTTCCTTTTCATTCCCCAGAACCTACAATTCTTTCCTCAGAAGATACATACTCAATATTTAATAAATGTTTTTCATCCTCTCTTTCAGTCATTTAAATCAAGGTTGGCTGTATTTTCCGTTACAATGAAAAAAGATGTACAGTTTGTAGAGCAATTCTTAACCTCTGTGCCTGGTGACCTTCCAGTAGAGCATCTGAAGGAGTTAAGTGAGACTTTGATGAATTCCTTTGCTACAGTTTGTGAAATGTCTTCAGATCATGCTAAACAGATTGCATTTGCTGAGGATGCTGAAATGGTAAGTTATTGCTATCTGTTTACAACTGGTACTTGATGATTTTTACTTTCATGAACTTTTATATGACTGTTCTTCTGCCCGTCTGTGGTTGACTACTACTACTACTTCAATTGCTTCCATTTATACAGTTAGCACAGTTTGTGTTTCTGTTACCTTTTGGCATACTAATTTGTATTGAAAGGGAACCGGTCATGGGAAAAAACGCTATTAACCTGCAGATATGGAGTAAACCAGCAGGTTAATACTGTAGTTTTTGAAACCTGCCTGGCTCCTGCACATTGAGCCTCGCTTCTGGGAGTAAATTAACTTTATTTCTCCTGGCAGCATTTGGGTTTCAGACATGAGGGGTGGCGCCAAAGCTGATTCAGTCGCCACTTTTTGTATTGAGCGCAGCGGCTGTATCTGTGCACCCCACACTGACTGAGAGCTGTTCAGCTTTAGGGGAGGTAGTCAGTCAAAGCGAGGGTCGCGGGTACAGCCGCCACTCTCTATAGCTGGGGATTCTATGCATTTTTGGTGCATTTCCACCAGTTAAACGCACCATAAACGCATTTATGTCTTTTACCTGCAAATTTTCTGCATCTAATGTAAGTCTATGGAAAACTCAGCATAATCAGAAACTCAGAAAAATTGACATGCTGCAGCTTGCAAAAATGCACTGCAGGGGAGTTTACACAGTGTAAAAAAAAGTACAATGGACATGAGATTTCTATTAATCCCATCCACTTTGCTTGTAAAGTAAAATGCAGTGTTTTGGACACAGCAAAAATATGTTGCATCCAGAATGTGAATTGTCTCTCCAGAGAGGAAGGAGACAAACTCTAGCGTCACCTTTTGGAAGTAGCAATCCTAAAAGTCAAAAGTGGCTTTTTAACAAGCCGTTTCAAATGACTAAGGATTTATCCCAGATCAGAACCCCAATTTGCAGACATGGTGTTTCGGGGTGATTGGCCCTCGTCAGTGCAAAGTGTGGGTATCTTATCTGGCTTATGATAAGCTATAGTGGGGACCATGGGGAAGACTATTCTCCATCCAGAATGTGAGTAACACTGATCATGGGACTGTACCCTTAAGGACCAGACTTTCTATCAAAAATCGTGTCTGAACCTCAACCTTACACAGGTACTCTCAAGGATGGTAATTGCTCTAATGATGTTACTATTTGGCAACTGTTTAGTAAAAGATAAAGCATAGCTTAAAGTTCAAAGCATGATATTTAGTGATATCATTCCAGATCTAATGCTTTCACTGCCAGAAGGAATGCTGACAGTTGCGGATCTCACAACCTGGAAGTTTAGGTAGAAGTTTTGCTAGAAATTTGAGTTCTCTAGGGAGCTATCAAGGACATTTCTTGGCGTTTTTAGTAAAGTTATCAATCTGTGGCTTCCCGCTATCAACTTAAATGGATATTTTCTTGTTATTCAATTGCATTAATTAGTTAGTAGCATATAAATAAGCAAGTTTGCAATTGCTTTTGCTTTCTGCTGTCATTCTCCTGAAATGAGATCTTTTGTCTTACATATTGTGCAGCTGGTTTCCATTGAGCTTGGCCACTAGTGTCTGGCCAAGTGTGCTCTGTAGTTACATTCCAGAAGAAAGATTAACTCCTGACATACCAGTCACCTCTCTTCAGCTGATTGATTACAGCAGTTGGCTGCTCACCTCCGTGCACCTCTCTCATATCCTGATAAGCTATTATTATGAATTTTGCAAAATCACCAGTCCCCAGTATCAGCTGCTTTTAGAGGTCTCCTAGTTACCACTCTCACTGTCCATGTGGTTTTTCAAGTGCTCTCTTATCACTACTTGTAAATATAGTATTACTATTGTCAATCAAAAATAAACCAGAGAATGGCTGAACGTGTTATAGTAGAACTTGTGCTGAGGTTTATAGTTATACTAATGCTAGAGGTCTGCTACTCACCAGAACTGGCAATCAAGGAAGAGTGCCCTCCCTGCCAGAAGCCAGGAGTTGAAAAAGACTGGAAAGCTGCGTGCTGCTCAAAATACAACTTAAGGCTAACCCTTTAAAACGGACAGTAACACACTGGTGATAGGTGTCCTTTTAACATCAGTTCAATTCTTATTATAAGCAGTAGTTTATATTTAACTTTTTTTGGGAATAAGTCTTTTTTTCATTTTTTTTTCAGGATAAGTTAGCAAAAACCCATCGAGACTTACTTAACCGACTACAGGTCTTGGCTGATTGGATAACCTCAAGTAATGAAACTTTGGATATTTCAATTATTAGTTATGATGTGGATGTTATAAAGCAATCAATGCAGTCTTTGAAGGTAGTAGTATTCTTTTTTTTTTTCTTTACTTGCATAAAACAGACATATTGCTGTATTCTATCATATGGTTCATTGCCCTATATGTGTGGTAATAGAGTTACACCATGTAATTGAGATTAAAATGTGTTGTGCAATACTAGGACAACCCCCTGTCATTCCACATGTTTTCTCTCAATTAAAATAGAAGCTTATACTGACCTCCTGTGTCGGTGTGGTTCCAGCGGTGTCGGGGCTCATTTTCCTTGGGCTCTCGTGAAGTTATGACGCACTCAATCACTGCCGGATTCTCTGTCCCAACTTTTGGACATATGCGTTAATCAACAAAAAGCAAGAGCTTGGCCTGCTGCTCACTTCCTGATGATTTCTCCTGCGTCCGAAGGCAGAGAGAGGAGACTGGGTGATCACAACGTGATAACGTCATGTAAACCCTGACACCACAGGAATTGCATCACCACTCTAGGTGAGTATGAGCATCTTTATTTTAATTGGGAGAAAAATGGAATGAGAAAGGGTTGTCCTAGTAGTCGACAACCCCTTTAAAGGGATTGTATGATTAGCACAACCCATCTATATATATAATTGCCTTATTCTGTCTGTCTGTCTGTCTGTCTGTCTATCTGTCTGTCTGTCTGTCTGTCATGCTCCGAAATTGTGTCCTTACGGTGACACAAAGCTGATTGGCCGCTGGGCTCGCCATGGCCCCGCCCCCCCACACGGATTGGCCTCTCGCCCCGGCTCTCTGCAGGCCCCGCCCCCCTCACGCAATGTACGCTCGCTCTGGCCCAACTGATACGGAGCCCCGATTCCCAGGTGAGTACACACACACATCAGATCACACTCACTCTCACACTCACTCTCACACACACCTCACACATCACAACATGCTGGGATATCGCTTGCTTCTACACCGGCTCCGTCAGGATCCCGGCAGCGCCAGACATAACCTTGCGATGCTGGGATCTTGACGGAGGCCGTGAAAGCTGGTAACCATTATAAACATCGGGTAACTAAGGTCCCTTAGTTACCCGATGTGTATCATAGTTACCAGTGTACACCGGCTCACACTCACTCTCACACACACCTCACACACACATCACATTGCATCCACACATCAAGGTCCTGCAGCTGCGGAACATACACACACATAACAGCACACACACACACACATACACACACAAATCAGATCACTCTCACACACACCTCACACATCACATCGCATCCACATACTCACAACATCCTGGGATATCGCTTGCTTCTCGGCAGCGATACTGTGCTGTTGTGAGCTTCCAGGACCTGCCGGGGGATCACATGGCCAGAAGCATGTGATATCCCCGGATGTTGTGAGTATCAGCGCGTATGTGCAATATCGTCAGTGTGTGTGTCTTTGTGTGTGAGTGTATGCGATCGGGTGTGTGTCCCTGTACTGTGCATCCATATATTAATAATGTCCCCGTACTGTGCATCCATATATTAATAATGTTCCCATACTGTGCATCCATATATTAATAATGTCCCCGTACTGTGCATCCATATATTAATAATGTCCCCGTACTGTGCATCCATATATTAATAATGTTCCCATACTGTGCATCCATATATTAATAATGTCCCCGTACTGTGCATCCATATATTAATAATGTCCCCGTACTGTGCATCCATATATTAATAATGTCCCCGTACTGTGCATCCATATATTAATAATGTCCCCATACTGTGCATCCATATATTAATAATGCCCCGTACTGTGCATCCATATATTAATAATGTCCCCGTACTGTGCATCCATATATTAATAATGTCCCCGTACTGTGCATCCATATATTAATAATACCCCGTACTGTGCATCCATATATTAATAATGTCCCCGTACTGTGCATCCATATATTAATAATACCCCGTACTGTGCATCCATATATTAATAATGTCCCCGTACTGTGCATCCATATATTAATAATGTCCCCGTACTGTGCATCCATATATTAATAATGTCCCCGTACTGTGCATCCATATATTAATAATGTCCCCGTACTGTGCATCCATATATTAATAATGTCCCCGTACTGTGCATCCATATATTAATAATGTTCCCATACTGTGCATCCATATATTAATAATGTCCCCGTACTGTGCATCCATATATTAATAATGTCCCCGTACTGTGCATCCATATATTAATAATGTTCCCATACTGTGCATCCATATATTAATAATGTCCCCGTACTGTGCATCCATATATTAATAATGTCCCCGTACTGTGCATCCATATATTAATAATGTCCCCGTACTGTGCATCCATATATTAATAATGTCCCCATACTGTGCATCCATATATTAATAATGTCCCCGTACTGTGCATCCATATATTAATAATGTCCCCGTACTGTGCATCCATATATTAATAATGTCCCCGTACTGTGCATCCATATATTAATAATACCCCGTACTGTGCATCCATATATTAATAATGTCCCCGTACTGTGCATCCATATATTAATAATGTCCCCGTACTGTGCATCCATATATTAATAATGCCCCCGTACTGTGCATCCATATATTAATAATGTCCCCGTACTGTGCATCCATATATTAATAATGTCCCCGTACTGTGCATCCATATATTAATAATACCCCGTACTGTGCATCCATATATTAATAATGTCCCCGTACTGTGCATCCATATATTAATAATGTCCCCGTACTGTGCATCCATATATTAATAATGCCCCCGTACTGTGCATCCATATATTAATAATGTCCCCGTACTGTGCATCCATATATTAATAATACCCCGTACTGTGCATCCATATATTAATAATGCCCCGTACTGTGCATCCATATATTAATAATGTCCCCGTACTGTGCATCCATATATTAATAATGTCCCCGTACTGTGCATCCATATATTAATAATGTCCCCGTACTGTGCATCCATATATTAATAATACCCCGTACTGTGCATCCATATATTAATAATGTCCCCGTACTGTGCATCCATATATTAATAATACCCCGTACTGTGCATCCATATATTAATAATGTCCCCGTACTGTGCATCCATATATTAATAATGCCCCGTACTGTGCATCCATATATTAATAATGCCCCGTACTGTGCATCCATATATTAATAATGTCCCCGTACTGTGCATCCATATATTAATAATGCCCCGTACTGTGCATCCATATATTAATAATGTCCCCATACTGTGCATCCATATATTAATAATGTCCCCATACTGTGCATCCATATATTAATAATACCCCCGTAATGTGCATCCATATATTAATAATGCCCCGTACTGTGCATCCATATATTAATAATGTCCCCGTACTGTGTATCCATATATTAATAATGCCCCCGTACTGTGCATCCATATATTAATAATGCCCCCGTACTGTGCATCCATATATTAATAATGCCCCGTACTGTGCATCCATATATTAATAATGTCCCCGTACTGTGCATCCATATATTAATAATACCCCCGTACTGTGCATCTATATATTAAAAATACCCCCGTACTGTGCATCCATATATTAATAATGCCCCCGTACTGTGCATCCATATATTAATAATGGCTGATGCTGAGGACAGAGAGGCTGATGCTGGGGACAGAGAGGCTGATGCTGGAGACAGTGAGGCTGATGCTGGGGACAGAGAAGCTGATGCTGGGGACAGAGAGGCTGATGCTGGGGACAGAGAGGCTGATGCTGGGGACAGAGAGGCTGATGCTGGGGACAGAGGCTGATGCTGGGGACAGAGAGGCTGATGCTGGGGACAGAGAAGCTGATGCTGGGGACAGAGAGGCTGATGCTGGCGACAGAGAGGCTGATGCTAGGGACAGAGAGGCTGATGCTGGAGACAGAGAGGCTGATGCTGGAGACAGAGAGGCTGATGCTGGAGACAGAGAGGCTGATGCTGGGGACAGAGAGGCTGATGCTGGGAGGAGAGAGGCTGATGCTGCAGGTAGAGAGGCTGATGCTGGCGCAGCATGGCGGATGGAGCACCTTTGGGAGTGCGCAGCATGGCGGATGGAGCACATTTGGGAGTGCGCAGCATGGCGGATGGAGCACGTTTGGGAGTGCGCAGCATGGCGGATGGAGCACGTTTGGGAGTGCGCAGCATGGCGGATGGAGCACGTTTGGGAGTGTGCAGCATGGCGGATGGAGCACGTTTGGAAATGCGCAGCATGGCGGATGGAGCACGTTTGGGAGTGCGCAGCATGGGGGATGCAGCGCGATGGGGAGTGCGGAGTATGGCGGATGGAGCACGTTTGGGAGTGCGCAGCATGGAGGATGCAGCACGATGGGGAGTGCGGAGTATGGCGGATGGAGCACGTTTGGGAGTGCGCAGCATGGCGGATGGACCACGTTTGGGAGTGCGCAGCATGGCGGATGGAGCACGTTTGGGAGTGCGCAGCATGGGAGATGGAGCACGATGGGGAGTGCGCAGCATGGCGGATGGAGCACGTTTGGGAATGCGCAGCATGGGGGATGGAGCACGATGGGGAGTGCGCAGCATGGCGGATGGAGCACGTTTGGGAGTGCGCAGCATGGCGGATGGAGCACGTTTGGGAGTGCGCAGCATGGCGAATGGAGCATGTTTGGGAGTGCGCAGGATGGGAGATGGAGCACGATGGGGGGTGCGCAGCATAGGGGATGGAGCACGTTTGGGAGTGCGCAGCATGGCGGATGGAGCACGTTTGGGAGTGCGCAGCATGGGGGATGGAGCACGTTTGGGAGTGCGCAGCATGGCGGATGGAGCACGTTTGGGAGTGCGCATCATGGGAGATGGAGCACGATGGGGAGTGCGCAGCATGGCGGATGGAGCACGTTTGGGAGTGCGCAGCATGGGGGATGGAGCACGATGGGGAGTGCGCTGCATGGCGGATGGAGCACGTTTGGGAGTGCGCAGGATGGGAGATGGAGCACGATAGGGGGTGCGCAGCATACGGGATGGAGCACGATGGGGAGTGCGCTGCATGGGGGATGGAGCACGATGGGAAGTGCACACCTCCCCCCAACACACACACATACGCGCGCGCACTGCACAACACACCACACCACACACACACACTGGGAACCACAAACAACTGCCCTACACAGACACCCACACACACAGACAACGCTGCACACACAAATATACGCACATACCGCACAACACGCACATTGCACAAAACATACCTCCCCCCAAAACACACCACACACACACAAACTGCGCAACACACACACAACGCTACAGACACACAGCGCTCCACAAACAACGCAACACACAAACAACACCGCTCTCACCCCCCATCACACCCAGACAACATCCAGAACATGTACAGCGCCCTACACAAACACTTGGTAACTACACACAACAACATCTATATATATATATATATATATATATAACAAAAATCATACATGAGCTACACAATACGTAAATTCTAGAATACCCGATGCGTAGAATCGGGCCACCTTCTAGTTTTTATATAAATACCCAGTAGGATCACCAGCTGGCAACACATTTTCCTTGCAGTGGTTGCTGTAGAATATAAACTACTGATAAAAAGTTAAGTATATTTGGCTTCCGGGTGAAATTTCAGGATGATCCTAAAATGCAAAACTCACAACAGGTGTTTGAACCATGAATCTCCCAATAAATTTCGAGTTTCAATTAGAATTTGTATTTAAACAGTCCCCCTCATCATTTTGTTCATATTTTGACATCATGAGACTTAAACAACACTTAACAATTGATCAGCAGTACCTCGCCTTTGCGAGGCTTCAAGCATGAAGTTCTCAGACGGACGTGGCTACTGAGCTTAGCGTGTCATCAGCAGATTACATCTGTGATACAGAGAGACTGGAAGAGTCACAAAGATGCATAGAAGTGAATGTCCTTTGGCCACATCTCACACTGATGACTGCTTCATTGTGAACAATGCCGTTTGGAACCAAAACATTTAAGGGAGGTGAGAGGCACCAAGTGTCACGTCACATCTACACGTCAGACCATTCAAAGCCATTTATATCAGCATGGTTTGCTATGCTACCTGACCACACCACCAAGCACAGGTGTCATAGTGGGTCTCAGTGCTGTTCACTGATGAATGTCAATTCACACTGAGCTGAAATGATGGCCACCAACGATGTTGGAGATATCAAGGAAAGCGCTTTGCATCTTTTATCACCAGACGAGCCTTTGCTGGTGTTGTTACGGTTTGGGCAGGTGTGTCTAGTCAATACAGAACTGCCACACACTTTGTGAATGGTAAAATAAACAAGCCCCTACTACATATAACATCATTAATCCAGTCAGTGTACATCTGCTTGAACAACACAGGCCTAATTTCATCTTCATGGATGACAATGTTCAGATTCATCAAGGTTGCATCATTAGGGAATGATTTCTAGAGACTGGGGCATCTCAAATGGAATGGTCTGTTCTTCTCCAGACCTGAATCCCATAGAAAACTTGTGGGATCAGCTAAGTCACTATGTAGAGGCTCGTAACGCTGTACCTCAGAACCTCAATGACCTGAGGGCTGCCCTTCAAGACGAGTGGGATGCCATGCATCAGCAGACAATAACTTGACTTGTGAGCAGCATGAGACATCATTGTCAAGCAGTAAATAATGCTTAAGACCACATGACAGGTTATTGAAACATTGACATTATTTGATGGGGTATACCCACAACTTTTGTTGGCTTTTGTTTCAATAAATTGTTTGAGATTAGGAGATCACCATTGCTGCTTCTACTTAAAGGGTTATTCCCATCTCCAAGATCCTATCCCAATATGTAGTAGGTGTATTAATAAGAATATTAGTACATACAGTGCTATGCAGAAGTTTGAGCACCACTGGTCAAAATTGCTGTTATTGTGAACAGTTAATCAAGTTGAAAATGAAATGATCTCTAAAAGGCATAAAGTTAAAGATGACACATTTCCTTTATATTTTAGGTAAGAACAAAAAAAAATTTTCATCTTTAACATTTTAACTACAAAAATGAAAATGGGCCAATGCAAAAGTTTGAACACCCTTGGAGATTTGTGTGCTCAGATAGCTTTGACTACCATTTCAGACCTTAAAGGGAACCTGTCAGCAGAAATTTCGCCCAAAAGCTAAAAGATTCCCCCTCTGCAGCTCCTGGGCTGCATTCTAGAAAGGTCCCTGTTATTATTGTGCCCCATGTGAGACCAAAATAAAGACTTTATAAAGTGGTACCTTTTTGTATTCAGATAGTGTAAATGTGACACGGGGGCGGGCTCTCTGCCGTCCGTTATTCTGCCTCCTGGTCCTGTATGCCGCCCCCATCGCTCCTTTCCATAGCTGATGCACCGCCCACTGCTCCAGCCATCCCCGCGCATGCCCAGTGCCAGTCTCACGGGACTGAGCAGTGTGACCGCTGGTGACGTGTGCGCAGGAAAGTGATTATGGGCGGGGCTGTGATTGTTATCAGCAAGTACCCGCCCATAATCTCGTGAGCGCGCAAACCTCTCCAGCGGTCACACTGTGCTCAGGGTAGTGCTAGACTGTATGGGCTGCTTCCAGGGATGACGTCCCTTTTGTCACGTGATAGGGGCGTGTTCAAAATACTATCACGTGACAAAAGGGACGTCATCTTTATTTTTTGTTGGGAATTTAAAAATGTAAAAAATATATATATATTTTTTTTGTCTAAAATGCAGAAGATATGTGTTATCTTTAACTTTATGGCTTTTACAGATAATTTCATCTTCAACTTGCTTAATTGTTCAGAATATCAGTAAACTTGACCAGGGGTGCTCAAACTTTTGCATGCCACTGTACTTCCACTTAGAAATATAGTATAGTGTTTCTGATTCACTATGTCACTTACCTCATGTTCAGGTCATTTCATGACCTTAGGTATCCATGGTTACGACCATGGGCAACTAACTAACTGTGACTTTATGTGTGGTCATAACCATCAATACCTAAGGGCCTGAAATACCCTGCACATGAGGTAAGCGACAGAGTGAATCAAGAGAACTATACTACATTTCTAATTGGAGGTATTTGCTAATACTATTATTATTACACCAACTACATATTAGGATAAGATCTTGGACATGGTAATAACCCTTTAAATGCCTTACTTTCATGATAAAATATCAATGTAGCGTGAACTTTTTCCGTTTCACATAAATTTCACTCGACAGCAATTGACTCTAGAACTTTTTGTGAGTAGTGTATGTAACATTATGTGCTGGCTATTTGGATAAAATAGAACCCATAAAATCCCAATAAAATCTCTCATTACAAGGAGCTACGTTTTACTCTGAAATGGGGACCACGGGGAAGACTATTCTCTTTACGGAGACCTGACAAACCAGTCTGGCTGTCGGTGAGGGGATTTATAGCTGCAATGCCCCTCTTGGAAATATTCAAATTGTCTCTCTAGGGAGGAAGGAGACAAACTCTAGCGCCATCTATTGTAGGTAGCAATCCTAAAAGTCAAAAATGGCTTTTTAACTTTTCAAATTACTATGGATTTATGCCAAAATATGGGTATCTGATCTGGACAGATCAAATAAGCATACTTTGCACTGACAAGGGGCAATCACCCCGAAACACCGTGTCTGCAAATTGGGGTTCTGATCTGGCATAAATCCTTAAGGGTGCTTTACACGCTGCGACATCGCAAACGATATATCGTCCGGGTCACGTCATTAGTGACACACATCTGGCGCCGTTAGCTACATCGCAGCATGTGACACCAAGGAGCAACAATCAACGATCGCAAAAACGTCCAAAAACGGTAATCGTTGACACGTCGCTCCTTTCCTTAATATCGTTGCTGCTGCAGGTACGATGTTGTTCGTGGCTCCTGCTGCACCACACACCGCTATGTCTGACACCGCAGGAACGACAAACATCTCCTTACCTGCGTCCACCGGCAATGCGGAAGGAAGTAGGTGGGCAGGATGTTACGTCCCGCTCATCTCCGCCCCTCCGCTTCTATTGGACAGCTGCCGTGTGACGTCGCTGTGACGCCACACGAACCGCGCCCTTAGAAAGGAGGTGGTTCGTCGGCCAGAGCGACGTCGCAGGGAAGGTAAGTCCGTGTGACGGGTGTAAGCGATGTTGTGCGCCACGGGCAGCGATTTGCCCGGTCGCACAACCGACGGGGTCGGGTATGCTCGCTAGCGATATCGGTACGGATATCTCAGTGTGTAAAGTACTCTTTAGTCATTTGAAAAGGCTTGTTAAAAAGCCACTTTTAACTTTTAGAATTGCTACCTTGAATAGGTGGCTCTAGAGTTTGTCTCCTTCCTCCCTGGAGAGACAATTTGAATATTACTCTGAAATGCAACATTTTGTTATATTGGACAAGCCGAGGTAGGTAAGTTCCCAATAGACCTGTTAATCATGCTGAGCCACCCAGGGAACAAATCAAATGGGAGCCGCTCAGCAGACATACTCTATAAAGAAGAATATGGACTGCATGAAATTGCAGACAGATTCACTTTAATGGTCGTACTTGCAATACATGGCTGGACAGGCTTCACCATCGCAGAAGATGTTTCAGTTTTCATTGGGAGTGCAGCATGCAGTCATCTTTATGACATTTATTTGCCTTTATAGGACATAATTAACTGTGTTGTATATATGAGATCCTATTTATAAGGCAAAAGAACTCATAACTGATGTTTTGATATATACATATGTATCAGAGCAAAACATCAGAATAGTACAATCATTTTGAATGCCACTAATTACCAGAAAAAAGGAGGTGAAATATCCCTCAAAGGTCTGATGTTCTGATATGTTTATAAGATAAATTATATGAGAACATCAATTTTGTGTGGTTAACCCGTTCACGACCGGCCGATTTTTAAACGGCACGAGCAGATAACGATTCTGCTCGTGCCTGGCAGGCACACATCTCAGCTGTGAATATCAGCTCAGATGTGCGCTGATCGCGGCATGCTGCCGGTGGCAGAGCGCGGGCAGTAACATTATGACAACTAGAACGTAATATTACTGCCCGTGGTCGTTAAGGAGTTAAAGGGGTTTTCCCACTATATCCTTGTTGATAACCTATCCTTAGGAATATGTGATTCAAAAATGATTCCTTAGGATAGGTCATAAATATTAAATTGTTGGGTAGCAGGCTTCCACTGATCAGTTTCTGGCAACTCTATAACACTCTTGTTTGCATGTGGGTGCTGCATGTGATAGGTGGCCCTCACTGAAATATAGGTCATCAGCATAAGTGGAAAACCCCATTAAAGTGTTGATATACTATAAACAGTATTTACATACTGTATTTTCCACATTTTGTCATGTTACACCCACAAACGTAAATGTATTTTATTGGGATTTTATGTGATATACCAACACTAAGGGGTACTTTGCACACTACGACATCGCAGGTGCGATGTCGGTGGGGTCATGTCGAAAGTGACGCACTTCCTGCGTCGCTCTCGACATCGTAGTGAGTAAAGCATAGATGATACGATTAACGAGCGCAAAAGCGTCGTAATCGTATCATCGGTGTAGCGTCGGCAAAAACCATAATTACCTTGCTGCGACGGTCCGATGTTGTTCCTCGTTCCTGCGGCAGCACTCATCGCTGTGTGTGAATTCGCAGGAGCGAGGAACATCTCCTATCTGCTTCACCGCGGCTCCTGTCGGCTATGCGGAAGGAAGGAGGTGGGCGGGATGTTTACATCCCGCTCATCTCCGCCCCTCCGCTTCTATTAGCCGCCTGGCATGTGACGTCGCTATGACGCCGCACAGCCCGCCCCCTTAATAAGGAGGCGGGTCGCCGGCCAGAGTGATGTCGCAGGGCAAGGTGAGTGCATGTGAAGCTGGCGTAGCGATAATTTTCGCTACACCAGCTATCACCACACATCGCTGCTGCGACAGGGGCGGGGACTATTTCACTCGGCATCGCAGCATCGGCTTGCGATGTCGTAGTGTGCAAAGTACCCCTTAGTGGCAAGTATATGTGCAGTGTAAAGGAAATGATACAGAGTTTTATAGTTATTTTAAACATATATATACCTGAAAATTGTGCTGAGTATTTGTATTCAGCCACCCTGAGTCAGTACTTTGTAGGACCACTTTTTACCCATTCTTCTTTGCAAGATAGCTCTCGCTTAGTGTTATTGGATGGAGAGCATTTGTAAACAGCAACTTTCAATTCCTGCCACATATTCTCTGGGATTTATGTCTGTACAGTTACTGAGTCATTCAAACACATGAATAAGCTTTAATTTAATCCATTCCATTGTAGCTTTGGAAGTATGTTTAGAGTAGTTGTCCTGCTGGAAGTTGACTCTGTGCCCCAGTCTCAAGTCTTTTGCAATCTGTAACAGATTTTTCCTCCAGGATTGCCCTGTTTTTTTTAGCTCCATCCATCTTTCCATCAACTCTGACCAGCTTCCCTGTCTCTGCTGAAGCAAACCATCTCCACAGCATGAGGCTTCCACCACCACGTGTTACTGTGGGGATGGTGTTTTAGGGTGATGTGCAGTGTTTGTTTTCTGCCACACATAGTGTTTTGCATTTAGCCCAAAAAAGTTCTACTTTGGTCTCATCTGACCAGTGCACCTTTAACATGCTAACTTCATGTTTTTGGAAGACTTTTACACAACAATAATACATGTATACCAAAAGACTTCTTCAAAAGTAGAAAGCAAAAATACAACAATATGCATTGTTCTTCAAAAGCTGTATAAATAAAGGAGCTGCTCAGGTACCGGTATAATTATGTATTTTGATATTAGCAAGTTGATTAAAACCCATGTTTCATAGTTTCATAATATTTAAAATTGAAGGTAGACTTAAGGGCACTTTACACGCAGCGATATCGCTATCGATGTTGCTAGCGAACGTACCCGCCCCCGTCGGTTGTGCGTCATGAGCAAATTGCTGCCCGTGGCGCACAACATCGCTTACACCCGTCACACATACTTACCTGCCTAGCGACGTCGCTCTGGCCGGCGATCCGCCTCCTTTCTAAGGGGGCAGTTCGTTCAGCGTCACTGCGACGTCACTAAGCGGCCACCCAGTAGAAGCGGAGGGGCGGAGATGAGCGTGACGAACATCCCGCCCACCTCCTTCCTTCCTCATTGCGGGCGGCCGCAGGTAAGGTGATGTTCCTCATTCCTGCGGTGTCACACGTAGCGATATGTGCTGCCGCAGGAACGACGAACAACCTTCTTCTTGCAACAGCAACAATTATCGGGAAGGAACGACGCGTCAACGATAAGGTAAGTAATTTTGATCGTTAACGGTCGTTCGTGCGTTTCACACGCAACAATGTCGCTAACAAGGCTGGATGTGCGTCACGAATTCCGTGACTCCAACGACATCTCGCTAGCGATGTCGTTGCGTGTAAAGCAGCCTTTAAGTCCATTGAGTTCAACCTATAGCCTAACATGTTGATCCAGAGGAAGGCAAAAACCCCATGGAGCACACAGTGCACTCCATATTAAGAGAAAAATTCCTTCCTGACTCCACATTCTGCAATCAGACTAGTTCTATGAATCAATGTCCCATCACAGCTAGTGAACATAACCAGTGATATTCTATTTTTCATTAAAGGCATCCAGGCCTTTCTTAATTTTTAGTAATGTATCAACCACTACAAAATCACATGGAAGAGAGTTCCATAGTTTTACTGCTTACAGTAAAGAATTTGTTTCTGGGTTTATGATTAAACTTTTTTCCTGTAGAAGTAGAGGATGGCCCCTTGTCCACGTCGCAGGCCTAGGTAAAAAGATAATTAGAAAGATCTCTGTACTGTTACCTCATATATCTGTACATTGTAATAAGATTGCCTCTAAACCGGGCTTTACACGCTGCGACATCGCTCACATCGGTGGCGCGTCATGGGGTGATCTCTGCCATAGCGAACAATATCGCTACGGCAGCGTCACACACAATTACCCCTTCAACAACATTGCTGTGGCCGCCGAACAATCTCTCCTGTAAGGGGGAGGTTCGTTCAGCGTCACAGCGGCATCACTAAGCGGCCGCGCAATACAAGCGTAGAGGCGGAGATGAGCGGGCGGAACATCCCGCTCACCTCCTTCCTCCCTCATTGCGGGCGGCCGCAGGTACAGTGATGTTCCTTGTTCCTGCGGTGTCACACATAGCGATGTGTGCTGCTGCAGGAACGGCGAACAACCTGCATCCTGCAACAGCAACGATAATTGGAATTAGAACGACGTGTCAACGATCAACGATTAGGTGAATAATTTTGATCGTTAACGGTCGTTCACACGCAACGACGTCGCTAACGAGGCCGGATGTACGTCACGAATTCCGGGACTCCCAACGACATCTCGTTAGTGATGTCATTGCGTGTAAAGCCCGCTTTAGTCATTGTTTTTACAAACTGAATAACACTAAGTTTAATAGCCTATCTTGGTATTGCAGTCCACCCATTCCTTTAAAAACCTTGGTTGCTCTTATCTGCAACCACTCTAATTCAGCTATGTCCTTCTTATACACAGGAGACCAAAACTGTACACAGTATTCCAAGTGACTAACTATGTTCTTCTCATGAGCATTTATGCCTCTTTTAATGTATCCCATAATTACCATTATTTTATTAGCCTTGGCAGCAGCTGCCTGACATTGATCAGAAAAGTTGAGTTTACGGTCCACACATATACCCAATTTTTTTTCAGTGACAGGTTTACCCAGTGTTTTACAATTAAGTACATAATTATAAATGTTATTTCCTCTGCCCAAGAACATTACATTTATCCACATTAAACTTCCATTGCCATTTTTCAGCCCAAACCTCCTGATTACATACAGTAAATCCTTCTGTAATATTAAATGATCCTCCTTTGTATTGATTATCTTGCAGAGTTTAGTATCATCTTCAAATATTGAAATTCTACACTCTATGCCCCCTACAAGGTCAATAATAAATATGTTTGAGACAAGAGGGCCCAATATTGACCCCTGTGGTATCCCACTGTTAACTGTGACCCAGTCCTAGTGTGTTCCATTAATAACCACACTTTGTTCCCCATCACTGAGCCAGTTCTTAACACAGTTACACATATATTCCCCTATTCCCATTCTCATTTTATGTACCAAAATTTTGTGTGGCACTGTATCAAATGGCTTTAGAAAATCCATATAGACAATATCCACTGCATTTCTCTGGCCCAGTCTGGAACTTACCTCCTCATAGAAGTTGATCAGATTTGTTTGACAGGACTGATCCCTCATAAACTCATGTTGATACTGAGTCATGAGGTTATTGTTCTTGAAATACTCCAGGATATCATCTCCTAGTAGGCCCTCAAGGATTTTACCGACAGTAGAGGTAAATTTAGCCTATAATTTCCAGGTTCAGATTTTGTCTCGTTTTTGAATATTGGCACCATTTTTGCCATATGCTAGTCCCGTGGTACAGTTCTTGTTATTATGGAATCTGTGAAGATTACAAATAACGATCTGTCTATCACTGTACCTAATTATTGCAGTACTCGAGGGTGCATGCCATCTGTGTCTGGGGATTTGTCTACTTAGTATTTTTGAGCCTTACTTCCTGCCGGGTTAAGCAAATGACATTTAAAGAGAACCGACTCAAATCAGGATATTCATATATAAAGTAAAGCCAGTGCTATACTGACACTAGGATGCTGAATCTAAACATTTTTTGTTCTGAGATTGGATGTTTTATTTTAGAAATATGTGCTAGTAAAGTTCCATCAATGTACTGCTATTTGATTGACAGGTGCAACAGGGGTGGGTATATGTGGGTTGGAATTTGCTGTCTATTCCTGCCCCTGTCTGCCTGCCTGGCCATGGTAGATGTTAGACTGTATGGGCTGCATTTCAAACACGCCCCTATCACGTGACAGAAATGATGTCATACCTGGAAGGACAGTCTAACATCTGCCAAGGCCAGGCAGGCAGACAGGGCTTGGAATAGATAGCAAAACCCGACCCACATATTTCCTTCCTGTTGTACCTGTCAATCAAATAGCAGTACATTGCTGGAACTTTGCTTGCAGATATTTCTGAAATTAAACATCCAATCTCAGAACAAACTTATGCTTACATTCCGCATCCTAGTGTTAGTATAGCACTGGCTTTACTTTATATTTGAAAATCCTGATGATTGGTTTTCTTTAATGGATAATTTATGATATCTCTGATCATGTCATCTGTCATTGAATTTTCTTCTTTATTCTAATGAAAAAAAAGGTTTATCAGATTGCCCTTTTCTTTATCCTCTTCCACCATTTCACCCAGACTATTTTTGAAGTGTAGTTGAAGAATAATTTTAGATTATTTTTACTTTCTCTGGCAATGAGTCCCTCTGTCTTAATCTTTGCTGCCTTGATTTGCTTTTTACAGAATTTGTTTAATTTTTCCATAATTATATAATGCCTCTCCACTACCCTCTTGCTTTAATTCTCTAAACGCTTTCTTTTTGTCATTTATTGCGCCCCTTACAGCTCTATTTAGCCATAATGGTTTCCTCCTATTGCTGGCTTGTTTACTCCCAAAGTCATATTCAGGATGCTTATAATAGTGTCCCATTTGCTTTGTGTACTTTTGTTTCTGAGGACAGTTTAGGGCACCAAGTTCAACACTTATATGTTGGAAATTCGCCTTCCTGAAATTTAGTGTCCCTTGTATCCCAACTACCGTACATCTTATTAAAGGATACATGAAAACTTATTATTATGTGAATTGTCTCTCCAGTAAAGGAGACAAACTCTAGCACAGCGCCACCTATTGGAAGTAGCGATCCTAAAAGTCACAAGTGGATTTTTGACAATCCTTTGCAATATGACTCAGGATATATAAGCCAGATCAGAATCCCAATTTGCAGACACGGTGTTTCGGGGTGCTTGCCCCTCGTCAGTGCAAAGTATGGGGGTGTCTGATCTGGCTCATGAGAAAGCTATGTGGGGACCACGGGGGAACACTATTCTCCTTAAGGAGACTTTGCAAGCCAGTCTGGCTGCCAGGTAAGTATTATTATGTGATCACTTTTATCCAAGTGGCCCCCAACCCATATATTTGATATGCGATGCCGTCTATTGGCTAATATTAGGTCCATCAGTGCCCCTCTTATTGTTGGGTCCTGAACCAGTTGTGAAAGGTAATTGTCTTTCACTGTTGTCAAAAACCTGTTTCCTTTGCTGGACTTGCAGGTTTCACCCCAATTTATATCTGGATAGTTTATGTACCCCATGATAATGACTTCCCCCTGATTCGCTGCGTCATCTATTTGCTTTATTAGGCTATTTTCTTCCATTTCCATTATATTTGGACATTTATAACAAACCCCTATCAGTATGTTATTATTCATCCTCCCTTCCTTTATCTCCAGCCATAGGAACTCTACATTTTTATTCACCTTACACATATTATCAATTAGGATGGGTTTTAGTGACAATTTTATATACAAGCAAACACCTCCCCCTCGCTTGTTTGTATAGTCATTCCTGAACAGACTATATCCCTATAATTTAACATCCCAGTCATAGCTCTTGTCCCACTATGTCTCCGTAATCCCTATCATATATTTTTTTCTCAACAATATTAATTCCAATTCATGCATTTTGTTGGTGAGGCTTCTGGCATTAGTGTACATGCACTTTATATATTTCTTTGTGCCTCTATCCTTGCTCAGTGTATTGACTGTCCCAATCCCTCCCACCATGCCACCCCCAATTTCATTAGTTATGCCCAGGTCACTTTCTTCATTATCTTCTCTTCCTGTACATTAAGTGTCCTCCCCCTAGTCTCTAGTTTAAACAATCCTCCAAACTTCTAGCCATTTTTTCCTCCAGCATATCTGCACCCTCCCCAATCTGGCAAAGCTGTACCACCAGCTATTTGGTCTTTGAAGGATAGATAATTTAAGTTTGGAATGAGAGCCACCTCCCAGAAATGAAGACATTAGCGAGTTTAGCAATGTAAAGAAGGATTTAGTGCTAGGTACCACACTGTGTTGCAAAGTATAACTGAATTTTGGCAATAATATAATCTTCATTTGGTTTATGCATCCTGGCACTCATAAAGGTGGTTCCCCCAGAGATTAAACTTCAGTTTGGGATAATCTAATAGTGGCAGAGTGTTAGAAGAGAGATCTCTTTTACAGTCTTGATGAATGTTCATCCCTAAATATTTAAAATGTGTGGCCACTGGTAAAAGTTACAAAGAATCTAAATGGGTTGAGGGGCCGCATGAAAGAGGCATTAATGCCAATTTGTTCCAGTTTATAGAAAGACCAGAAACTCTGCCAAACTTATCTGTGATAGAAAAAACATTAAAGTGTCCTCAACCTGGACCATGAAAATCATCATGTCATCAGCATACAATCAAATGGTATACTTCCAATCAGCTATACTGTAGATATGCCTTTAATTAGTGGTGTAGAGCGTATTCTGATAGCTAATGCTTTAATAGCCAGAGCAAATAAAGTGGGGGAGAAAGGACAGCTCTGATAAGTTCCTCTTTCAAGCGAGAAGGCAGATGGAAGGCCATTCACCAATACCGTAGCTTTAGGAGCCATGTATAGTATTCATATTTATTCACGGAATTTGATGCTAAATCTACATTTTTTAAGACATGCCACCAGAAATGGCCATTCTACTGAATCAGATGCCTTCATGGTATCAAGGGAAGCTAATGCTTAGCTGTTCTTAGGCTATATTGAATTACTCTGGACTACCAAATGTACCCTTTTGATATGTATGGAAGTGCTCTTGCCTGGCATAAACCCTGTTTGGTCTGGATGTGTTAAATCTAGAATCATTTTATTGAGTGACATAGCCAAAATCTTAGTAAGGATTTTATGATCATCGTTTACCAAAGAAAAAGGCCGATAAGAGCCACAATCCATAGGATCCTTCCTTTCTTTTAATAATACAATAAGTTTGCGTCATAAAAGGAAATGGGCAAGGACTTGTCTTTGAACATTGCTAAAAAAACCTCTAGAAGGTGAGGAATTAAAAACTATTTTGATGTCTAACATACAATTCCAGTGGGAGCACATCTGAGTGAAGTCTGATATATGCCGAGACTGACAATGGAGAAGATGGAGAAATAAATCTCTCCATCGTCTCTGCACGTGAGAAAATCAGATCACAGTGAATGACGTTCGGCTCATTCTCTTACAAGAGTTTAATCCGAGTGTCATTAACATACATCTGATTCTCTCACATCAGATGTTATACGCTAGTGTGTCCCCGGCTTTATACTGAGAATAAATTACACACTAGTGGACTCCATTTATTAATTAGGTGATTTCTGGAGACAGTTGGTGGCTCAGGCTTTTACTTAGCGGGATCGGACTACACGGTGCTGAATACAAATGCACGTCTCAACTTTCAGAATGATATTCTTTAAATATTTAGAAAACCATGTATAATTTCATTACACTTCACAAATACTTACTACTTTGAGTTGGAACAGCACATAAATTCCCAATGAAATATATTTATGCTTTTGGGTGTAACTTGACAAAAGTTCACGGGGTAGGAATACTTTTTTTAAATCAATATATATATATATATATATATTTATTTATATACATTATATATTTTATATATATATATATATATATATATATTATATATATATAAACTTCTCACGATCAGTAGAATACTACAAACAAAATGGAAGAGAAAGTGATTAGAAATTGTATGTATGTAAAAATGGCATCAGAACAATCAAGTCCTCACCCATTTCTTTCTTTGTATGTAATCATCAGTTTTTTGAATGGTGTATAAATTGTGCTGTTTTTATTTGTTTATATCATCTCCGAAAGAGCTTTGGAAAAAGTTGTCAAAATGATGATACTTATGATACTTTATCTTGCCACAAAACTGCTAAGAACCAAAATAATCCTGGTCCTTAATGGGTTAATATTGATACATATCACATGTATTAATGTTAATCAGTCAGCTAAACGGCTTTCATGTGAAATGTTATGACTCTTTTATGTTTTCTGCAGTTTAGTTTGCACAATTCTATAATAGTATCGTAGTGTTAATTATATTTTTTTAAGAATATTCTATATTGCTATAGCTATGATTTCATACACAGGCCCTCAGCAATGACGTATCGGAACAAAAGGTGGAGTTAGAGACCACAGCATTTGATATCCAGTTCTTTATATCAGAACATGCCCAGGATCTTTCACCAAATCAGAGCAAGCAACTTTTACGATCACTAAATGCAACACAGAAAATGTTTCAGGATGCTCAAAAAAGGATCACTTCTCATACGGAGTCTTTAAACAGTCGTCTGCTAGCCGCACAAGACTTGAGCGAGCAGAAGGTTTGAGACGGGGTGCATGTGATGCTTGCTTATAGTAGTTTGGTATTTATGTTTTGTATCTGAGCATTGTATTTGTCTCTGTAATAGAAGCATAACTGATGTCCTGATTTCTGTAGGTAAACATAGCATGTTTGGTGATATATGCAGCAGTTGGATTGAGCCTTCATCCATAACATTTTCTCCTAGCAGTCTGGCTCTTACTATTATCCTTATTTCTTAGGCTATGTTCACATCACATTTTAGCTACACTTCGGAGGCTCCGTCATGGCTTAAGTAGGAAGCTCTGAAAAATGGGATTCAAAAACTTAACTAAGCCGTGGTCAACTGCATTTAGTTGTCTTCTCAACTACTCAAGTGAGCATCACTGTGTTCGGGTGCGCTCTGTGTTCGGCCCAGTGCAAACCTTTTGCAGTGTTTGAATAACTCACACTGGGGTAAAATCAGCGTTATTGTATGTAGTGTAGCAAAAAAAAACCTACAAGCCTCTCACGGAAGTAGTGTTCTGATTATAGCTGGCTGCTCAGTCAGTGACTTCCAATGAGGTTCAGGTCAAGTCCGGGTCCCGAACTGAACTTTATATAAAGTCCGGCTGAACTTGCCGAACCAACCTTCCACAGGTCCACTCATCTCTATTCTTGAGGCATCTTTTTAAGCATTTTTTTTCTTAATTCTTTTCAAACTTTTTCAACCATTCTTCCATCGTTTTTAGGGAACCTATGAACAAGTAACTTTTACATAAAAATGCACATTTATTTTTTCGTAAATATTTAATTAGCGCTTTTTCAAGGGGTTTTCGAAGCAGAATTTGCACATACCCTAAGCTCACCAGAGAGTCAGTACATGAGGTGCTGATTTCCATTGCAGCAAGGTTAAAACTCTAAAGGGGGCTTTACACGCTGCGACATCGCTAATGCGGAGTCGTTGGGGTCACGGAATTTGTGACGCACATCCGGCCGCATTAGCGATGCCGTTGCGTGTGACACCGATAAGCGATTTTGCATCGTTGCAAAAACGTGCAAAATCGCTAATCGGCGACATGGGGGTCCATTCTTAAAAATCGTTACTGCAGCAGTAACGAAGTTGTTCCTCGTTCCTGCGGCAGCACACATCGCTGCGTGTGACGCCGCAGGAACAAGGAAGCTCTCCTTACCTGCCTCCCGGCCGCTATGAGGAAGGAAGGAGGTGGGCGGGATGTTACGTCCCGCTCATCTCCGTCCCTCCGCTGCTATTGGGCGGCGGATCAGTGACGCTTCAGTGACGTCGCTGTGACGCCGCACGGACCGGCCCCTTAGAAAGGAGGCGGTTCGCCCGTCACAGTGACGTCGCCGGACAGGTAAGTATGTGTGACGGCTGTTGTGCGGCACGGGCAGCGATTTGCCCGTGTCGCGCAACAGATGGGGGCGGGTACCCACACTAGCGATATCGGGACCGATATCGCAGTGTGTAAAGTAGCCTTAAGGCTATGTGCGCACTAAGCGTTTTTCACGTTGTGTTTTTCTCCACAAAAACTTACCCGCTGCAAAAAAATGCGCCGTTTTTAAAGCGTTTTTACCGTGGTTTTGGCTGCGTTTTTGTGCACTGCATTCAATGAGTGAAAAACGCAGAAATAATTGACATGCTGCGTTTTTGTGGTCACTACAAAAACACGGCTACAAAAAAACCGCTGTGTGTGGACAGCACTTCTGAAAACCCATAGACATTGTTGGGGAAGCAATGCCACAGCGTTTTCAGCAGAAAAACGCGGCAAAAACGCCGGTAAAAACGCTGCAAAAAACGTCTAGTGCGCACAGGGCCTTATAGGCAATGAAATAACCAGTCAAAAAAAGAAGGTAACTTCTACTTAAAACGGTGAGACGTTATTAACATTTTCAGCTGAGCTAATAGAACATGATCTTTTGCATCCTGTTTAAATATACAACTTGACTTAACATCCATACTTCAGTACTAACATCTGTTGATATGTCTTTTTCTGCATCATTATTAACACAGGTTCCCGAATGGAAAGACACCGGGATCATCAGCGCAGTTGAACCGTCTACTTTAACTTGTGCATGGTCAGGCTTTGAAATCTCTCTCAATTTGGCTGTTTGTAATTCTTTGAGATGAATGAAATGTTTTCTTCTGCTCTGCAGTCACCTTGCTCAAGCCATGATCCACTGTGACCATGTTTACAGCACACTGTGATTTGTGACCTTGATGTGCTTGCTCTTGTTAATCTGAGCTTCATTTGTGATTTCATTCCTGCAGGATGCTGAAGTACAGCTCCAAGAGCACAAAGATAAGCTGCAGGAAATAAATGACCTGCTCACTCAGACAGAGAACAGGCTTATTGGCCAGCAAGACATTTTAACTGCTCGGGACAACCCTGCTGATCTGCAACATTGCCAGGCTGAATATGAGGTATTGGATTGTTTTGTATCTAAAAAGTGTAATTGTATTAAGGGTACACTCACACTAGAGTATAGCTGGCGTATAACTCGGACAAGTGATATCTGATGTTATATTGGATAGCAGTCGCTCCAGTGTTATACTAAGGAGCAGTGCCGACTATTTCAGCACCAAAACATCCTTGCAGCTTTGATTGTGGCGCGTCATGAGACCTGATCATACTCAGGTTGACCATTGGCTCTTCCCCAGTAGCTTGTTGAGTACCTTCCTACCTAGTGGTACATCTTCCAGCAGTATATCAAATTCCTTTAGTTCTACTCTCCATCAAGTTTTGTTCACTTAATAGTAGATTGCCAGGCCTTTTTTCCAGGCAGTAATGTGGTCCCATGAAGGAGCCACACAAGAGTCAGAGTTATATGTTGTCAGGACAAACCGCCTCATTGCTCAAAGCCTGCTGCCGACGCCAACACTCAACAGTATGGTTAGTTAGTTGTCCCTGATGGCAAAATACATTGCCAATGGTATGGCTTTCAACATTACTGATCCACACACAATACAGACAAATACACAATACATACCTCAAATACACACTTCAAATACACAAAACACACAAGTCACAATGCAGACATCAGATACAAAAAATAGACATCAAATACACAATACAGACAACAAAAACACAATACATATGTTAAATATACAATATACATAATAAATACACACTACGTACATCAAAAACACAATTTAGACATCAAATACACAATACAGACAACAAATCTAGATTAGTGCTATGGTGCAGATATATACATTTTCCTTCTGCTGACTTTTTTTCAGCAACATGGATCCATACATTGTCTGTATGAACAATCAGGATATAGGCTTGGAATCTCTCACTCCATTATCATCTGCTTATAACCTATTTCTCTTACATTGTGTTATTTTGAACTCTGTATGACGATAAGGCTTATGTGGTTTTGCTGTAATTCTATTATCCTTGTTTAGCGTGTAGGTTTCAGCGGATTATTTGGAATGCTCTCCCTTTTTGAGTAGGATGATGTGAGTTCTAACAGTGCCAGATTGAGTACTTATAATCTAGAAAATCAATAGATTTACGCTCCAGTTTATTTTTGATGCATTTGTAGGAGGTACAGAAAGACGTGCAGGCCGGTGCCAGTGAGCTTGCAGAGATTGTGAAAAACACAGAAAAATTCCTCCTAGAGTATGGAGATAAGCTTTCCCCAGAAGAAAAATTCATCATTGAGCAGAAACTGAAAGAGGCAAAAGCTAAGTTTGATCTGCTTCGTAAGAAAGCGGAACAATCCAAGAAAGAACTTGAAAAGGCAGTCACTACAGCCATCAAGAAAGAAACAGAAAAGGTTCCCGATTTGTTACTTATATTATATAGAAACTGCATATGTGTAATCGTAAAATCACGTAATTCAGGAATTTTTTCAGTGTACTTAGCATTGTCATAGCTGTCCCCATGCATGTACAAATGTAACAAGTGTTTACTTGGACAGCTGCTGCACACTGCAGAAATAGTGTAGCACACCTATTAGCATAGCCATGCATGGGCATAACGTGCTATTCCAATTGCTGTATTGGTTTGAACATTTGTTTGCCGCTTGTTGCATTTGTACCTTGCTCATACAGGTCATATATTACCATAGTCAAATATTTGGTCAAAGCAAATAACCATTGAGGCCTCCTTCACACGTCCGTGTATCCTGTACGTGTTTTGTCCATTTCCTCGCATGCCGGAGACACGGACACACGTAGACCCATTAAAATCAATGGGTCTGCGCTCATGAGCGTGTTTTGCCATGGACCGTGTGTCCGTGTGGAGCATACGTGTGCCCGTGTGCTCCACACGTAGACATGTCCGTTTTTCTCCGGCATCACGGGTGTCACACGGACCGCACATGGACCACACGGATGTGATCCGTGTGACACGCACCGGAGAAAACACACGTGTCTGTGAATTAAAAGGAATTTCTATGCTCACCTTCTCCAGCACTGCTTTCTGTGCCACTGCTGTCACTTGCTTCCGACCCCCGCTCATTATGCTCATTGCATATTCACTCCACTCCGGGCCGGAAGCTGCAGCAGCGGGAGTCGGCAGGACCGGAGACCGAAGATCAGAACCACGGACAGCAACGTCAGGGACAGGTCAGCAGAAAGTTCTTGTTCTCCATGTGTTATCACGAATAGCACACGGAGAACACACATGGCCATAAACACGGCACACGGAGGGCAATTCACACCTTTGACACGTCCGTGAAAAACGTGCTTGATTTTCATAGACGTGTGAAAGAGGCCTAAGGCTTGGTTGATATCACATGTAGTCATCTGTTATCATGGATCTGTTAGAGATCTGTTTACAAAAAAGTTATGTAAACTCAACTGTTTGTCCTTTGTTAATTAACGGATGTTGGCCAAAACCGTTTTTAACATGTGGAGTCTATGGACAACGGATCCATTACCGGATTGCTATTTATTGTCCATTTGTAATGGATCCATCAAGAAATCAGCGGTCCATTATAAATGCAAGTACAATGGATGGCTAAATAGCAATACGTTAACGGATTCGTTGTCGATAGAGTCCCATGTTAAACGCATCCGGTAGAAATCAGTTTCCGAATAGATCCATTCTAACGGATCACTACAGGACATGTATACATAGCCTAAAATGGTTGTCCGATACTCAAAAACTTTATACCAAAGTTCCTGTCTGAAAACCAAAAATGTTTATAACTTACTGTAATTTAGCATTCCCATTGTTTCCCAGTTATCCCCACTAGTGGTATTAATCATCAATGATGTCCGCTACATTTTATTCCCCCTCCTTCCTCTTAATAGGCAATGTCTCACATTACAGGCACAGTGCGCACCCATGGCAAGAATGATGTTCCTTTACTTACCATGGGCATGTACTATGTCTGCAATACAATACCTCTCACATTTGGAGGAAGGAGGAATAAAAAGCAGCAGACAAGAGGACATAATAGATGATGATTTCTTTGAGACTTGGATATGCATGCTGGGAGTTTTCATTAGAACCTAATCCGAAGTTGTGAATAGTGCAGAAAACTAGATTTGAGGGTATCGAAGAAAAAGCTGAGGATTTTATATGACAGTAAATGACAAACATGTTTGGTATTCACAATGAGGAACTTGGGTGTACCTTCTTTTTTGTAACTGACAACTCTTAAGGCTGCTTTACACGTTACAATTAATCGTGCGATCGCATTTGCGATCATACCCGCCCCCATCGTTTGTGCGGCATGGGCAATTTCTTGCCCGTGTCGCACAATGTTGTAACCCCCCGTCACAGGTACTTACCTTCCAAACGACCTCGCTCTGGGCGGCGAACATCCACTTCCTGAATGGGGAGGGACGTTCGGCGTCACAGCGACGTCACACAGCAGTCGGCCAATAGAAGCGGAGGGGCGGAGATGAGTGGGACGTAAACATCCCGGCCACCTCCTTCCTTCAGCATTGCTGGCGGCCGCAGGTAAGCTGCAGTTCATTGTTCCCGAGGCAGCACACATTGCTCCGTGTGACACCCCGGGAACAATGAACAACAGGACGTTCGATTTTCAGAAAATGAGCGACTTGTCAACGATGAACGAGAAGGTGAGTATTTCTGCTCGTTCATAGCTGTCATACGCTATGATATCACTAACGATGCCGGATGTGCGTCACTTACGACGTGACCCCGCCAAAATCTCGTTTGATATATCACTGCGTGTAAATCCCGCTTGTCTTTTACTATTGATTACTGAATTCATTCCTCCAATGTCTTTTCTCTTTAGTCCGCTGCTGTAGAACAACTGGAAGAAAGCAAAAACAAAATCGAAAGCCTTCTAGATTGGCTTTCACGTGTGGATGATGAAGGAGAAAATGGAAACGATGAGAAAAAAGCAAACATTAAGCAAAATGGAACACATCATAAAGACAGTGAGATACAATCCATACTGGATGGAGTGCAAGAGGTTAATGGTAATCTGATCGTGTGCGATGGAAAATCAAATGTGATGAACGTCCAGGATCAGCCTAAAGAAGAGGATTTAAATAGCCAGTATCAAAAAGTGAAGGTACAATAAGGGATAGTTATGTTTGATATCTACAAGAGTTAAATTGCTGTCCTGTTTTGTTTTAGAAAAGCTTGGCTGGGTGTAATGTATTTGTTCCAAAGCGGCATCGAATGAAACTGCAGGATGACAGCCCCTTAACGAAAAACAAAAAACCTCAATTTCAATTAAAATTAAACTTTTATTAATATATTTTAAAATTTAGACACCCATTAATAGTGAACACACAAAGGGCATAGATGATGAAGGGGAGGAGCTAAATATATGGGGTCCCTATAGCACCCTATGGGACCTTGCTCCTACCTACCAACGGAGGGTATGACGCCGTAACTGTTTTGGGCGCCCCCGTTCCACGTCGGCTCACCCTCTAGTTGCCCTGGATAGTTAGTGAATTAAAATAATAATTACACAAAGGGCATAGATGATGAAGGGGAGGAGCTAAATATATGGGGTCCCTATAGCACCCTATGGGACCTTGCTCCTACCTACCAACGGAGGGTATGACGCCGTAACTGTTTTGGGCGCCCCCGTTCCACGTCGGCTCACCCTCTAGTTGCCCTGGATAGTTAGTGAATTAAAATAATAATTACACTACGGATGGCCATACAATAGTACTAGAATGTATTAAGTACAAAGTGCTCATGTAATCACACTGTCTGATAGATAACAACTTCCTATCAGAAAAACCAGGACGTAAAAAATCAAATATTAAGCCCCAGTATAGATAGGCTTCTGCAGAAAAAAATTAGTCCATAGTACATGATCCAGTACAAATTAGTACATAGTACATAATACACAATCTACATTAACATAATGGAGGAGCACATTAACATAATGGAAAATTCAGTTCCATCTGTCAGTTTTTCCTCCCATGTCCCAGTGTGATATAGTATGGTATGGCAATCACACATGGATAAACTTTTACACAATCATAATTGCACAGATTTGCACTGCATAAACCGATGCAAATACATGTAATGCAATGCCTCAGGGCAATCATGCAGATGATTCTTATAGAGCAGAAAAAAGGGTATAGATAACCCCACAGGGAAGAAAAGAATGGTTACTTCCCTTTTAGCAGCATGCTCTGTATCGCCTCTACGCGTTTCCCCTTTCCATGATATAAGGATCTTCAGGAGGCTGGAGGATTGCAGTTATCAGATGTGAATGTAGGAGTAATCCATGGCTGTGTGCACAGATCACAGGATGTCAGGGTTTAAATCCAGCGTCAGCCAAGGTCACATGGACCATGCGGCCAATCACAATCATAGGCTACTGTGTCTTTTATGACAGCCCCTTAATGCACGTTAACACTGCATATTACCCAATCTGCAGTTCAGATCTTTGAATTCCTTTCAATAACTAAACCAGTATGGTGTCTCAGTGGTCAGCACTGTTGCTTCGTGATGAAAGTCTGCAGTGTGTGCACCATGAACTGTTAAGGCCCCGTTACATGCTACAATTTATCTGCCGATATATCGTCGAGGTCACGGTTTTCGTGACGCAGTTCCATCATCGTTAGCGACGTTGTTGCGTGTGACACCTACGAGCGACTCCGAACGATCTTAAAAATAGCGAAAATCGACGATCGTTGACACATCGTTCAGTTTCAAAATATTGTTTGTCATTTCGAACGCAGCAGACATATTGGTACGTTTGACACCCTGCCAACGACGAACAACATCGTTAGTGTATCTGTCATCAGCGACGCGGGCGTGTCATTACGAGCAATGCTCCACGCGTCCTCCGCTCTGATTGGTGGTACCCACTGTGTTCTGATTTGACAGGCATGGCTGATAAGGCGGACACAAAGTTTCATTGACATCCTTTGTGGCTGCCTGCGGTCCTGTGTGTGTTTCATTGCAGAGCTCTGCTGTGACATGTGTGTTATTTCATTTTCGGCTACTATATTTTGTCCTGGTTGATTGCATCTTTTGGGTAGGTTCATATTTTTTTTTAAATGAATTATAGACCTTGTTTTTGTGCATACTTCCGGAGTAAAAAAAACACTGAGCCCTATTCTGCATTGTTCACATGTTCATACACCTGTAAGCACATGTTGGCCGCATGGTTTTGTTTTTTTTTAATTTAAAAAAATAAAAAAAAACAAAAACAAAAAAAAAACCTTGGAGAACATAGAAGGGTGTAAAGGATGCCACACACACACAAAACAGATCACGCGTGCGGCATCGGTGGTTGCGTCACAAGGGGCAGCCGCAAATGCGGCCTTTTATTTCACAGACAAACAATCACGTAACAGAAGACCGGAGGAGATTCTGACAGTATGGAAGTTAAGGCGTGTAGAGGGCAAGGCAATCACACGCCAGGGTGAATGCTATGGACAATTATACGCCTCTGTCGTTGCCGTAATCGTTGGGAGAAATGCTGTGTGACGGTGTCCATACGACCGCCTTGGTCAAAGAATATATCGCTGAACGATGTAGCGTCGTTTGTGAGATGGGTACGTGTGACCGCTATAAAATGACCTATGAGCGATCTCGGCAAATCGTAACAACGATCTGGGCGTGTCACATCGCTAACGAGATTGCTAGCGATTTCGTTGTGTGTAATACGGCCTTTAGGATTCTGAAGTATGCGATTTGTACTTCTGGGCATATTCTGACTAGACATGCATGTGAGTATGCAAAACTAGTCAGAATATGGCTGGAAGTATGCAAATCAAATATTTGCGGTAACATCCCGCTATTGCCACCGGGTCGCTTTGTGTGAGTGACTGAAGACATTCATCAGAAACCTGGACAACCCTTTTAATAGGAAAGGATATCATTCAGATTAACGTAGACCTGCAAGACGACCAGCCTCTCTTAAAATGTCTTGTCATATGTCTGTTTGTCCTCTGATAGTAAAATGCAGAGCTTACTTACACTTAAAATTTGGTTTGGCTATGTTTTCTTGTCTGTAGGCTCAACATGAAAAAATTGTGTCTCAGCATCAAGCAGTAATAATAGCCACCCAATCCGCCCAAGCTCTACTTGAGAAACAAGGCCGCCATCTTACACCTGAAGAGAAGGAAAAGCTCCAGAAAAACATAGAAGCATTAAAAGCCCAGTATGAATCAACATTGTGTGACTCTGAGCGTAAAATGAAAATGATCCAAACAGTTCAAGAGGAGCTAGAAAAGTTCACAGCGGACTGCAGTGAATTTGTGAATTGGCTTCACGACTCAAAACATGAGCTAGGAGATTTGGAATGTGGAGCTGAGGACTTTGCAGGTCTCAAGACCAAGCTACAGAGACAAAAAAGCTTTTCTGAGGATGTGCTTTCCCATAAAGGAGACCTGCGTTATATCACTATATCTGGCCAGAGGGTGCTAGATGCTGCAAGATCCTGCAGTAAAGATGACGAGGTGGAAGACAACAATAATATTAGCACAATGGAAACTTGTAAGATGGTGCAAAGCAAATTAGACATGGCTTCAGAAAATTACAAGTCTTTACATACTAAGGTAATTGTCTTTGGTATTTTCCATTCATTTGGCTAGCACACGTTGTGCTGGAATTGGACTAAACTGTTGAATCCCATAGAAAAAAAATTAAGTTTAGTAAATGTTTAAAAGGGTTTTCCTGGATAAGGAAAACATTCAACATACACATGTGACAGGAAGTTGGCTACTCAAAAGAAGATCTGGAGGTAGTTTTCTGGTCTACTATTTAGTGGCCAAAGATTACAGGTCTGGGTCCTGTGAATCGCAAGAACTTTAGTTAGAACCTCCTGGGGTCTAGGGCATTGAAAGGGTTTAACCAATTAATGACCGCGGGCAGTAAAATTACATCCTAAGCAGTCATAGTGTAATCCCCGCCAGCGGGGATCGGCGTACATCAGCTGATTTGTACAGCTGACATGTGTGCCTCGCAGGCACGAGGGGATCCGTGTTCCACCTGTGCCTGTTAACCCCTTCAATGGTGCTGTCAACATGTCACAGTACCATTTTTAAATGCTGGTCGCGGTAAATCTTCACTTACCCGACTCCATCGGCGGTGCTGTGACGTGATCACTGTGAGCCGATGATTGTTATGGTAGCACAGAGTCATGTAATGACTCCTGTAGCTCACATGACTCACTTCCTGTAACAGGCAGCTAAGTGCTGCAGGTTGCAAGAGGTCAGTATTTCTGCTGATCTCGGCTGTGTAGCTGTGATCAACAGAAATACACAAGCGATCAGACTGCTGATCCTTATAGTCCCCTGGGGGGTCTAGTAAAATAAAAAAAAAAGTTTTAAAATTTTTTTAAAAAAATCTTAAAGTTCAAACCACCCACCTTTCGCCCCATTGAAAATTAAAGGGTTAAAAAAAATACACATATTTGGTATCGCCATGTTCAGAAATACCCAATTTATCAAAATATAAAATCAATTAATGTGATTGATGAACCATCATCATTGAGCCAGAGATCCCGAAAAATGAGTACGCTACAGGTCGCGGAAAATGCCGCAAAAAGTGAGTCACTTTTTTGGGGCAAAATTCTGATTTTTTTTTTAACCTCTTAGAAAAAGTAAACCTATACAGTTAGGTCCAGATATATTTGGACAGTGACACAATTTTCGCGAGTTGGGCTCTGCATGCCACCACATTGGATTTGAAATGAAACCTCTACAACAGAATTCAAGTGCAGATTGTAACGTTTAATTTGAAGGTTTGAACAAAAATATCTGATAGAAATTGTAGGAATTGTACACATTTCTTTACAAACACTCCACATTTTAGGAGGTCAAAAGTAATTGGACAAATAAACCAAACCCAAACAAAATATTTTTATTTTCAATATTTTGTTGCGAATCCTTTGGAGGCAATCACTGCCTTAAGTCTGGAACCCATGGACATCACCAAACGCTGGGTTTCCTCCTTCTTAATGCTTTGCCAGGCCTTTACAGCCGCAGCCTTCAGGTCTTGCTTGTTTGTGGGTCTTTCCGTCTTAAGTCTGGATTTGAGCAAGTGAAATGCATGCTCAATTGGGTTAAGATCTGGTGATTGACTTGGCCATTGCAGAATGTTCCACTTTTTTGCACTCATGAACTCCTGGGTAGCTTTGGCTGTATGCTTGGGGTCATTGTCCATCTGTACTATGAAGCGCCGTCCGATCAACTTTGCGGCATTTGGCTGAATCTGGGCTGAAAGTATATCCCGGTACACTTCAGAATTCATCCGGCTACTCTTGTCTGCTGTTATGTCATCAATAAACACAAGTGACCCAGTGCCATTGAAAGCCATGCATGCCCATGCCATCACGTTGCCTCCACCATGTTTTACAAAGGATGTGGTGTGCCTTGGATCATGTGCCGTTCCCTTTCTTCTCCAAACTTTTTTCTTCCCATCATTCTGGTACAGGTTGATCTTTGTCTCATCTGTCCATAGAATACTTTTCCAGTACTGAGCTGGCTTCATGAGGTGTTTTTCAGCAAATTTAACTCTGGCCTGTCTATTTTTGGAATTGATGAATGGTTTGCATCTAGATGTGAACCCTTTGTATTTACTTTCAAGGAGTCTTCTCTTTACTGTTGACTTAGAGACAGATACACCTACTTCACTGAGAGTGTTCTGGACTTCAGTTGATGTTGTGAACGGGTTCTTCTTCACCAAAGAAAGTATGCGGCGATCATCTACCATTGTTGTCATCCGTGGACACCCAGGCCTTTTTGAGTTACCAAGCTTACCAGTCAATTTCTTTTTTCTCAGAATGTACCCGACTGTTGATTTTGCTACTCCAAGCATGTCTGCTATCTCTCTGATGGATTTTTTGTTTTTTTTCAGCCTCAGGATGTTCTGCTTCACCTCAATTGAGAGTTCCTTAGACCGCACGTTGTCTGGTCACAGCAACAGCTTCCAAATGCAAAACCACACACCTGTAATCAACCCCAGACCTTTTAACTACTTCATTGATTACAGGTTAACGAGGGAGACGCCTTCAGAGTTAATTGCAGCCCTTAGAGTCCCTTGTCCAATTACTTTTGGTCCCTTTAAAAAGAGGAGGCTATGCATTACAGAGCTATGATTCCTAAACCCTTTCTCCGATTTGGATGTGAAAACTCTCATATTGCAGCTGGGAGTTTGCACTTTCAGCCCATATTATATATATAATTGTATTTCTGAACATGTTTTTGTAAACAGCTAAAATAACAAAACTTGTGTCACTGTCCAAATATTTCTGGACCTAACTGTACATGTTTGGTTTCTACGAACTCGCACCGACCTGAGGCATCACAGTGACACATCAGTTTTACTATATAGTGAACACTTTGAATAAAATATCTCAAAAACATCCGTACTTTTTTTTGCAATTTTTTGTGCACTTGGAATTTTTTTTGCCGTTTTCCAGTATGGTAAAACTTATGGTTTCCAGTATAGTAAAACTTATGGTTTTATTTACCAGTACAACTCGTCCCGCAAAAAATAAGCCCTTATACGAGATTATAAGATTGACGTAAAAATAAAAACGTTACGGCTCTTGGAAGAAGGGGAGGGAAAAAAAAGAAAGAAAATGGACAATTGCTCGGGGGTGAAGTGGTTAATGTGAATGAGGGCATTAGTTCCAGCATCCTTGGTGATTTTGGGTGGGGAAGGTGGTATACTAAGGCCACGTTCAGACGCTCAGTATTTGGTGAGTTTTTACCTCAGTATGGGCTGCTTCTCACTTGCGAGTTTCTCGCAGTAGAGCAATGCGAGAAAAACTCGCATTGGAATCGGACACATGTTAGTGAATGATTCAGCTCGCATTTGCGATTTTTTTTCTCAGTCCAAATCGGACTGAGAAAAAAATCGCAGCATGCTGCTTTTTTGCGAGTTTCTACTGCGAGTCTCTCCAATGCAAGTCTATGGGAGCGTGTAAAAAATCGGATGTCACGGGATGGCACTCACACCATCCTAGTGACATCCGATTTTCTAAATACATTTCTCGCATGTTTCCCAAAACACTGGAAACGAGTGATGTCTCACAATGTCTGTCAATCACTATTCTCTGTCAGTCGGTCTCTCCCTCTCGGTCTCTATTCTCTCTCTCTCTGTCGGTCCGTCACTATCTCTGTCCCTCTCTCACAGTCTGTCGGTCATTTTCCCCTCCTCTCTCATACTCACCGTTCCCCGATCCCCGGCGCGGCGCTGCACGGCATTCACACTGCTCCAGCAGCTTTTACTATTTTGAAAAAGCCGGCCACTCATTAAACAATCTCGTATTCCCTGCTTTCCCCGCCCACAGGCGCCTATGATTGGTTGCAGTGAGACACGCCCCCACGCTGAGTGACAGGTGTCTCACTGCACCCAATCACAGCAGCCAGTGGGCGTGTCTATACTGTGCAGTGAAATAAATAATTAAATAATTAAAAAAAACGGCATGCGGTCCCCCCCAATTTTAATACCAGCCAGATAAAGCCATACGGCTGAAGGCTGGTATTCTCAGGATGGGGAGCTCCACGTTATGGGGAGCCCCCCAGCCTAACAATATCAGTCACACGGAGAAAAAGCTGTGGAAAAACAAGCGCATAGGGTCTTACCCCAATATGTGAGGGGTGGGGGTGGGGGAGTGAAACTACTCACCAGATGTAGTTGTGAGAAGCCACAACTACTGTAATCGCATGTATCACACAATCCAAGGCTGCAGCCACCAAAACGGTAGATAACAGAGAGCACAAGAGAGTGGTGTTTTAATGCCGCGCCAATAGATCACTTCAGATGATGTTCAGACCAGTGTTACTTTATTGTTTTCCAGGTCAACGCGTTTCTGGGGCATCTGCCCCCTTCATCAGGACCACCAAAGAAACAGATCCAGATTGGATGTTATCTGTTTCTTTGGTGGTCATCTGAAGTGATCTATTGGCGCGGCATTAAAACACCACTCTCTTGTGCTCTCTGTTATCTAACAATATCAGTCAGCAGCTGCCCAGAATTGCCGCATACATTAGATGCGACAGTTCTGGGACTGTACCCGGCTCTTCCCGATTTGCCCTGGTGCATGGGCAAATCGGGGTAATAAGGAGTTAATGGCAGCCCATAGCTGCCACTAAATCCTAGATTAATCATGTCAGGTGTCTCCCCGAGATACCTTCCATGATTAATCTGTAAGTTACAGTAAATAAACACACACACCTGAAAAAAATCCTTTATTAGAAATAAAAAGCACTAACATATACCCTCGTTCACCAATTTAATAAGCCACAAAAACCCCTCCATGTTCGGCGTAATCCAGGATGGTCCAGCGTTGCTTCCAGCTCTGCTGCATGAAGGTGACTGGAGCTGCAGAAGACTCCGCCGCTCCTGTCAGCTCCACGCAGCTAATGAAGGGAATAGCACGATCAGCTGAGCTGTCACTGAGGTTACCTGCTGTGACTGGATACAGCGGTGGCCGCGAGTTACCTCAGTGACAGCTCAGCTGATCGCGCTATTCCCTTCATTTGCTGCGTGGAGCTGTCTGGAGCGGCGGTGTATTCTGCTGCTCCGGTCACCTTCATGCAGCAGAGCTACATATAGCTAGATACAGAACTACAGGAGACATATGTGGTATTTACTGTCCTTTCTCTTTGTTAGTGTAATATACTGGGGAATAACCTGAAGGATTTAGTAGATAAATACGAGCACTATAAAGAAGCATCTTGTGGACTATTGGTGGGTCTCCAGAAATCAGAAACGGCTGTGCAGAAAAGGTTGTCGGAGCCCATTGCACCTGACACCAGGAACCTGCAAAGACAGATAGAAGACACAAAGGTACTTTGTATTTACCATGTATTATTATTGCTAGTTTAAACCAGCACATATTAAACTGCATTCACACTGTTATTTTTTTGCTGGCAAAAAAAAAAAAAGCAATGCAGCCATGGTGTGTGAACGAAGCTTTATGAAGTGTTAGATTAGTCATTGTTATTAGTTATTTCTTACCAGCTTACCACAAATTATGTAATTTTCCAACTGGTGGACAAATAAATGGTAAGAAAAAGGCTCTGGACAGCCACTTACAAGTGATATTAAATGGAATCTGTCATCAGGTTTTTGCTCCCCCATCTGAGAGCAGCATAATGTACAGTAGAGACAGAGACCCTGATTCCAGCGATGTGTCACTTACTGGGCTGTTTGCTGTCATTTTGATAAAATCAATGTTTTCTATTCTGCAGATCTAGCAGTTATACAGAACTCATGAATATGCTGGGCTACCTGGCAGAAGGCCACGTAGTCCTCTAATGATAATCTACTGCTGATTAATCAATGATTTTATCAAAATTACACTAAGCAGCCCAGTAAGTGACACATCGCTCGAATCATCATCTCTGCCCTTACATTATTCTGCTCTCATATTAGGTGTTAAAAACCTGGTGACGGATTCCCTTTAAAAGGTTTGCCTGGGATCAGCCTTGTTTCATTAGAATCAGCCATAGATTACTACAGATAGATAAACTTTCTAACTTAGTTGTATTTAATATATCGCCCCCTTTTTCTCCTAGAGTTCATTCTTTCTTGCTTCCATATTAAGATTGCAGTCATTGCTTATCCCATAAATGGCTCATTCTCTCCAGAACCTCCTCCACATATAATAAACCTTACAGAGCATTTAAACCATGGCAAATATTAACTTTATTTTTTATTTTGAAAGCCGAATCCAACGTGGTGAAAGGATTTGAAAAAAATCTATACTATCTTACCTAGCCCCCTCCGTTTTCTGTAATGCCACTTGGATTACGCACCAATCTCAGTGCTTCCCAGAGATGATGCGTGGCTTCTGCAGCCAATTATTGGCCATGAAGTACCCCATTATGGGTAGGGAGAAAAGCAATATACCGTATTTTTCGCTTTATAAGAAGCACTTTTGTTCCCCCAAATTGTGGGGGAAAGTAGGGGGTGCGTCTTATAATCCGAATATATGCGGGAGGGGGAGTAATATATATATATATATATATCTCTATATATATATATATATATATATATATATATATATAGAGATATATATATATATATATATATATGTACTAAAGTCCAGGGGAGGTGGGGGAAGCTCTGGAGTACTGCTGGGGGCTGGTGAAATCTGCAGGAGGGAGCGTTAGATCTCCTGCTCCCGCTCATATAATATGCACTGCCGCTGTCCATCACCGTGGTGCTGAAACCGCACCGTGGTGATGGGCTGGGGGAGTGGCGCATATTATATCTGCCTGCGCCCCTCTTTGATGGCACATACCCCCCTGTGTTAGATATGGCCCCCATGCTGCTGCCCATAGTAAAATAAAAAACTCTTTACTTACCTCCTCCAGCGCTGATCTCCCGGTCTCTCTGCTGCCGCTGTGATCAGGCACGCAGAGATGATATCACTCTGCTGTGCCGATCACATGACCGGTGCCGAGAACCAGGAAGTGCAGGAGATCAGCAGCACAGAGGGAGACACAAGGGATTACAGCGCTGGAGAAGGTAAGGAAAGTGTTTATTTTACTATGGGCGGCAGCATGGGGGCGATATCTAACACAGGGGGAGGTGTGCCATCCATAGGGCGCCATATCTAACACAGGGGGAGGTGTGCCATCCATAGGGGGCCATATCTAACACAGGGTGATGTGTGTCATCCACAGGGGGCCATATCTAACACAGGGGGAGGTGTGCCATCCATAGGGGGCCATATCTAACACAGGGGGAGGTGTGCCATCCATAGGGGGTCATATCTAACAAAGGGGGACATGTGCCATCCATAGGGGGCCATATCAAACACAGGGGGATGTGTGCCATCCATAGGGGGCCATATCTAACAAAGGGGATATGTGCCATCCATAGGGGCCATATCAAACACAGGGGGATGTGTGCCATCCATAGGGAGCCATATCAAACACAGGGGGACGTTTGCCATCCATAGGGGGCCATATCTAACACAGGTGGACGTGTGCCATCCATAGGGGGCCATGGGCAGCACAGGGGGACGTGTGCCATCCATAGTGGGCCATGGGCAGCACAGGGAGACTTGTGCCATCCATAGGAGACCTGTGCCAGCTGTAGGAGATGTGTGCCATCTATAGGAGACCTGTGCCAGCTGTAGGGGATATGTGTCAGCAATAGGGGACGTGTTCCAGCACAGGGGGACGTGTGCCATAAATAGGGGACGTGTTCCATCAATAGGAGACATGTGCCAGCAATAGGGGACGTGTGCCATCAATGAGGGACGTGTTCCAGCACAAGGGGGCTATATTCAATATAAGGGGGCCATATCCAGATTAAAGGGGCTAATTTTAGGATGGGGGGCTATGAGGGACATATACCCTATATGATTTGTTAGATGGACACTGGCATTATAAGACGGACCCCATTTAACATTAAAAAAAAAATCTCTTTTCTTTCACCAAATTTGGGGGTGCGTCTTATAATCAGGTGTGTCTTATAAAGCGAAAAATATGGTATAAGACAGCTGTTCACATGCCATAATGGCCAGTGAATTTGAAGCTCAGAGAGCGTGAAGGATCCAGTATATAATTTAGTTGACACATATTCCTATACAGTTGCTGCTCATATAAATTCATCACAGTTCTCTACTGGAGATGGTGCTTTGTTATTCAGATATAAGTTACCCTATATGTTACTATATGTAATTGTTACTTACCTACCCATTAGTAAAAGAAAAAGTCTTGATAGTGGTTTTCTGTTAGTTTTCTGCTATTTTTGAGCTTGTCTTTTCTTTTTTTCTCAGTTGCTCTGTGAACAGTTATCCATTCACCAGGTCGGTGTGGAAAAACTTAGGAAAGCAGCAGAAGGACTTCTGAACACTAAAGTGGGGCTGCTGCTAAACAAAGATGAAATTCAAAAGCCACTTGGTACCTAGTCTAATTTTATCTTTTCTTATTATCAAATTTAGCCCTTCTTATGAATAATACTATAAGGCTATGTGTCCACGGTAGAATGTACCTGCGGATTTTTCTGCATCAAAATCCGCAGCTTTCCCCTGGAATCCACACCTTAGCATAGGTGCGGATTTGACGCGGATTTGACACGGATTTCGTTGCGGATTATGATGCGGATTTTGTCCATTGTACTCTATTGTGTTTCTGAATAAAGCTTAGTCTGTTTTGAAGGAACAAAAAAGGCTCTTTAAGTCATTTCCTGTCCCAACCCTCCTTTCTTCTCCATTATCCATTTTGTAATAAAGGGGCAGAAATGTTTAAAGGGAACCTGTCGCCACTTTTTTTGTAAAAAGTTGCAGCCAACACCACTGTGCTCTTATATACAGCATTTTAACAGGCTGTATATAATAACCCAGTGGTGGTGGCCGCAGCTTACAGCCAAAAAATGTGGTGCCATGTTCCCTTTCACTGGTATTTTTTAAAAAAAATGTGCTCCGCTGTATTTTCACTGTCCAGCCCGATGCAAGCAAGCAACTGAGGGCTGTGCTTCTCAGCGGGATAAGGCTGAAACATTCTCTGCCCCTCCCGCTGAGAAAAACAGTCCTCAGCTTCCCCTGAAAATGGCGGCTCCGTTGTGAAGCGCCATTCACAGGTGCTGTACCGAGGCTCATCCAGCTGCCCTGATGCATTTGGCTGGCTGGGTAATTACGGGGTTAATGCCAGTTTTCTGCAAACTGGCACTAAGCCCGAGGTTCATAATGTCATGCCTGTGTAGACACGGCCATTATGAACCTCCGTTTGGTACTAAAGAAAAGAAAACACTTTTTTAAAAATTTTATTTGAAAGAAAAACACACACACATCCCTGATTGCCATCTTTATTACTCCCTGAATCCCCGACGATAATCCATGACAACTCTGAGCCGGGCTCCAATGTGCACCCGGCTGACCCGGGCACTGAGCTGGGAACGTCTGACGTCAGAGCCCTGGTCAGCTGACTTAATTCGCGAGCGCGGGCGGGTCAGCTGACTAAACACCGATCAGCTGATGTGCCGGGCTCCGATGTGCACTCATGTGACCCGGGCACGGACGTCAGCCGGTACCAGCAGCCGGAAGAGAGCTTTGCAGCATCTCGAACACTGACGGCTGCTGGGACCGGCTGACGTCCGTGCCCGGGTCACATGAGTGCACATCGTCAGCTGTCGGTGTGCAGTCAGCTGACCCGCCTGCGCTCGCGAATTAAGTCAGCTGACCAGGGCTCTGATATCAGACGTTCCCAGCTGCCGGAAAAGAACTGTGCAGCATTTAATAATACACTGACGGCTGCTGTCACCGGCTGACGTCAGTGCCCGGGTCAGCCGGGTGCACATCGGAGCCCGGCTCGGAGTTGTCATGGATTATCGTCGGGGGATTCAGGGAGTAATAAAGATGGCAATCAGGGATGTGTGTGTGTGTTTTTCTTTCAAATACAATTTTTAAAAAAGTGTTTTCTTTTCTTTAGTACCAAACGGAGGTTCATGATGGCCGTGTCTTCACAGGCATGACATTATGAACCTCGGGCTTAGTGCCAGTTTGCAGAAAACTGGCATTAACCCCGTAATTACCCAGCCAGCCAAATGCATCAGGGCAGCTGGATGAGCCTCGGTACAGCACCTGTGAATGACGCTTCACAACGGAGCCGCCATTTTCAGGGGCAGCTGAGGACTGTTTTTCTCAGCGGGAGGGGCAGAGAATGTTTCAGCCTTATCCCGCTGAGAAGCACAGCCCTCAGTTGCTTGCATCGGGCTGGACAGTGAAAATACAGCGGAGCACATTTTTTTTTTTTTTTTAAAAAGAATTGTGAAAAAAGACCTGGGATCCTGTTTTGCCAGCTAAAAGCAAGCAGCCTGTAACTAGCTGCTTTTAGCTGGCAATCCAGAGTCCGGACACAACACGACTACACTGCCACTACTCTACACTATAAAATGGTGAAACTTCCTCTTCCTGAACTATCCTACATCACTTCCTGCGGATTTGTTTGCGAAATCCGCACCAAATCCGCAGGAAAAAGAGCCTGTGGGAACAGACCTGCGGATTTCTTGCGGATTTTACACCTTGCATTGACTTGCATGGGAAAAATCCGCAACAAAATCCGCAACAATAATTGACATGCTGCAGATTTTTCCGGATCAAAATCCGCGGCAAATCCGCTGCGGAAAAATCCGCAGCATGGGCACAGCATTTCCAAAATGCCATTGAAATGGCTTGGAAGTGCCGCTGCTGCAGATTTTCGGCAAATCCGCGGTAAATCCGCGGCAAATCCGCGGCAAAATCCGCGGTAAATCCGCAGCGTGGGCACATAGCCTAAGGTTTGGGATAATGTCCAGGCCTTTTTCTAATCTCTGATAATGTTTTTCATATTACTATAGCTTTCATTTTATTGTTTTAATAGTAAAAAATGTTTCTTTGTCGCTCCATTGGGAGACCCAGACAATTGAGACAATTGGGTGTATAGCTTCTGCCTCCGGAGGCCACACAAAGTATTACACTTAAAAGTGTAAACCCCTCCCCTCTGCCTATACACCCCCCCGTGCATCACGGGCTCCTCAGTTTTTATGCTTTGTGTTGAAGGAGGCACACATGCACGCAAGCTCCACAATTTAGTCAGCAGCAGCTGCTGACTATATCGGATGGAAGAAAAGAGGGCCCATAACAGGGCCCCCGGCATGCTCCCTTCTCACCCCACTCTGGTCGGCGGTGCTGTTAAGGTTGAGGTACCCATTGCGGGTACAAAGGCTGGAGCCACATGCTGTTTTCCTTCCCCATCCCTTAGGGGCTCTGGGTGAAGTGGGATCCTAATCGGTCACCAGGCACTGGGACCGTGCTCCCTCCGCAGCCCCTGGGGGAATCTGCTGGACAGGAGACCGGGTATCGTCAGGGACAGGCCCTGCTCCTCTGAGGTACTCTGTGTCCCCTTGGGGACGGCGCATAGAGCGCCTGTCTAATGGACGCTGCAGCAGCTGCTGGTTGTGTTTGTGCGCCGGAACTACCGCGCTGACCGCGCTTGTTTGCCGGCCGCGCTTATAACTTTAGTCCCCGGCTTTTGCGGCCTAGTACCGCATATTCCCGCCCCCGGGCCTGCCAGTCAGGGGTAAGGGCGGGACGCTGCACTGGACGTCAGCGCTGAGGGCTGGAGCATACTTAGTATCCTCCTCCCCCCTCACTGAGCACCGTGGGGCACCAGATTCCCGCACTTTCTAAGGCACGCCCACGGCTCCCTCCTCCTCTCAGAACGCTGGCAGCCATTCCTATCAGCACTTCTGACGCTGGAGAACTTCAGAGACGAGCTCCACAGCTCTGGGAGGCACAGGCAGGGAATCTGGTGGTCACACAAACGCTGAGGGCGGTCGGTAAGCCGCACCTGTTACTAGGTGCTTGCCCCCCTGGGTGCCGAAGTGTATATTTATATGCTTATATTGTATACATTTACTCTGTACGGCCGCACTAGTGCTTTGGCTATATACCCTCTCTGATTGCTCTAAGAGGAGACAACAGCATGTCGTCCGCAAAAAGCAAGGGTGCCAAGGCACAGGCTTACTTTGCAACCTGTACCTCATGTGCGGCTATGCTACCTGCAGGTTCCACCTACCCTCATTGTGTGCAATGCTCGGCCCCTGTGACACTCACTCAGCCGGAGCCTCTGCCACTGGTGGGACCCTCGGCCCAGGTGGAACCACCTGCTGCCACTGTCCAGGTGACAGGGACAGAGTTTGCAGTATTCGCTGACAAACTTTCTGAGTCTATGGATAAATGGTCTGCTAAGATACTAGAAGCTTTGCAGTCCAGACCTGTAACACAGGCCCCGGGCACTGTTGAACCTTTTCCCTCAGACCCCCCTCGGTCGGCGCAGCAAAGTGCTCCTGGGGCGACTCATAGGTCCCACGGTGAGGACTCTGACACGGACCGCAGTCCCAGACCGGCTAAGCGGGCTCGCCGGGAGCTTCCCTCGACTTCATCACAGTGTTCAGGGTCTCAGCATGAGGACTCTCTGGAGGATGAAGCGGAGGTGGCAGATCAGGGCTCTGATTCTGACGCCGCTCTCTACCTTGATACACCTGAAGGGGACGCCATAGTAAACGACCTTATAGCGTCCATCAATCAGGTGTTGGATCTTTCTCCTCCAACTCCTCAGATTGAGGAGTCAGCTTCTCAGCAGGAGAAATTCCATTTTAGGTTTCCCAAACGTACACGGAGTGCGTTTCTTGATCACTCCGACTTCAGAGATACAGTCCAGAAACATCGAGCTTTTCCAGATAAGCGCTTTACTAAGCGCCTTAATGACACACGTTATCCCTTCCCCCCTGACGTAGTCAAGGGTTGGGCTCAGTGTCCCAAGGTGGATCCTCCAATCTCTAGACTGGCGGCTAGATCCATAGTTGCAGTGGCAGACGGTGCATCACTCAAGGATGCCACTGACAGGCAGATAGAGCTCCTGATGAAATCCATCTATGAAGCTATCGGCGCGTCCTTTGCTCCGGCATTCGCAGCCGTATGGGCACTCCAAGCTATCTCAGCTTGTCAGTCTGAGATTAATGCAGTCACACGTGCCTCTACTCCGCAGGTTGTGTCCTTAACCTCTCAGGCGTCGGCGTTTGCGTCCTACGCCATGAATGCTGTCCTGGACTCTGCGAGCCGTACGGCGGTAGCATCCGCCAATTCGGTGGCAGTCCGCAGGGCCATGTGGCTACGTGAATGGAAGGTAGACTCTGCTTCCAAAAAGTTCTTAACCGGTTTGCCATTTTCTGGCGACCGCCTGTTTGGCGAGCAATTGGATGAAATCATTAAACAATCCAAGGGAAAGGACTCGTCCTTACCCCAGTCCAAACCAAACAGACCTCAACAACGGAAGGTACAATCGAGGTTTCGGTCCTTTCGGCCCTCAGCCAGGTCTCAATTCTCCTCGTCCAACAGGCCACAGAAGGGTCAGAGGAACTCTGATTCATGGCGGTCTAAGTCACGTCCTAAAAAGACCGCCGGAGGAACCGCTCCCAAAGCGGCCTCCTCATGACTTTCGGCCTCCCCAAACCGCATCCTCGGTCGGTGGCAGGCTCTCCCGCTTTTGCGACGCCTGGTTGTCACATGTCCAAGACCGATGGGTGAGAGACATTCTGTCTCACGGTTACAGGATAGAGTTCCGCTCTCATCCTCCGACTCGTTTCTTCAGAACATCTCCGCCCCCCGAGCGAGCCGATGCTCTTCTTCAGGCGGTGAGCACTCTGAAGGCAGAAGGAGTGGTGATCCCTGTTCCCCTTCAGCAATGGGGTCACGGTTTTTACTCCAACTTGTTTGTGGTGCCAAAAAAGGACGGATCTTTCCGTCCCGTTCTGGACCTCAAACTGCTCAACAAACACGTGAAAACCAGGCGGTTCCGGATGGAATCTCTCCGCTCCGTCATCGCCTCGATGTCCCAAGGAGACTTCCTAGCATCAATCGACATCAGGGATGCTTATCTCCACGTGCCGATTGCACCAGAGCATCAGCGCTTCCTGCGTTTCGCCATCGGGGACGAACACCTTCAGTTCGTGGCGCTGCCTTTCGGCCTGGCGACAGCCCCACGGGTCTTCACCAAGGTCATGGCAACAGTGGTAGCAGTCCTACACTCTCAGGGACACTCGGTGATCCCTTACTTAGACGATCTCCTTGTCAAGGCCCCCTCTCGGGTGGCATGCCAACACAGCCTGAACATTGCTCTGGAGACTCTCCAGAGATTCGGGTGGATCATCAATTTCCCAAAGTCAAAATTGACACCGACCCAATCGCTGACATATCTCGGGATGGAGTTTCATACTCTCTCAGCGATAGTGAAACTTCCGCTGGACAAACAGCGTTCACTACGGACAGGGGTGCAATCTCTCCTTCGAGCCCAGTCGCACCCCTTGAGGCGCCTCATGCACTTCCTAGGGAAGATGGTGGCAGCAATGGAGGCAGTTCCATTTGCGCAGTTTCATCTGCGTCCACTTCAATGGGACATTCTCCGCAAATGGGACAGGAAGTCGACGTCCCTCGACAGGAACGTCTCCCTTTCTCGGGCAGCCAAGGCCTCCCTTCAGTGGTGGCTTCTTCCCACTTCTTTGTCGAAGGGGAAATCATTCCTACCCCCATCCTGGGCTGTGGTCACGACGGACGCGAGTCTGTCAGGGTGGGGAGCGGTCTTCCTCCACCACAGGGCTCAGGGTACCTGGACTCAGCCAGAGTCCTCCCTTCAGATCAATGTTCTGGAGATAAGGGCAGTGTATCTAGCCCTAAAGGCGTTCCAGCCGTGGCTGGAAGGCAGGCAGATCCGAATTCAGTCGGACAACGCCACGGCGGTGGCATACATCAACCACCAAGGCGGCACACGCAGTCGGCAAGCCTTCCAGGAAGTTCGGCGGATTCTGCTGTGGGTGGAAGCCACAGCCTCCACCATCTCCGCAGTTCACATCCCGGGCGTAGAAAACTGGGAAGCAGACTTTCTCAGTCGCCAGGGCATGGACGCAGGGGAATGGTCTCTTCACCCGGACGTGTTTCAAGAGATCTGTTGCCGCTGGGGGAAGCCGGACGGCGACCTAATGGCGTCCCGGCACAACAACAAGGTCCCGGCATTCATGGCACGGTCTCAAGATCACAGAGCTCTGGCGGCAGACGCATTAGTTCAGGATTGGTCGCAGTTTCGGCTGCCTTATGTATTTCCTCCTCTGGCACTACTGCCCAGAGTATTACGCAAGATCAGGTCCGACTGCCGCCGCGCCATCCTCATCGCCCCAGACTGGCCGAGGAGGTCGTGGTACCCGGATCTGTGGCATCTCACGGTGGGTCAACCGTGGGCACTACCAGACCGTCCAGACTTACTGTCTCAAGGGCCATTTTTCCATCTGAATTCTGCGGCCCTCAACCTGACTGTGTGGCCATTGAGTCCTGGATCCTAGCGTCTTCAGGGTTATCTCAAGAGGTCATTGCCACTATGAGACAGGCCAGGAAACCAACGTCCGCCAAGATCTACCACAGGACGTGGAGGATCTTCTTATCCTGGTGCTCTGATCAGGGTTTTACTCCCTGGCCATTTGCCTTGCCCACTTTTCTGTCCTTCCTTCAATCCGGAATGGAAAAGGGTTTGTCTCTCGGCTCTATTAAGGGACAAGTCTCGGCGCTCTCTGTGTTTTTTCAAAAGCGTCTAGCCAGGCTTCCGCAGGTCCGCACGTTCCTGCAGGGAGTTTGCCACATAGTCCCTCCTTACAAGCGTCCGCTAGAACCCTGGGATCTGAACAGGGTGCTAACGGCTCTTCAGAAACCACCTTTCGAGCCAATGAGAGATATTTCTCTTTCACGCCTTTCGCAGAAGGTGGTCTTCCTAGTGGCAGTCACATCACTTCGGAGAGTGTCTGAGCTAGCTGCATTGTCATGCAAAGCCCCCTTCCTGGTGTTTCACCAGGACAAGGTGGTTCTGCGTCTGGTTCCGGAATTTCTCCCTAAGGTGGTATCCCCTTTTCATCTCAATCAGGATATCTCCTTACCTTCTTTTTGCCCTCATCCAGTTCACCAATGTGAAAAGGATTTGCACTTGTTAGATCTTGTGAGAGCACTTAGACTCTACATTTCTCGTACGGCGCCCCTGCGCCGCTCGGATGCGCTCTTTGTCCTTGTCGCTGGCCAGCGTAAAGGGTCGCAGGCTTCCAAGTCAACCTTGGCTCGGTGGATCAAGGAACCAATTCTTGAAGCCTACCGTTCTTCTGGGCTTCAGGTTCCTTCAGGGCTGAAAGCCCATTCTACCAGAGCCGTGGGTGCGTCCTGGGCATTGCGGCACCAGGCTACGGCTCAGCAGGTGTGTCAGGCGGCTACCTGGTCGAGTCTGCACACTTTCACGAAACACTATCAGGTGCATACCTACGCTTCGGCAGATGCCAGCCTAGGTAGGCGAGTCCTTCAGGCGGCGGTTGCCCACCTGTAGGAAGGGGCCGTTTTACGGCTCTATTACCGAGGTATTCTTTTACCCACCCAGGGACTGCTTTTGGACGTCCCAATTGTCTGGGTCTCCCAATGGAGCGACAAAGAAGAAGGGAATTTTGTTTACTTACCGTAAATTCCTTTTCTTCTAGCTCCTATTGGGAGACCCAGCACCCGCCCCTGTTCCCTTCGGGCTGTTGTTCTTTTGTGTACACATGTTGTTCATGTTGAATTGTTCTGGGTTCATGGTTTCAGTTCTCCGAACATCCTTCGGATTGAATTTACCTTAGACCAATTTATAAGTTTCCTCCTTCCTGCTTTTGCACCAAAACTGAGGAGCCCGTGATGCACGGGGGGGTGTATAGGCAGAGGGAAGGGGTTTACACTTTTAAGTGTAATACTTTGTGTGGCCTCCGGAGGCAGAAGCTATACACCCAATTGTCTCAATTGTCTGGGTCTCCCAATAGGAGCTAGAAGAAAAGGAATTTACGGTAAGTAAACAAAATTCCCTTCTTTTCCTATATTGTTGATAGAACCAGTATTACGCCACATGTAAATGATATTGTGACAATTCTTTTTTTTTTTTTTTTTTAATTATTATTATTATTATTATTATTATTATTATTATTAGTAGTAGTAGTAGTATTAGTAGTAGTATTTTTATATAGATTTGTGCATATTAATGAAGATATCCAGTTGAATAAAAGTGCCCTGTGTGTGTTTAAAAATGAAATTAATAACATTTAATAATATATGATATTTATGATAGTTCCACCTATATTAACTAAAAAGAGACAGTTGAACTCTGTACTGCTAAGACATGTGGAAGAATGAATATGGGTATGTAGACTTGCATTACTGCTATGAAAAAACATGTAAAAATTGACAGAATTAGCACACAAAAATGGCCAGTTTTATGTGAGCCCAACAGCCAACGGGAAATCAACCTCTTTAAAAAGAGGTTGTCTTGCACTTAGCTGTTGGGCTCACATAAAACTGGCCATTTTTGTATGCTAATTATATCATTTTACATGTTCTCCATAGCAGTATTACATGTCTATATTCCCATATTCATTGCTTCACATGTCTTAGCAAAACAGAGTGCAACTGTCTCCTTTTTGTTCAATTTGCACCTGTTCACATTAGAAAGGAAGGATGAGCCATCAGACTTTTTTTAGGTTTCACCAATATGCCACTTAAACTCATTCCCAGCACTTCCACTTCTGACTTGACTTTGACACAACTGACTTCTCTGGCTATAAGTGATCTGCTTGCAGGGGGGCTGGCTATCTGGCTCATTTCAGTAGCTAAGTCAATCCCTTTTCTGTCATAGATAATGCATATGCAAAAAGCCTTACAGTCACTGAAGCGGGAGAGGATCCAAGATCTCCCTTGTGTCAGGACAAATCTGGAAATAGTGGTGGCAGGACCTAGGACCAAGGCTGCATGTGGGACCTCAGTACACCTTTAATGTTAAAAGTATATTTAAGCAACAGCCGTAGGAACATCTTCAAAATACTCCCCTTTGAGAATGGTTTAGGCTAACTTCCCTTTCTTTGTGTAATCTGGTTCCAATGCAAAATCACAAATGTTGGCTAAGTCAGATATTCCTGTAGCATATTTTTAGCCTTTTTATATAGTCCACTCAGTTTTTCCTTAGTCATCCCAAAGTAGTTGCTGTAATTTTTCCATTAACCAAGAATTTATTGTTCACATTACACATGTTGTAAATTTTAATTTAATATTTCTGTGGACACTTTTTTATCAGTTCGACTCATTCACATTTTATAAAATTACATTTTACAGATGACATAGTGGAAAGACACAATCATTTATCTCAGTCTGTGAGTGACTGGAATGAAAAACTCCAGATAACCTTGACCCGATCACTTAGCGTTCAGGATGGATTGGATGAAATGGTTGACTGGATGCAAAGTGTTGAAAAGGACTTAAAAGACCATCAACAAGTGCCATTAAATTCTTCAGCAATTCAGGAAATTATCTCAAAAAATAATGTAAGTGAATCTCCAGACCGCACTTTACCTTCTTTATTTCCTAATGCAAATATGGGCAGCTGCAGGACTGACTATGCGTTAATGAAAATACTGCTTTTTTTGCCCAAGTATTTGCTCATGATTTTAATAAAATCTACTTTACTTTTTTTGTTGTGTTCTTGATACATATCTGAGTAAGAATATTTTTTTAACTCACTGGAAATTTATTTTAAAGTTGTTTTTTTTGTTCAAAAAGTTAGATTTAACAGCTTCGATTTTGCACCAATATTGTTCTTTCCATTAGTTTGCATAATTTTGACAATGGTGGTATGGCTAGAAGGAAGCACATTTCCATTAATATTTGCAGTTAACCCATTATTTCAAATAAACATATTTTTTAGGAATGAAGAAAATTTATGAGTAAAAAAAAAAATATATATAACAATTGCTAATTACTTTTTTTTGTTTGTTTGCTATCACATTTTTTAGAGGGCAATTTTAAAGTTTTTCGAAATGGCTGCCATCACATTACTAAACACAGCAGGACATATTGTGTGAGTAGAGAATGCTCTCATGTCTCTTCTGGCAATTAGCTATGGGGAGAAACAGGAGAGAAACTAATAGAAAAGAAAAAGTGTTTTATTGACAAGTGGGTATGCCACTTACCTTTAAATTTCATGACATATGTAGGCAAAAATGTGTATATTTCGAGACTGAGATAACATCTCGGCTGAAGCACAGGCAGCTAGGTCAAGAATTACTGTATTAAGAGTGGGGAGGAAGGACTGAACAAGATGAAAACTTTGCAAGATGTAGTTTTCTAACAGGGTGTATATGTGCAGCAGTCCTTTACACTCTTTTAGAAAACGACATATCCCACAGTCTGCACCTCATCCCTCTCCTCACAATTTTTGATCAGCCTGTGCTACAGCTGAGATGTTATCTTAGCTTTGATGTACATACATTCCCTTCTTCTGCTCTCAAGACAAGCGCAAATAACTCATTAATATTATTCGGCAAATTATTTATAATGTATTTCTTCATGTATTCATTTTCCTTATTAGAAACCTGTTAATACAGTGGATTTTGAAAGGTTAGCGTAAGGCTGTAATTAGATGAATGATATTTAGATGAATGGTAGTTGTCAACATGATTGTTACATGTGCATATTGTTTAACTTCTAATCCCAACTTTTGTTTTATGTTTATCTTTTTAAGATGCTTGAGCAAGATATCACGAGTCGCCAAAGCAGCATCAATGCAATGAATGATAAGGTAAAGAAGTTCATGGAAACTGCAGATTCACCCGCAGCATCTTCTCTGAAAGGAAAGATGGATGACCTGTCTGTGCGCTTCTCTAAAGCCACTGAACAAACCAGAGCTCGCTCTTTAAAGATGGAAGATTTAAAGACTAAAGTGGAACAGTTCGAAGATGTCTCTGGCAAAGTCCATTCATTCTTGGACACAACACTAAAAGCACTGACAGAGGCAGAAGGACCTGGAAAAGATGTGACTGAGCTATCCCACTATGTGCAGGTACTATGCATTTCACGTAACTTGTACACTGACATTACCTTCATAGAAACCTCCGAGAATAGTTTATGTCCTACGTTATTGTATTTAATTGACTAAATTCTTATGTATAAGATGTTCTTCTAAAAGGTAAAATAGGGTTGCATTTTAACTTCGGTCTCTTTCTTCAGCACCAATGCATTTTGTCTGTTTTTTCATACATTTCAGTTTAAGTAGTTTGCATACTATTGCACATGTACAAATTGCCTAAAGGAAACATTTTAAGGCTATGTGCACACGGTGCGTTTTTCTCGGCGTTTTTGCGCGTTTTTCGGGTGCGTTTTTGGCCTCAAAACTGCATGACTTTGCTTCCCCAGCAAAGTCTATGAGTTTTCATTTTTGCTGTCCCCACACAGCGTTTTTTTTCAGCTGCGTTTTTGTGGTGACCATAAAAACGCAGCATGTCAATTATTCCCGCGTTTTTCACTGCGCTTTTCATCCATTGAGTTCAATGGGATGTTGAAAGACGCAATGAGAAACGCAAATAGCTGCGTTTCGGTGCGTTTCTAAGACCAAAAACGCAGCTATAAGCGCAGGAGGTGGGTAGTAAAGTGACGTGTACAGGAAGAGGATTCCTTCTGTCAGTATAGACAGAAGCATGAATCCTCCCGGTACCGTCACCGCCGCGTCCATCTCCCGTCCTGTGCATGTATGCTGCCGTGCGGCGCCATGTACAGGCAGGAGGTGGAAGCGGCTGCGAAAACAAAAGTTAACAGTAGAATAAAAAAAAAAAAGTTATACTCACCTGTCTGCAGCCTCGCGGTGCCATGCCCGCTCCCAGCTCCTGTCACGGTATCGCCGCTCCCGCTCCGGCTGTGTGCAGTCTCCCCGGGGCAGGACCTTGCTTGCAGGACCTGGCGATGGATCACCTGATGCAGTCACCTGACGCATCAGCTGATCGAGTCTCGGGCTGACGCGGGCGCCCGGCCGGTATCAGCGGATGCGTCAGGAGACTTCATCCCTGATTACCGGCAGCTGCTGCAGCGATCGGACAGGATCAGACTCCCGCCCCATCGCTCCGGGAGCTGCCGGTAATTCAGCACATAAGTGAGTATTATATTTTTTTTTTTTCTACTGATGCATCTGCTGATTGTATAATCGGCTTTTATACAATCAGCTGATGTGTGATGGGATTCACATCCTTTAACCTGACACATCATCTGATCGCTTTGCCTTCCAGCAAACCGATCAGATGATATTGGATCCGGATTGGACGGCGCGGGACCCTGACCCAGGATTACTGCGGAGGGGGGTTTATTTCAATAAAGATGGAGTCACTAATTGTGTTGTTTTATTTCTAATAAAAATATTTTTCTGTGTTGTGTTTTTTTTTTATCTTTACTAGAAATTCATGGTGGCCATGTCTAATATTGGCGTGACACCATGAATTTCGGGCTTAGGGCTAGCTGATAATATACAGCTAGCCCTAACTCCATTATTACCTGGCTAGCCACCCGGCATCAGGGCAGCCGGAAGAGTTGGATACAGCGCCAGAAGATGGCGCTTCTATGAAAGCGCCATTTTCTGGGGTGGCTGCGGGACTGCAATTCACAGCGGGGGCGCCCAGAAAGCATGGGCACCCTGCACTGTGGATTCCAATCCCCAGCTGCCTAGTTGTACCCGGCTGGACTCAAAAATGGGGCGAAGCTCACGTCATTTTTTTTTTTAAATTATTTCATGAAATTCATGAAATAATTTTAAAAAAAAGGGCTTCCCTATATTTTTGGTTCCCAGCCGGGTACAAATAGGCAGCTGGGGGTTGGGGGCAGCCCGTACCTGCCTGCTGTACCTGGCTAGCATACAAAAATATGGCGAAGCCCACGTCATTTTTTTTTTTTGGGGGGGCAAAGAAATCCTGCATACAGTCCTGGAAGGAGGATGCTGAGCCTTGTAGTTCGACAGCTGCTGTCTGCTCTCCTGCGTACACTATTGGATGGAGGATGCTGAGCCTTGTAGTTCGACAGCTGCTGTCTGCTGTCCTGCATACACTATTGGATCGAGGATGCTGAGCCTTGTAGTTCTGCAGCTGTCTGCTCTTCTGCATACACTAGTGGAGAATGAAGAACACATTGAAGAAGGAAATGACATCAGACCTTTTTTTTTTTCACTGATAAAAAACGCATAAGGACGCAGTGAGCAAAAACGCAGCAAAAAAACGCACCAAATCGCGGCAAAACGCGTGCGTTTTTTGCCGCGTTTTTTCGACGCAGGTGCGTTTTTGTGCGTTTTTAGCGGCCAAAAACGCACAAAAACGCAGCGTCAAAAAAACGCAGCGTGTGCACATAGCCTTAAGGGGATTTCCTCTGCATTGATACTGCTGACCTGTCCTTAGCTCCTGAAGAGTTACTCCTCTTTCTATACATTGATTTGCTGTAGAAAGACACAAACTATATTTTAGAACATATTCCAAACAGAATGAATAATTGTTCTGTAACTAAGATTCCATGTAAATATAATATCTGTCAGAGGCCACAGGGCCCCAAAACAGCTACCTCAGATAGACTTGGCATAAGCCACTCTGGCAGATACCAGAAGAACCCATGCCTCCCCTCCTTTAACCCTTGTACAGGGATCAGGATTTATATCTGGGTCCACTGCTCAGACGGAAGGGCTGCTGTCCAGAGGAGCGAACCAGAGCAAGTGAATGGTGTCAGAGTCGGGTCAAATCCAAGAGGACAGAGAAGGTTCAAAATCGCCAGGCAGGAGAAATGTCAATAAACAAGCAGAGGTCAAAATCGGAATATCATATACTAGACAGGCGCAGGGACCATAAACCTTAACCAGAGGGGCACGAGACTATATCTGGCAGCTTTCAGCAATTTCTTGGGAGCTTTAATAGGATCTGTTGCTTCCAAAAGGCTATAGCAGGGAGCTGATTACTCCAGCTGGACAACACATATACCCATAGGCTGGGGCCACACGGGGATTACTGTGGTCCCCTCGCAGGACACTCGGCTCACGCTGGCAGTACAGCAGAGTCAAGTGTCATGCGAGTGTCCCTGCGACTGAGGTCCGATTGTGCGAGCGGACCTTAGCTGCTTGGGGCGGGCCGGCACTGAGGAGGGTCGAACTGGTGCTGCGAAGGGGAGGGAGGGATTTATCTCCCTCTCTCCTCCGTAGCCGGCTATTGCCATTCTCGCACTGCACTCGCGGTACACTGGTGTACCGCGAGTGCAAGGCGATTTTTCTCTCGCCCCATTGACTTGAATGTGTGCGAGAGAAACAATGATTGCATTACAATCGCAGCATGCTACGATTGTTTTCTGGGTCCAATTAGGGCTGAGAAAATAATCGCTCATGTGTGCTGATACATAGGCTAATATTGGTCCGAGTGGAATGCGATTTTTTTATCGCACTCCACTCGCACCGATTGTCATGTGTCTTAGGCCATACTGTCAGACTGAACAGTGCTACAGGTCCCAGCCACCCAAATCTTAGTAGCTGGACCAGGGCTGGGACAAAGTATTTTGGTGCCCTATGCAAATGAAGCCAATGGCACCCCCTTCCCACAAAACTCCGAAGTAAAGGAATGGGTAATAAGGTAATAAGATCCCTACCCCCCCTCTGTTGACTAAAGGGTGCTTTACACGCTGCAACATCGCTAGCGATAGCTAGCAAGGTCGTGCACGATAGCACCCGCCTCGGTCGCTTGTGCGACATTTGGTGATTGCTGCCGTAGCGAACATTATCGCTACGGCAGCGTCACACGCACATACCTTGACAACGACGTCGCTATGACCGCCGAACAATCCCTCCTTCAAGGGGGAGGGGCGTTTGGTATCATAGCGACGTTACTGCGGCATCACTAAGCTGCCGGCCTATAGAAGCGGAGGGGCGGAGATGAGCGGGACGTAACATCCTGCCCACCTCCTTCCTTCCGCATTGCCGGTGGACGCAGGTAAGGAGATGTTCGTCGTTCCTGTGGTGTCACACATAGCGATGTGTGCTGCTGCAGGAACGACAAACAACCTCGCTAATCACCTGCCAATGATTTTAGGTTTTGGAGCGACCTCTCTAAAAGTAACGATTTTTACCTCTTTTGCGATCGTTTTAGGTTGCTCAGAGGTGTTACATGCTGCGATGTTGCCGGATGTGCGTCACAAACACCGTGACCCCGACGATATATCGTTAGCAATGTCGCAGTGTGTAAAGCACCCTTAAGGTAACAAGTTCTGACAACCACTTCCAATAGAATTGTTACTTTTTTAACCAAAAAGATACCAGCTAAATGAAAAAAAAAGTGGTGTACTTTAGGGATGAGGCTCAACAGGGGGTCCAATTTCAAAGTTGGGTATAGAATCATTGATTGTTTGTGGACCATTTAAACAATACAAAGGACAAATAGCAATGTTCAACACTGACATCCTATTTTTGTAGCTGTCAGACCCAAGGACAGTCTTGAAAACTATTATAGCTTATCTATAATGGGGCCATGTGATTTCAATTAAGGCGTTCAGCATTTGGGGGATAACTTAATAGAAAGTAAACAGACCGCATTATAGATAAAGGGATACGTATGATGGTTTTGAATTTGTCATGCGACCAATACAGATTGCAACAAAACTGATTGTGGTTCCTGTGCTATATGCCTGTACAGATAGTGGTTCTTTTAATGTATTCATGTACTAATGGTGCATCTGGTGACATATTGCTGTTCTGATGATGGTTCTGGTGATGTATTCATGTAGTGGTAGTTGTTGTAGTGCTGTATTCATGTTTTATTGATGGCTGTTGTGATGTATTCATGTATTGATGATAGTTTGGGTGCTGTATTCATCACTAAATTATCAGTAAATTAATACGAAACCAAAATCATCATCAGTACATAAATAAAAAACCTGAGCCATCAATAGTACATAAATACGGCACCAGAACCTTCATCAGTAAATACAAAGCTGGTTGTTTATTGTGGACAGTGCAAAACATGTGCACTACATGACGTCAATAGCACCTGCACAGTGCTGCAAAAACAAATGTCTCACAGTATGCTGAACTGTGCATGTTTGAAAAAGGTCTGGATAGAGCGAACATCACATGCAGTGCACGTTTTAGACTGTCCACAATAAACAACCAGCTTTGCTTTCATTTGAGTGCAGAAATATTGTTTTTACATTACTACAAGGTTGGACCCTATCCATGTACGTAAATTGCCTTGCAGTGCCGTACTTACCTATTCATCATCAGTAAATCAATAGGTCACTAGAACTGCCAGCAGTACATGAATACTTCACTTGAAACACCATTAGTGTATGAATGCATCACCAGAACCACCATCAGTCCATTAATTGGTCACCAAAACCATAAACAGTACATTAATATATCACAAGAACCACCATCAGTAAATAAATACAGCATCCGTAAACCATCAGTACATGTATATGTCACTAGAACCACCATCAGTACATGACAAACTACCAAGCTTAGTACAGCAATCAATTGTAATGTCATGTCAGCCCCATAAATATTTGTATTCCATGAACCTACAACTCCCAGTATGACCAAAACAATGGTAAGGAGATACTAGGAGTTGTTGTTATCAGCCATCATCAGACTGCAGACCATTCAGGAACCATAGTACTGATGAGATATAGTCAGTAGCAACAAGTATACATTTACATCCATGTAACTTATACTGTAAGTGACATCTTCTTGGAGTCGTTCTCTTTTATTTTGTCTCCTTCTCGTCCAGATGCCACGATAAATTTTTACATCAAGAGATCGTCTCTGCAGACTTCCCTCTTCTCCTGTTTTCTGCAGCACATCCCCACACAGTGCCCTTAAAAATAAGAGTGTCATTAAAATGCCCTCTTCATAAAAATATCTATCTAGTATATGCCCTAAATAAGCCTCCTATGGTATATAGCCTCCACACTGTCTGTCTTAATGAGTTATAACTATACCTGCCACACTGTTCGTCCTTATGGACCACGGTCTATACCTTTGCTCTCCCACCTGCACTTGTTTCCCTTACACTCTCTATCTCCACACTGTCACCCCACCATGCTAACCTTTCTCCATACTGTGCCCCAATTTCATGCTGCCCTTTTATATATTTATTATGTGCTCCCTCTTCACACTATGCCCTCATACTGCCCACCATGTTGACCTCTCTAAACTGTATACTCTTCTCGCACTGTCCACCTATCCACCAAAGCTCACTAAACAGAATAATGCCCCCCCTCCAGTGCCCTATACACAATGGTCACCACAGCCCTTAACATAAAGTCTTCAACAGGCCCCAAATACATTATGTTCACCACAGACCCCAGTATAATGTCCCCTACAGATCCCAGGTATAATGTCCTTCACAGACGCCAGTATGATGTCCACAACAGGCCCCAGTGTAATATTCTCCACATGGCCCAGGTATAATAGCCTCCATTCAGAGGCAAAATAATATAAGAAAAAATAAAAATAATATGTTTATCTTCACCTAATCCAGACTTTCCATCCAGTGCAGCCTCTGTCTCTCTTTTTATCCTCAATAGCAGTGGGCGTTGGACACCATAATGACATCACTGCATTGCAACGTCCGACGTCCCCTTCTTGCACTGTCTAGAGCAGGGCGCTGGATGTAAGGGACCTGCATCCTGCTGGGGTTCCTGGCAGGCTAGGGAGCTAATTACAGCTCCTCTGTATCTAGCAGCGCTCACAGCAATTGTATTCACGCCTGACATACACTAATACAATTGAATGCAGGGAGGGACCAACAGTCGGGGCGCAGGCTAAGAGGGGTGAGCAAGTTCAGTGACTGACACCATTAACCTGTGTGCCTGCACCTTGGCCATGCTGAATGCCTGCGGCTGGGAGAGAATGCTGGGTGGCCGCAGGCGTTCAGCTATGTCGTTTTTCTTTTTCAAAGTGCCCCCTTCCCGGGGAGTCAAGACGTAGTGCCTTAGACAGGCCTACCCTGCCTACCTCTTGACCTGGCCCTGGGCTGAACAGACCCTGTGCTGCCGAGATCTTCTTGTTCCGCCGTCTCATACATCACCAGTGCCGCCTGTAAAGTGAATACAGCGGCACCTGGTAATATAAGCAGATGTTGCAGGAGCAAGTCTCTGAGGAAATGTGACAATACACACTTTTTTTATACTTAGCCAGAATTGCACTGACAAATTATAATACAAGATAATCGTATAGAGGGGCCAACGTCTGACATGATAATGAGACCCAAATGTCCAATAAAAGGCAACTCTGGAGCTCACTTTTCAGACAGTTATTTACTACTAGAAGGTGGCCCGATTCTACGCATCGGGTATTCTAGAATTTACGTATTGTGTAGTTAATGTATGATTTTTGTTATATATATATATATATATAGATGTTGTTGTGTGTAGTTACCAAGTGTTTGTGTAGGGCGCTGTACATGTTCTGGGTGTTGTCTGGGTGTGGCGGGGGGTGAGAGCGGTGTTGTATGTGTGTTGCGTGTGTTGCGTTGTTTGTGGAGCGCTGTGTGTCTGTAGCGTTGTGTGTGTGTGTGTTGCGCGGTTTGTGTGGGTGTGGTGTGTTTTGGGGGGAGGTATGTTTTGTGCAATGTGTGTGTTGTGCGGTATGTGCGTATATTAATGTATGCCGCGGTGTTTGTGTGTTGGGTGTTGTGTGTGTGCGGCGTTGTCTGTGTGTGTGGGTGTCTGTGTATGGCGGTGTTTGTGGTTCCCAGTGTGTGTGGTGTGTTGTGTGTGTGTGTTGGGGGGAGGTGTGCACTTCCCATCGTGCTCCATCCCCCATGCTGCGCACCCCCCATCGTGCCCCATCCCCCATGCTGCGCACCCCCCATCGTGCTCCATCCCCCATGCTGCCCACCCCCCATCGTGCTCCATCCCCTATGCTGCGCATTCCCCATCGTGCTCCATCCCCGATGCTGCGCACCCCCCATCGTGCTCCATCCCCCATGCTGCGCACTCCCCATCGTGCTCCATCCTCTATGCTGCGCACTCCCCATCGTGCTCCATCCCCCATGCTGCGCACCCCCCATCGTGCTACATCCCCCATGCTGCGCACCCCATCGTGCTCCATCCCCCATGCTGCGCACCCCATTGTGCTCCATCCCCCATGCTATAATAGTTCTCCTATTATACTCAGAGAGGAGTATAATAGGAGGACTATAATAGGAGGAGTAGTACTGGGGGGAGAGGAGTATAATGCCGGCTCCCTGCACATGTGTACCGGGAGCCGGTGTACGCTGGTAACTATGATACACATCGGGTAACTAAGGGACCTTAGTTACCCGATGTGTATAATGGTTACCAGCGTTCACCGGCTCCGTCAAGATCCAAGCATCGCAAGGTTATGTCTGGCGCTGCTGGGATCGTGACGGAGCCGGTGTACACTGGTAACTATGATACACATCGGGTAAACAAGGGACCTTAGTTACCTGATGTGTATAATGGTTACCAGCGTTCACCGGCTCCGTCACGATCTGGCGATGCGTGCGGAGGGCCGGGGCGAGTGGCCAATCCATGCGGAGGGCGGGGCCAGGCCGAGGCGAGCGACCAATCCGTGGAGGGGGAGGGGCCGAGGCGAGGCGAGCGGCCAATCTGTGCGGGGGGCGGGGCCATGGCGAGCCCAGCGGCCAATCAGCTTTGTGTCACCGTAAGGACACAATTTTGGAGCAAGACAGACAGACAGACAGACAGAATAAGGCAATTATATATATACTAGAAGGTGGCCCGATTCTACGCATCGGGTATTCTAGAATTTACGTATTGTGTAGTTCATGTATGATTTTTGTTATAGATATAGATATAGATATAGATATATATATATTTATATATATATATATATATAGATGTTGTTGTGTGCAGTTACCAAGTGTTTGTGTAGGGCGCTGTACATGTTCTGGGTGTTGTCTGGGTGTGGCGGGGGGTGAGAGCGGTGTTGTATGTGTGTTGCGTTGTTTGTGGAGCGCTGTGTGTCTGTCGCGTTGTGTGTGTGTGTGTGTTGCGCGGTTTGTGTGGGTGTGGTGTGTTTTGGGGGGAGGTATGTTTTGTGCAATGTGTGTGTTGTGCGGTATGTGCGTATATTTATGTATGCCGCGGTGTTTGTGTGTTGGGTGTTGTGTGTGTGCAGCGTTGTCTGTGTGTGTGGGTGTCTGTGTATGGCGGTGTTTGTGGTTCCCTGTGTGTGTGTGTGTGTTGGGGGGAGGTGTGCACCTCCCATCGTGCTCCATCCCCCATGCTGCGCACCCCCCATTATGCCCCATCCCCTATGCTGCGCATTCCCCATCGTGCTCCATCCCCCATGCTGCGCACCCCCCATCGTGCTCCATCCCCCATGCTGCGCACTCCCCATCGTGCTCCATCCTCCATGCTGCGCACTCCCCATCGTGCTCCATCCTCCATGCTGCGCACTCCCCATCATGCTGCGCACCCCCCATCGTGCTACATCCCCCATGCTGCGCACCCCCCATCGTGCTACATCCCCCATGCTGCGCACTCCCCATCGTGCTACATCCCCCATGCTGCGCACTCCCCATCGTGATACATCCCCCATGCTGCGCACCCCCCATCGTGCTACATCCCCCATCGTGCTACATCCCCCATCGTGCTACATCCCCCATGCTGCGCACTCCCCATCGTGCTACATCCCCCATGCTGCGCACCCACCATCGTGCTCCATCCGCCATGCTGTGCACTCCCCATCGTGCTACATCCGCCATGCTGCGCACTCCCCATCGTGCTCCATCCACCATGCTGCGCACTCCCCATCGTGATACATCCCCCATGCTGCGCACTCCCCATCGTGCTACATCCCCCATGCTGCGCACTCCCCATCGTGCTACATCCCCCATGCTGCGCACCCCCCATCATGCTACATCCCCCATCGTGCTACATCCCCCATCGTGCTACATCCGCCATGCTGCGCACTCCCCATCGTGCTACATCCCCCATGCTGCGCACTCCCCATCGTGCTACATCCCCCATGCTGCGCACTCCCCATCGTGCTACATCCCCCATGCTGCGCACCCCCCATCGTGCTACATCCCCCATCGTGCTACATCCCCCATCATGCTACATCCCCCATGCTGCGCACTCCCCATCGTGCTACATCCCCCATGCTGCGCACCCGCCATCGTGCTCCATCCGCCATGCTGCGCACTCCCCATCGTGCTCCATCCCCCATGCTGCGCACTCCCCATCGTGCTCCATCCTCCATGCTGCGCACTCCCCATCGTGCTCCATCCTCCATGCTGCGCACTCCCCATCATGCTCCATCCCCCATGCTGCGCACCCCCCATCATGCTACATCTCCCATGCTGCGCACCCCCCATCGTGCTACATCCCCCATGCTGCGCACTCCCCATCGTGCTACATCCCCCATGCTGCGCACTCCCCATCGTGCTACATCCCCCATGCTGCGCACCCCCCATCGTGCTACATCCCCCATTGTGCTACATCCCCCATCGTGCTACATCCCCCATGCTGCGCACTCCCCATCGTGCTACATCCCCCATGCTGCGCACTCCCCATCGTGCTACATCCGCCATGCTGCGCACTCCCCATCGTGCTACATGCCCCATGCTGCGCACTCCCCATCGTGCTACATCCCCCATGCTGCGCACTCCCCATCGTGCTACATCCCCCATGCTGCGCACTCCCCATCGTGCTACATCCCCCATGCTGCGCACCCCCCATCGTGCTACATCCCCCATCGTGCTACATCCCCCATCGTGCTACATCCCCCATGCTGCGCACTCCCCATCGTGCTACATCCCCCATGCTGCGCACCCGCCATCGTGCTCCATCCGCCATGCTGCGCACTCCCCATCGTGCTACATCCCCCATGCTGCGCACTCCCCATCGTGCTAAATCCCCCATTCTGCGCACCTCCCTATCGTGCTACATCCCCCATGCTGCGCACTCCCCATCGTGCTACATCCCCCATGCTGCGCACTCCCCATCGTGCTACATCTCCCATGCTGCGCACTCCCCATCGTGCTACATCCCCCATGCTGCGCACTCCCCATCGTGCTACATCCCCCATCGTGCTACATCCCTCATGCTGCGCACTCCCCATCGTGCTACATCCCCCATGCTGCGCACCCCCCATCGTGCTCCATCCCCCATGCTGCGCACCCCCCATCGTGCTACATCCCCCATGCTGCGCACTCCCCATCGTGCTACATCCCCCATGCTGCGCACCCCCCATCGTGCTACATCCCCCATGCTGCGCACCCCCCATCGTGCTACATCCCCCATGCTATAATAGTTCTCCTATTATACTCAGAGAGGAGTATAATAGGAGGACTGTAATAGGAGGAGTAGTCCTTGGGGGAGAGGAGTATAATGCCGGCTCCCTGCACATGTGTACCGGGAGCCGGTGTACGCTGGTAACTATGATACACATCGGGTAACTAAGGGACCTTAGTTACCCGATGTGTATAATGGTTACCAGCGTTCACGGGCTCCGTCAAGATCCCAGCATCGCAAGGTTATGTCTGGCGCTGCTGGGATCGTGATGGAGCGGGTGTAGAAGCAAGCGATATCCCAGGATGTTGTGAGTGTGTGGATGTGATGTGTGAGGTGTGTGTGAGAGTGAGTGTGATCTGATGTGTGTGTGTGTACTCACCTGGGAGTCGGAGCTCCGTGTCAGTTGGGCCAGAGCGAGCGTGCATTGCGTGAGGGGGGCGGGGCCTGCAGAGAGCCGGGGCGAGAGGCCAATCCGTGTGGGGGGGCGGGGCCATGGCGAGCCCAGCGGCCAATCAGCTTTGTGTCACCGTAAGGACACAATTTTGGAGCATGACAGACAGACAGACAGACAGAATAAGGCAATTATATATATAGATAGATTAAGGGCTACTGTGTGTCTTATGGATTTATTCATATAATATCTATTTTAGAAGTGTTTCCATGGTAGTAGGGTCTGGTTGTCAATAGAGAATATTACATTTTCTTGTACATCTAGTGAAGGACCCTCTGTAATCTACAAAACTGTGTCGAAAATATACTGTTCATGGCCTTCTCACCAGTGTGTAGACCCCCAATGACCCATTTCTCTATGGGAAACCCTGGTTTGTTTTACGATATCTTTGGCAAAGTGAAATCAATTACTCTGTAAATCTGATCTTATGTCATTCATGAAAAATATATAGATAAATAAATATAATACAAGTTACATATTCTCATTTTATTCTCTGACAGGAAACTAGCAATGAGATATTGGAGCAGAAAAAGAGCCTAGAAGAGTTACACAAGTTGGTTGATGACTTATGTGTGTATGCCGTTCCTGGAGACAAAGTTGTGGTTTTGGAAAAAGTGAACAGCATGGTAAAACGGTTCGAGGATCTGGAAGAAACTATTAAGGCAAAGTAAGTGGAAGTATATTGTATATTACATAAGTAATACATTAAAGGGTTTGTCCAAGTTTGGCATGAAAATCTGTAGTCACTCTTTGTGACTGCAAACTTGTTAATCCTCACATCAGGTACACCGCGCTTTCAACATTCACCAGGAGTGGACGGTCATGTAACTGCAAGTTTGCGATATGCATACTGATGGCCACATTCTGACTAGATGTGTGTGGCTTCTTTCAACATTATTGAATTGAGCAATGACGTACACATCTTGTTGGCATGTGGCTGGAAGTATGCATATTGCATGCTTGTGGTAGCATGAAAACCCACTCCTGGCACCGATACCAAAGAATTTTGACAGTGTGTGCTGTGCGCAATGTGAGGATTTACAGTGCCTTGCGAAAGTGTTCGGCTCCCTTGAATTTATCAATCTTTTCCCTCATTTCAGGCTTCAAACATAAAGATAAAAATTTTAATGTTATGGTGAAGAATCAACAACAAGTGGGACACAATTGTGAAGTTGAACGAAATTTATTGCTTATTTTAAACTTTTTTAAAAAAATAACTGAAAAGTGGGGCGTGCAATATTATTCATCCCCTTTACTTTCAGTGCAGCAAACTCACTCCAGAAGTTCATTGAGGATCTCTGAATGATCCAATGTTGTCCTAAATGACTGATGATGATAAATATAAGCCACTAGTGTGTAATCAAGTCTCCGTATGAATGCACCTGCCCTGTGATAGTCTCAGTGTTCTGTTTAAAGCGTAGATAGCATCATGAAGACCAAGGAACACAACAGGCAGGTCCGTGATATTGTTGTGGAGATGTTTAAAGCGGGTTTTGGTTATAAAAAGATTTCCAAAACTTTAAAGATCACAAGCAGCACTGTGCAAGCGATCATATTGAAATGGAAGGAGTATCATACCACTGCAAATATACCAAGACCCGGCTGTCCATCCAAACTTTCATCTCAAACAAGGAGAAGACTGCTCAAAGATGCAGCAAAGAGGCCCATGATCACTCTGGATGAACTGCAGTGATCTGCAGCTGAGGTGGGAGAGTCTGTCCATAGGACAATAATCAGTCGTACACTGCACAAATCTGGCCTTTATGGAAGAGTGGCAAGGAGAAAGCCATTTCTCAAAGATATAAATAAAAAGTTTCATTTAAAGTTTGCCACAAGCCACCTGGGAGACACACCAAACATGTGGAAGAAGGTGTTCTGGTCAGATGAAGCCAAAATCGAACTATTTGGGCACAATGCCAAACAAAATATTTGGCGTAAAAGGAACACAGCTCATCACCCTGAACACACCATCCCCACTGTCAAACATGGTGGTAGCAGCATCATGGTTTGGGCCTGCTTTTCTTCAGCAGGGACAGGGAAGATCCTTTTTGCAAAGGAAGAATGGGCAAGAATTTCAGTCTCTCAATGTGCAAAACTGATAGAGACATACCCCAAGGGACGTGCAGCTGTAATCACAGCAAAAGGTGGCACTACAAAGTATTAACTTAAAGGGGCCGAATAATATTGCACACCCCACTTTTCAGTTTATTATTTTTTATAAAAGTTTAAAATAAGCAATAAATTTCATTCAACTTCATAATTGTGTCCCGCTTGTTGTTGATTCTTCACCATAAAATTATTTTTTTTTATCTTTATGTTTGAAGCCTGAAATGTGGGAAAAGGTTGAAAAAAAATCAAGGGGGCCGAATACTTTCGCAAGACACTGTATTGTGAGAAGCTTGTAGAAGGATATCCAAAACGTTTGACCCAAATCACACATTTTAAGGACAATGGTACCAAATACTATTAAAATGTATTTAAACTTTTGACTTTGAATACCTTAATAAAAATGCCTTAAAACATTTTCTCTCTCATTTTTCTGGCATTTGGCAAATATAAATAATTTTGGTTCCTAATTGACCTAAAATGGGAAAGGTTTATTCTGCTTTCATGTCAGATAGTGAGAAAAACATGCAGATGTGTCTTTTCAGATAGTGTATGCAAACTTCTGGTTTCAACTGTATGTGAATATATGGCATATGCATGAAAAGCGTATGCAAGTGTGTGCCGTACGTCACACTGCATCTGTCTGAATTTTGAATGTCTCTTTTTGGTATTTTACTCTTAACTAGTTTTCAATGTTGCAAACAGAAATTTGCATACTTCTTAGGCATATTGAAAATGACTGCTATACGTTTTAATGCATCTGCCACTGAGAATTCTAGAGCTAAAAAACATATACCGTATTTTTCGCTTTAGAAGACATATATATATGCTATGATATATATGCTACAGAGTCCAGGGGAGGTGGGGGCAGCTCTGGAGTGGTGCTGAGGGCTGGTGAAAGCTGAAGGAGGCAGCGGGAGATCTCCTGTTCCCGCTCATATAATATGCACTGCCACTGTCCATCACCGTGGTGCTGAAACCGCACCGCGGTGATGGGCTGGGCGAGCGGTGCATATTATATCTGCCTGTGCCCCCCCTTTGATGACACATACCCCCCCCCCGTGTTAGATATGGCCTCCATGCTGCTGCCCATAGTAAAATAAAAAACTCTTTATTTACCGCCTCCAGCGCTGATCTCCGGTGTCTCCCCGGTATCTCTGCTGCCGCTGTGATCAGGCACGCAGAGATGATATCACTCTGCTGTGCCGATCACATGACCGGCACTGAGAACCAGGAAGTGCAGGAGCTCAGCAGCACGGAGGGAGACACGAGGGAGGACAGCACTGGAGAAGGTAAGGAAAGAGTGTTTTCTTTTACTATGGGCAGCAACATGGGGGCCATATCTAACACAGGGGGAGGTGTGCCATCCTTAGGGGGCTATATCTAACACAGGAGGAGGTGTGCCATCCATAGGGGGCCATATCTAACACAGAGGTAGGTGTGCCATCCATAGGGGCCATATCTAACACAGGGGGAGGTGTGCCATTCATAGGGGGCCATATCAAACACAGGGGGAGGTGTGCCATCCATAGGGGGCCATATCAAACACAGGGGGAGGTGTGCCATCCATAGGGGGTCATATCAAACACAGGGGGAGGTGTGCCATCCATAGGGGGTCATATCAAACACATGGAGAGGTGTGCCATCCATAGAGGGCCATATCAAACACAGGGGGACGTGTGCCATCCATAGGGGGCCATATCAAACACAGGGGGACGTGTGCCATCCATAGGAGACCTGTTCCAGCTGTAGGAGACATGTGCCATCTATAGGAGACCTGTGCCAGCTGTAGGGGATATGTGCCAGCAATAGAGGACGTGTTCGAGCACAGGGGGATGTGTGCCATAAATAGGGGACGTGTTCCATCAATAGGAGACATGTGCCAGCAATAGGGTACGTGTGCCAGCAATAGGGGACATGTGGCATCACTGGGGGACGTGTAACAGCACAAGGAAGCTATATTCAATATAAGGGGGCCATATCCAGATTAAGGGGGCTAATTTTAGGATGGGGGGGCTATGAGGGACATATACCCTATATGATTTGTTAGATAGACACTGGCATTATAAGACGGACCCCATTTAACATAAAAAAAAAATTCTCTTTTCCTTCACCAAATTTGGGGGTGCGTCTTATAATCAGCATAGCATATTCAACAACTGAGAGAAATTAACTCAGAACAGAAGAAAAGCCTGCACTATAGTGAACCTAGAACGTAAGCCCAATAGATAGGATGCCCAGGGAACGCAGGGTAACCTACCGTAAGCAGACCCTAATGCTTGGGTCCCTATACTCACCCTCACACCTGGAGGTACCCTTGAAGGTAGGGTAGTCCAGGCCCCTGACCTGGCCCTGACTCCTGTCCTTGCCCTGGTGACAAAGTCTCCACCACTCAAGGGACTGACCGGGATGGAGATCCTCAAAACCCCACAACCAACGAACAACGGACAGTGGTAAGTAAAAACTCATGCACACTTAGGGGTAGGGGTAATAAGAGAAAGGAGGTAGAACCAAAAACAGACAACAAACCACAACAGCAGCACGTCCTCCATGCTCCAGTTTAGCTCCAACATGAATTAAATAACCAGCAAGGTCTCCAGGAAGCAAAGGGCTTAAATCCAGGCCAGAAGTGATTAATCGCAGACTGCTGAGCAAGTCTGCTGCAACACCAGAGAAGGAGTTAACTCTTCATGTGCCCAAAGGAAAAAACAATGTTTAAATGTGCATGGTCTCAGATGAAGTATAGCTAGCCCTGAGCCTGTCCGTAGTCACAAGACACACAGTGACAATCGTGACAGTACCGAAGAGTGTTGGATCATTGCCATTTCGCAGTATGCAGCCCCTGTTTTACCATTAAAAATTCTGACATTTTGTAATAAAATAAATTATTCATACTGTGATGTTGTTGATGCAGCGATGCAATGTTTGATGTGTGACATTTTCTACCATACACTTTTACTCAATTTATGATGAGGTCCCCTTGTGTTGTCACATTACAATGATTTTGGTGTTTCACTAATAGCATTTTGTAATGTCGTTTTCAGAGAAGAAGACGTGTCATCCTGCCAAGCTCAGATGGATTCCTTTCAGACTTTAGTTCAGTCTTTAAAACAGTGGTTCTCACTAGTAAATGATAGAATCCCTGCACAAAGCCTGACATTGTGTTTGGAAGATCTCTCTAAACATTTAAGTGATATGAAGGTTAGTTCCTTTAGATTACAGGTTGGTAAATGGCACTTGATGATTCTGCCGAAGGGAATATATAAATTAGATTAACGTCAAAACTACATACAGTATAAGAACATATAGGTCTTTGAAAGCTAAATAATTTGACACCTTTATATATTTTATCTGTTGTTGCATTCCTTAGAAATCAGCATTTTTAATTATATGTAAATGAGGTATTAAGTGCTTTGGGCCTGATTAGAGCATTTCACAAGCCTCTGTATCCCAAAGTTGTTTTCCTGCTCAGCACCAGCTACTATTGCTTAATTAATACCTTTCTGTCTGATTTACTTGCCTGGTCTCTGATGTCACACAGACTATAAGCTATCAATCAAGCTAAGGAGGCTGATGCTAGATGGGGAATCAATTGCGTGAGGCAGAGGCTTAGAAAGCGCTCTGCTATGTCTAGAGCATTTAAAACCTCATTTGCATTTGTTGATATAATGCAGCAACAGATAAAATAAATAAACATACCTCTGGATTTCAAAAACCTGCATGCCCATATACATTGATTTGGGGAGTAGTATTGATCTTACTGACAGATTCCCTTTAAGACTTTATTTCATACTTTCAGAATTTACAGGAGGAGTGGACACTGAAGCGACCAGATGTGCAGAGAGTAAACAGCAAAGGGACAGCATTGTGTAGCCTTATAAGTGTGGTGACGTCACCTGCAAAGACAAGATCAGCCATTAAATCAGGTATTTCTGCAGTATTTATTGAGCTATTAGTATAGTACCGGTACTGTTCACTAACAAAGCTGTCCATTATATAAGCCAATTAACTTGGCTTGGGAAAAAATGGACAATTGAACCTCACCCCCTGTCCTGCCCAGTAGCGTCCTCAATCTACCCATTACCACCTATTTGTGGGTGGGTTACAAAATGCATCCTGTTGTGTCTCAAAATGACCCAGATTTCCCAGGATTGCATCTGATTTTTTGGGACAGTCTTGGCAAATTAGGGATAATTGTCAAGTGGCGCTGTTGCTGATAGTTGATGCTTTCCTGCATGTTTTTCACGTTCTGTGTTCTTGGATCATAGGTAGGAGCATAGTCAATGAGTCCGTGTCACCGAATGTGAAGGAGAATTTAACCAACAAAGGTCAGTAATGCCTGACATAAGCTCACTTACATATTTGGATGTTTTAGTATTTGGATGTTTAGTAAGGACAGAAAGTAAATTCAATAAATAGCTAAGGAAGAAACCAGGTCTCTGAATCCCAAAGCTTCCAATCAGTGACAGTCTGAAATCTTACCTACACAATGTATTTAGTGTACCATTAAGAAATTAAGATGTAGGTGTAATGAGTCCAGATATTTTAATTGTTTGATATTATAAAATGTCATTTTATTTTAATAATTTGTATAGGATAGAATGAATTTGACCTTTTTTGGTACATTTTTTTCTACTTACACCTAATTACCACTAGGTGGCAGCACTGGCAAATAATACACTATATAGGATACAGGTAAAATATACAGTATCTTTGTACTGTGTTAGCCAGTAGAGATAAAAAATAGTTTAAAAGAAAAGTCCTCAGTGGTTGATACCTTTTAATGGCTAACTGAAAAGATGGTAATAGCAAGCTTTTGAGACTACTCAGGTCTCTTCATCAGGCATGGTATAACACAAAATCTGAAGGAGTTAAGATATGCAAATTGTTTAAAAGAACAGAAAGTCCTCAGTGGTTGATACCTTTTAATGGCTAACTGAAAAGATGGTAATAATTGCAAGCTTTCGAGACTACTCAGGTCTCTTCATCAGGCATGGTATAACACAAAATCTGAAGAGTCACATATTTATACACAACAGGACTTAGAATAGATTTTTTTTTTTTTTTTTTTTTTACTGCACTATTCTAAGTCCTGTTGTGTATAAATATGTGACTCTTCAGATTTTGTGTTATACCATGCCTGAGGAAGAGACCTGAGTAGTCTCGAAAGCTTGCAATTATTACCATCTTTTCAGTTAGCCATTAAAAGGTATCAACCACTGAGGACTTTCTGTTCTTTTAAACAATTTTTTTATCTCTACTGGCTAACACGGTACAAAGATATATTTTATTTGTATTAAGATATGCATTAATTTACATTTAAAGGGAAATAATAAGTCACAATTTACTTTCAATTTCCAAACATACTGTTTTTTACTGAGGATTAAATATTCAGGGGGGATATTCACAGAGGGTAAAATAAAGAGAGGAAAATCCAGCATCCAAGTCCGATATATATAAAAACTTCGACTTTATTTAGGAAAGTATTAAAACACGGTAAAACAGCTTAAAAAAATTAAATGATCATGTAATTTTTTGAAGACATTTTACCGTGTTTGTATACTTTCCTAAATAAAGTTGAAGTTTTTATATATATCGGACTTGGATGCTGGATTTTCCTCTCTTTGCCTGCTGTGGATTTGCCTGCCATTCCGTGCACCGTCCCAAGATCCTCCTTTAAAGTGGTGAGCTGGAACTTTCTTCTCGTTTACAGAGGGTAAAATGGTATTGTTACCGACATCTGGTGAGAAATTCATGTCAATAGCATCTTTAGAAATATATTTACTTTGAAAATTGGTGACGTGTTCAATACTTATTTCACCCACTGTAAGTTGTGATTTGTTTTATCCTTACTTTTCAAAAGGCAAAAGACTATGTCACTAATTAAAATCCTTCACTATAAGAGTAACATGGTGCAATATTTCAAAGTGTAAACAAAAAAGACGGGCACAAGTAAAATGGGTATAAAATAGGGATAATTGCTCTGTATCTATAGTTAGTAGAAAATGAGAAACAAGATGAATAGTGCAGAAATAAATTTAAAAATGATATCCAGCTATACTGAACAACGTGACCAAACATTTAAAACTATAATACAAAATCAGCTTAGAACATTATAGTAAAGGAAATATTATGTACAATACACTATAGAATCTGTATATAAAAATCTGTATTTCTGTGTAACAAAGGAGACATTTGGAATGGCACTGTGGCCCCATGGCAGGTTATTAATGCCATTATACAAATCCTCGCCATACTCTTTATTAGGGAGCATACAGACGTCCGTCTAAATCGGTCTGAGATCAGACCACAATGCACGGACTGGCCATTAAGTCTCCCGACCCGAGTGTGACAGTATCATAGAAGACCCACAGCCAGTCCGTGCATTGCAGTCCAATCTCATACCGATTTGTACGGGTGTCTGAATGCGCAATTACAGACATTTGCATGGGCTCGAAGAGTGAAAGAGTTGATGAGTTGAGTCTTCCACTTTTGTTACTGTCAATTAGTTGACAAATTCCTTAGAACTGTGTTCCTCAATATGTGGCAAAACTACAACTCTCATCATATCAGGGCAGCTGCAGACTGTCACGTGAAAGAGTAAATTGTGAATTTTAGTTCCCAAAAGCTGGAGAACAACAGCATAGGCTGGATGGGAAACTCTGCCTTTGGCCTCCGACACACATCCGTGCGCCGGTACGTGTTTGGTACGTTTTTGCATGTACACCAATGCTACCCTATGGTAGCAGGCCCACACACGTTAAACCACACAGAACGTGTGTCTGTAATGTTTGTACGTGCGTGCGTTTTCCAACACGCTTGACATGTCCGTTTTTCGCCGGCATCACGCAGGCACGGACCCGCTAAAGTCAATGGGTCCGTTCCTGTACGGACGGCACACGTAGCTTGTCCGTGTGCTACACGTGCCGTCCGTGTGCGTTTTTTAGTGAGCGATGACGGTCAATCTATTTTTTATGTGGTTGTCAGTCAATCTCCCTTTTTTTCTGTTGTCAGTCAATATCCCTTTGTCGGTCGGTCTGTAACTCCCCCTGTCTCATACTTACCGATCCCCGATCACCAGCGTGGCGATGAACAGCTGTGTAAAAGCTATGTTGGCTTTAACTATTTTGAAAATGCCGGCCTCTCATTATTCAATCTACTATTCCCTGCTTCCCCCGCCCACAGGCGCCTATGATTGGTTGCAGTCAGACACGCCCCCACGCTGAGTGACAGCTGTCTCACTGCAAGCAATCACAGCAGCCGGTGGGCGTGTCTATATTGTGCAGTAAAATAAATAAATAATTAAAAAAAACGGCGTACGTTCCCCCCCAATTTTGATATCAGCCATGGTAAAGTCACACGGCTGAAGGCTGGTATTCTCAGGATGGTGAGCCCCACGTTATGGGGAGCCCACCACCCTAACAATATCAGGCAACAACTGCCCGGAAAAGCCGCATTTATTAGATGTGACAGTTCCGAGACTCTACCCGACTCTTCCCGAATTGCCCTGGTGCGGTGGCATTTGGGGTAATAAGGAGTTAATGGCAGCAGCCCATAGCTGCCACTAAGTCCAAGGCTAATCATGGCTACCGTCTCCCCAAGATAACTTCAATGATTAACCTGTTATTAAAAGTAAATAAACACACACATTCAAAAAATCCTTTATTTAGAATAATTAAAACAAACAAACACCCTCGTTCACCAATTTAATAAAACCAAAAAACCCATCCAGGTCCGCCGTAATCCATGGATGTACCACGACGCTCTCAGCTCTGCTACATGAAGGTGACAGGAGCGGTCACACACAATGACTCTATCACCTCCAAGCAGCAACTGAAGTGAGCCACGCGATCACCGATGACGTCAGTCAGGTTACTCGCGGCCACCACTGGATCCTCCAACTGTGACAGCGAGTCGCCCAAGTGACTGAAGTGAGCTGCGCGATCAGCGATGAAGTCACAGGTGAGTAGCGGTGTCGGGTGGGTAACTCCAGCTAGCCGCGGGTAACCTGAGTGACGGCAGCGCTAATGTCTCCGCTAACTTCAGTTACTCATGGGATTAGCGGTCACTGGTGATTCCATCACGGATGTCCACTAATCAGGACGCCACACACAGACAGAGCCGTGGTATGCCAATGAAGTCGGGTGAGGTTCACCCAAGTTCATTCTCATCGCTCGTCTCTCTCTGTGTCAGCTGTCAGCGGGTATGTAGCAATGACATTTTACAACACCCACAGATCAACACATACGGACACCATACGGAAATTACACGTATGCATACACGAACATTCCACACACACATACGGCAAGCATACGCCATCACACGGATGTCACACGTACCGGAGAAACGCCCATAAAAAACGGAACACTGTCCCGAAAAATGGAACGTGAGACACGTACGTTTTTATGTGGAAGTGTGTCGGAGGCCTTTGAGAAATTATATGTTGCTTACTTGGTTATCTAATAAAAAATTTTCTGTGGACTTAAAGGAAAAATGTCATGTTGTACATGAAGTCCAATCTGTGAATAGCACTTTATAAATAAGGAAAAGCTATGCAAAATGACATATAGGTTTGATGGAAAAGACTTAGCATAACTTGTATTTTGTTTATTGCAATCACTAGTATTGTTTGTATGCATATGAGTCCAGCAGGGGTCGCCCTGCCAGTGATTGACTGCATGCAGCATTGAGAGTCATACAGGGAAGACTGTCAATCATTAAATAGGACCGCCCACTGGACTAATATGCATACAAATGCAAGTTTTCTAGAAACTTTTCCCCAAAAAATGTATCTCAAACTGATCAGCTCCTCTATAACATCCCGCCTGCAGATCAGATACTGTTTAAATCAGCATATGGCAAAATAAACTATTGAAAATGCAATTTTCGGAAACATACATGTTTTATTATCTTACTTCCAGAGCTAGCAGTTGTGCAGCAGGGGATGCTGGATGTTAATGAAGGATATGATCATCTGGGAAATATATTAAAAAATAAAGTATGTGATTTGGAAGGTCGCCTGTCTCAGCTTCAGCAAGTGCATGATGAAACTAACTCTCTGATTCAGTGGCTCAAGAAAATGCATTCAACCGCTACAGCTTGGGAAGCGCCTACAGACAGCGAATCAGTACGAACCCAAGCACAACAGCATAAGGTACTATATGTACATAGATGTCTATGGATAGATGTCATTTCTCTCTCCTAATTCTCTAATCGCATTGGATCTGAGTTAGGTGAATGCTAGTGATTTCCACATGCTTTATTCTCATGGGAGATGAGCTGCCAGCAGAGGAAGTAATTCCCTCGTCTTCTAATTAAGAGAACATGCATATTCAACCAAGCTGAACTTGCAAGTGTATGAGAGAATCAGGAGGTATAGATGGTTGAAAATGCACCTAGTTGAAACCTACCTAAGGTATATCGCTAACTTTTAAACTCTTCCAACATTATGTAGAATATTTCATGTGAATTTTCAAGTAGAAGTGTTCCCAACATTATCCCACAATTAACATTCAGTGTTCAGTGTAAACCCACTGAGGAAGAAATGGTGAAACGTGCATTGAGGAGCGTACACACCATCCTATGGCCGGTAACCCTTCAATGCTGTCTGTCAGTGAGACTCCTTATTGGTAATTGGTTATCAGGTATTGTCTGACAATATTTTGTTCTGACATTATAATACTGTTTTGTTATTGATCAAAGTTTTTTCCTGTTTTACATTTGTAAATCAGTAAAGTAATACTTTTATATATGCATTAAGTGGTATATAGTCTTGTTTGCATGTAAACTGCTAATGACAAAAATGTATTCATATTTCTTAATACAATAAGATTTCTAGTGCCAAATTAGTATCCATTGGCTTTCTTACTTTCAGGCTAGTTTAGAGCAGCTATGTGAATATGTATTATGTATAAGTACTCATATGTTTTTGGAACATGAAAAAAGCATACATTTCAGCGAGTATGAATATTTTAACCAATGCTAGTGATAGTTTTATAACTCCTTTTCGATTGTCAATGGATTCTTTTTTTGTGGCAATTTCATCCAATGTGCAAGTCTTTTTACATTTGCTCTTTCACATGGTTTGAACAAGCTAAACATAAAGATCTACCATATTTTTCAAACTATAAGACGCACTGGACCATAATTTGCACCTAAGTTTTAGATGTGGAAAATAGGAAAAAAAAATTGAAGCAAAAAATGTGGTCATGACGGACTGTTATGGGGGGGTCTGCTGCTGACACTGTTATGGGGGTAATGTACCCCAGGTCTGTACTAATGTCTCCCATCCTGGGCCCCTTACATGTATAGATGTCCCCCATCCTGGTATATATGTCCCTGTCTTGGTATAAATGTCCCTAATCTTGGTATACATGATCCCCATCATGGGTCCATCCTGGTATATATGTGCCCCATCATGGGCCCATCCTGGTATATAGGTCTCCCATTATGCTTCACACATATATAAAAATAAATGATTCTACTCACCTTCCATTCGTTCCCCTGATGCGCGGTGTCGTCTTCTGATGCCGACAACTGACTTCACCTCGTAAGCGAGGCAGTGCGTGACGTCACTGTCATGCACCCCCAGTTACACGCTAACGTTAGTTGCCGGCTAATCCAAAATGAATATTCACTGTTCCCCACACCAGGATTATGGGTGTTTGGTGCAGTGAATATTACTTTTCTTTAATAGAAGCCACACGTGATCGCCCAGCCGCTGCAGGAAATCGGTGACTGAAGTGATCAACGTGTCCGATTATTATTATTATTATTATTATTATATTATTATTAATAAATAAATGAATGTTCACTGCTCCCAATGCCCATAATCTTGATGACCTCTCTGCACGGCTGCACATTGAATATTCATCTTCTTTAATAGCAGGCACATGTGTTGGCAGCGATGACCCTGCTCATGGCTCCTGTGACCTGCTCGCCCGCTGCAGCCCTTCCCACCATCACTGCGATCTAGGCAAATCCAGACTATGAGACACATCCCTTCCTTTTCTCCCAAATGTTTTGGAAAAAAGTGCATGTTATAGTCTGAAAATAACTCTCTCTCTCTCTCTCTCTCTCTCTATATATATATATATATATATATACATATATATATATATATATATATACAGTGCCTGCAAGTAGTATTCAACCCTCTGCAGATTTAGTAGGTTTACACATTCGGAATTAACTTGGCATTGTGACATTTGGACTGTAGATCAGCCTGGAAGTGTGAAATGCACTGCAGCAAAAAAGAATGTTATTTCTTTTTTTAATTTTTTTTAAATTGTGAAAAGTTTATTCAGAGGTAGGTTATAGGTCATTTATTATTCAACCCCTCAAACCACCAGAATTCTGTTTGGTTCCCCTAAAGTATTAAGAAGTATTTCAGGCACAAAGAACAATGAGCTTTACATGTTTGGATTAATTATCTCTTTTTCCAGCCTTTTCTGACTAATTAAGACCCTCCCCAAACTTGTGAACAGCACTCATACTTGGTCAACATGGGAAAGACAAAGGAGCATTCCAAGGCCATCAGAGACAAGATCGTGGAGGGTCACAAGGCTGGCAAGGGATACAAAACCCTTTCCAAGGAGTTGGGCCTACCTGTCTCCACTGTTGGGAGCATCATCCGGAAGTGGAAGGCTTATGGAACTACTGTTAGCCTTCCACGACGGCCTGTACAGCCTTTGAAAGTTTCCACCCGTGCCGAGGCCAGGCTTGTCCGAAGAGTCAAGGCTAACCCAAGGACAACAAGGAAGGAGCTCCGGGAAGATCTCATGGCAGTGGGGACATTGGTTTCAGTCAATACCATAAGTAACGTACTCCACCGCAATGGTCTCCATTCCAGAAGAGCCCGTAAGGTACCTTTACTTTCAAAGCGTCATGTCAAGTCTCGTCTACAGTTTGCTCATGATCACTTGGAGGACTCTGAGACAGACTGGTTCAAGGTTCTCTGGTCTGATGAGACCAAGATCGAGATCTTTGGTGCCAACCACACACGTAACGTTTGGAGACTGGATGGCACTGCATACGACCCAAAGAATACCATCCCTACAGTCAAGCATGGTGGTGGCAGCATCATGCTGTGGGTCTGTTTCTCAGCCAAGGGGCCTGGCCATCTGGTCCGCATCCATGGGAAGATGGATAGCACGGCCTACCTGGGAATTTTGGCCAAGAACCTTGGCTCCTCCATCAAGGATCTTAAGATGGGTCGTCATTTCATCTTCCAACAAGACAACGACCCAAAGCACACAGCCAAGAAAACCAAGGCCTGGTTCAAGAGGGAAAAAATCAAGGTGTTGCAGTGGCCTAGTCAGTCTCCTGACCTTAACCCAATTGAAAACTTGTGGAAGGAGATCAAGATTAAAGTCCACATGAGACACCCAAAGAACCTAGATAACTTGGAGAAGATCTGCATGGAGGAGTGGGCCAAGATAACTCCATAGACCTGTGCCGGCCTGATCAGGTCTTATAAAAGACGATTATTAGCTGTAATTGCAAACAAGGGTTATTCCACAAAATATTAAACCTAGGGGTTGAATAATAATTGACCCACACTTTTATGTTGAAAATTTATTAAAATTTAACTGAGCAACATAACTTGTTGGTTTGTAAGATTTATGCATCTGTTAATAAATCCTGCTCTTGTTTGAAGTTTGCAGGCTCTAACTTATTTGCATCTTATCAAACCTGCTAAATCTGCAGGGGGTTGAAGACTACTTGTAGGCACTGTATATATATGGAAGACTTTGTGACAAAAGCAAAATATTTTATGAAGTAAGATATGCAAATAATAGCAGGATGCTTCAGCAATGAGTAAGTGCTCATTCAGTTCAGACATCAACTTTTTACATATGTGTTCTATCTGTGTTTTTCACAGATTGAACTTGTACCTATTATAGTCTATTAGGCTGTCCAATTGTCCATGTATTTTTGTGTATTGAGTGGTCCACACAAAAACACGGAAATGTATCTGAATTTGATCCAAGTCACGGATATACTCGCTAGTGCGAGTCTATAGGATTGTGAAAAAAATCCAATAGCGCTTAGATGGTATCCATGTGATGTCCATTTCTCACTGACTGATAGGAAACCTCCATCACGTCTCCTTGAGAAACCTCCATCATTTTTTTTGCCTATAATCAAAACTATGATGTTAAAAACTGATACATCCAATTAAAATCTGATGCAAAACACCAATGAAAATCAAACAGTTTTTTTGTGTATGAAAAAAAATCACTGATGTCTCTAATGTCATTGTTATATAACTTATATATAACTTCATTAGTAGGATCTGTGCCCACAAGTCATTGTACAGAAGCATCTTCCTTTTGCATTAGTATATGTTGGCTGTGGATACATAAATACTGTCCTTATTATTCTGCCTTATTTCTAATGCCGTGTTACCTTCTGATAAGCTCATGTTTTTCTACCATTGAACATTCTGTAGCTCTTTGCAGAAGAAGTGAAACAGAATGAAAGTAAAGTGGAGGCATTGAAAGACAAGCTGAAAGAACTTATAGAGACGAATGGAGATGTGTCCGAATCTCAAAACTGGAAGGACAAGTTGGATAAAATAGGTATTTGGCAAATTTGATCCTGGGTTCTTTCAGTCTGTGTATCTCTGAGAGGCCAGTGATCTTCTTTATGCTTCACCTCTCAGTTAAGTACTTAACCCATTCATAGTTAAGGTCATCTGAATGTAAGTACACCCCTATACATCAATAGTGCAATAATCCTAATGGCCTGGAAGACCCTTTACTAAACCACAAGATCCAAGTGACAGCTACAGACATCACAGCTTTTCCTGAACTTGTCTGCAAGCAATGGAAATTATAAGCAATCGACATACCACAAAACTATTAATAACATCAGATTTATTTAAAGAGCCTGAAATATTACAATGTTACAAAAGCTGATGATAAAAGATTAATGTGTATTCTTCAGTAGGACTTCTCTGGTTTGTGTAAGTTATAAGGTGTATTGGATGTAGCTGACAGTGTAGTGATTTTTCCCAGTACTTCACATGAAACTACATGAAGGCCTTGTGCGCACGCTGCTTTTTTTCTGCATTTTTGCTGCTTTTTTGGTGCAGTTTTCGGTGCAGTTTGTGGTCCTAATCTGCATGTATGACCTTCCCCAGCAAAGTCTATAAGAAAGCTGAAGGCTGTGCGCACTTTGCTTCTTTTTTGCCTCCATTTTTTTTTGCAGAAAAAAGAAGCAGCATGTCAATTCTTTTCTGTATTTTTCGCTGCGTTTTGCCATTGACAATGTTAAAAAAACGCAGGGGCAAAAACGCACCGAATACATAGCAAAAACGCGTGCATGTTTTGATGCGTTTTTCAGCCAGAAGTGCGTTTTTCTGCCAGAGGGTGCGTTTTTCGCTGGAGAAATAAAACTACAGTGCGCGCACATACCCGAACAGTGACAAAAGATGATTAAATTCAGCTATTATGCACTTCTTGTCCACCAGGGCCACAGACAGAAGAGGGCCCCCTGTTTGAGTCTTTTTGCAGCCTAATCATCATCGGAATGCACCCTTATATGTGTTTCTTTGGAGTTGGAATTGGGTCCCCTTACCTCTTGGGCTCCTGTGAGGCTACACCAATGCTATTTCCGCCCCTGAGATGCACACCACTTATTTCACTACATATACATTCAATAATGATCCAAATTAGTGTACACTGACCCAAATGAGATTGTTGAATCTCCCATGTCGTGTCCCACATCATAGCAGCAGATGAAACCTATTAGTATATAGTGCTCTGTCAGCCCTTTTAGTATTTTACGATTTGTTGGTTATAGATATTGATGTGTTTTGGTGCAGAATTATATGGTTCTAGCTTAAAGAACTACTACTTATCAACCATCTCAAGTTACTACATCTCCCGCAATATACCTCATGTACCGAACTGATATTAGAAATGTAGAGAGACATTTAATGTAGCTTTATTGGAAGATTAGTTCTAAATTTAAAGAAACTGTCACTTCCAAAACTGTCCTTAAACTATAGGAATCAGTAAATAGCTTAAAAGATGCCAACTCCAAAATTCCAAATCTGAGTTATTTGTACATCTCTACTCTACTTGCTGTGACAGATAGTGGGTGTGGACCCACTACGCCATGGGCCAGGCTTACCCTGGAAACGCTTAGCTAAGCAGCTACCTGATTTTTGCTTGGGCCTCTGATGGTTAGGATAGACTTGAGCTGCAAGTAGTCGCCACGTGCTACTCCTGTGCAGTCTCCGGGTCTGCAGTAGCCTTCCAGAGGGTCAGGGTGCAGGAGACATACTAGACAAAACCCAGAGACATGGTCAAACAGTCTAATGACAGAACAAACAGCACAGGTACAGGAAACATAGGCAAGGGCACGAGAGAAGAGGTCAGGACACAAGCCAGGAGAGGCCAGGATAAACAAAAACACAAAACAGAGAGACCAAACCGACACAGCCTTGAAGAGGATAACCTGTGTTGATGGAGCAGCTGCTTGATATACTGAGTGCTGGAAGGGGATAGGCAGGAGAATAAACACTCTGCAGGACACAGGGAATACAAATTCCTTAAGATTCCGGCCATACCTTCCTATAGCCAAAAGGAGACTCAACAGCAACGGGCAGATACAGCATAGCTGGGAGAGTTGCATGAGAAAGCTCAGTAAGCTGGTCAGGCACAGGACAGTGCTTGCAATGAGTATGACGGCGCACACCAGCTGTGCAAGTCACAGGTGCGACACTCGCATTCCCATAAAAGAGTTGTGCACTGCCTGCTGATACATCGAGAGGCATGTGCACATAATAGAGAGGACTCCTAAACATGTACATCCCATAGGGAGGACTTCTAAGCGTGTGCACCTTAGAGAGGACTCTTAAAGGGGTTATCTGGTTTATTTTGCTTATTTTTTGTTATTTCACTATTGGGCTACATAGGGGCAGGTAGGTAGATGGCAAATACCTACCTGCCCTGCTGTCAGCCCCTCTCTCCCAGCTCAGAGCAGTCATGTGACCGCTCCTACCGGGATTTTTCTGCTTCTTGTGATGTCATATTGACAGGGGCTGGGCCTTGTTGATGGGCATAACAGCTGACGTCATATTGCCGCCCTGCTGCCAACCATGTACAGTGCGACAAGCCCCGCCCCCACTCATTCTCCCCCACTCCTTCCCCACATTCCGTACTCTCCCCCACCCCCTGTGCTCTGGTATCTGTGCACTGTATGTGCCGGGGCCCTGGACAAACGGGGGCCCACTCACTGTCGGAGACACCGTCAGCACTATTTGCCTGACGGTGTCCTCAACTCTTTATGATGTATGGGGCATGAGTAACTGTCTCCCCCCCTCCCCCGTTGTGCTGTCTGTCTGCACTATGTGATGAAAGCAGCGTCCTGGCTATTGAATACTGCTGGGAGCAGAGACCATGCCCGTCACTTGACACCTCTGGTCAGCAGCTCTGAGCTCTGCATCGCTCAGCTGTAAGGACGCTGCTCTCATCACAGCATGGGGGAGAAGAAGAGAGAACATGGGGTGAGAGACAGCAGAGGGGGATTCAGAGGTGATAGCGCAGGAGGGAGAGAAAAGAGTGCATGAGGGGGTATTGTATTATACAACATTATATAACTCTAGGTGTGAGTGTGTGGGTGTATGTGTGTGTGTATATATGTATATGTATATATATATATATATATATATATATATATATATATATATATATATTACAGTTAGGTCCAGAAATATTTGGACAGTGACACAAGTTTTGTTATTTTAGCTGTTTAGAAAAACATGTTCAGAAATACAATTATATATATAATATGGGCTGAAAGTGCACACTCCCAGCTGCAATATGAGAGTTTTCACATCCAAATCGGAGAAAGGGTTTAGGAATCATAGCTCTGTAATGCATAGCCTCCTCTTTTTCAAGGGACCAAAAGTAATTGGACAAGGGACTCTAAGGGCTGCAATTAACTCTGAAGGCGTCTCCCTCGTTAACCTGTAATCAATGAAGTAGTTAAAAGGTCTGGGGTTGATTACAGGTGTGTGGTTTTGCATTTGGAAGTTGTTGCTGTGACCAGACAACATGCAGTCTAAGGAACTCTCAATTGAGGTGAAGCAGAACATCCTGAGGCTGAAAAAAAAAGAAAAAATCCATCAGAGATAGCAGACATGCTTGGAGTAGCAAAATCAACAGTCGGGTACATTCTGAGAAAAAAGGAATTGACTGGTGAGCTTGGGAACTCAAAAAGGCCTGGGCGTCCACGGATGACAACAGTGGTAGATGATCGCCGCATACTTTCTTTGGTGAAGAAGAACCCGTTCACAACATCAACTGAAGTCCAGAACACTCTCAGTGAAGTAGGTGTATCTGTCTCTAAGTCAACAGTAAAGAGAAGACTCCATGAAAGTAAATACAAAAGGTTCACATCTAGATGCAAACCATTCATCAATTCCAAAAATAGACAGGCCAGAGTTAAATTTGCTGAAAAACACCTCATGAAGCCAGCTCAGTTCTGGAAAAGTATTCTATGGACAGATGAGACAAAGATCAACCTGTACCAGAATGATGGGAAGAAAAAAGTTTGGAGAAGAAAGGGAACGGCACATGATCCAAGGCACACCACATCCTCTGTAAAACATGGTGGAGGCAACGTGATGGCATGGGCATGCATGGCTTTCAATGGCACTGGGTCACTTGTGTTTATTGATGACATAACAGCAGACAAGAGTAGCCGGATGAATTCTGAAGTGTACCGGGATATACTTTCAGCCCAGATTCAGCCAAATGCCGCAAAGTTGATCGGACGGCGCTTCATAGTACAGATGGACAATGACCCCAAGCATATAGCCAAAGCTACCCAGGAGTTCATGAGTGCAAAAAAGTGGAACATTCTGCAATGGCCAAGTCAATCACCAGATCTTAACCCAATTGAGCATGCATTTCACTTGCTCAAATCCAGACTTAAGACGGAAAGACCCACAAACAAGCAAGACCTGAAGGCTGCGGCTGTAAAGGCCTGGCAAAGCATTAAGAAGGAGGAAACCCAGCGTTTGGTGATGTCCATGGGTTCCAGACTTAAGGCAGTGATTGCCTCCAAAGGATTCGCAACAAAATATTGAAAATAAAATTTTTTTTTTTGGGTTTGGTTTATTTGTCCAATTACTTTTGACCTCCTAAATTGTGGAGTGTTTGTAAAGAAATGTGTACAATTCCTACAATTTCTATCAGATATTTTTGTTCAAACCTTCAAATTAAACGTTACAATCTGCACTTGAATTCTGTTGTAGAGGTTTCATTTCAAATCCAATGTGGTGGCATGCAGAGCCCAACTCGCGAAAATTGTGTCACTGTCCAAATATTTCTGGACCTAACTGTACATATATATATATATATATATATATATATATACATATACATTATATATATATATATATATATATATATATATATACACACACACACACACACACACACACACACACACCGTGCACACATGGTAAATATATCTGCTATAGACTGACATTAGGTGCTATATATAGTTTTCATTTTCATTACACAGTATTCATATATCAGGTGCTGGGGCAGAATACTGACAGTCAATGAATGTGCAGGGGGCGGGGCTAGACACTGAGGCATGTGCGGTGCCAGCTCTGACTGTGAAGTTTGGCAGTCAAGCATAGGAAGATTTCATGTTTGGTTGAGCTGGAGGTAAATAAAGAGGCTGCAGAAAATAAAGTGATAATTCAAGAGGATCAAAAGTTAGAAACAAAAACAAAATAATATAGGGATGTTTTATATGACAATACAGCATAGATCAGCTTAAAGAAATTGTCTGGCCATAAAATATTTTTTTTTAAGTGTTTGCACACAATAGAGAGGACTTCCAAGGCATGGTTATCGGCATGCAGCAGTCATTGTTTCCATATTGATAACCTATATAAAGGAAAGGTTTTCAACATAATTTGCCTGTTATGTTATACGAACAAATTGTACCTCTAATGGTAGAACTGTTTAATCATCCAATGCCACTGTCAGTTTCTGACTGCAGCATGTAAGTGGTTGAGTACAGTCTGCACACCCTAACCGTCATCCACCCCATTGCAAAAAGATTGCGGGATGCCAATGGCCATAGTAGCCAGAGTCCAATTGAAAACCTTTGTTACTGCCATCTTCGTGGAGCTATGAAGTCCAGCCCATTGTTGCAAATCATATGAGATTATTACGTTTACCATATACTTCAGTACTGATTGATCACGAGTTTACTTCTGCTATGGAGTACTAAAAAGTAAAGTCAAAATTAATTAAAAAGAATGTTTACTAAATATTTAGTAAACCTCGTTTATTTTTCTGCTAATGTAAAATGCTAGATAAAATGCAAAGAAAAAAATAAATACAGAAAAACTACTACACAAGAGCAAGCCCTTACAGTCATTGTCTCCTGTGCTTTAATCCACTTTCACTAAAGACCGTTTCTGCACTCATCTGCAGGTTGCAATAAATTACAAGCGGTTAATTGGAGTTTTTGTATAAATAATAATGTCTGTTTCTTTTTTGTCGCCTTTTTGTTGTGTCCGCTGTAGAGTTTTCTTGGAAAGACATCACCCAGATGACAGCTGAAAGGCAGCAAACGTTGGAAGAGTCTTCGAATGACCTGACCCTGTTCCAAAATGCGGAGGCTCAGTTAAAACAATGGCTGATAGAGAAAGAACTCATGGCCAGTGTGCTTGGACCGCTGTCAATAGACCCTAATATGCTGAAAACACAAAAGCAGCAAGTCCAGGTAAACCCAGCACTTATGTTCATCTGATCGTTTTCTTTAAGTTACAGTACATCTTTACACATTTATTTTTTGGCAAGAAAGTTGCACATATGGTTTTTGTCACTTGGTGGTGTAGGTTGTCTCTACAGTCTAGCTTTGATGATGAGGCGCTGTGGACTTTCTGACCATACTCAACCTTTTTTTATTGCTGGGCTCAGCAGAGGAGTTGTTGAGATAAAGGAGACACTTGATATTATGCATGACTTGGCTAAGATTCCTTAGTTGTGTTATGATTTTATCTAAAGTAGCAATAGGCTTTCGATCTGACTTTTTTGTAATATATTAATAATTAAAGGGAATCTGTCACCAGGTTTTTGCCACCTAATCTGAGAGCAGCATAACGTAGGGGCAGAGATCCTGATTCCAGTGATGTGTCACTTACTGGGATGCTTAGTGTAGTTTTGAGAAAAACACTGTTTAGTTAGCAGTAGATTATCATTAGAGGACTACTTGGCCTGCTGCCAGGTAGTCCAGCATATTCATGAGCTCTGTATAACTGCTAGATCTGCAGCAGAGAAAACATTGATTTTATCAAAATGACAGCAAACAGGTGAGTAAGTGACACATTGCAGGAATCAGGGTCTCTGCCTCTACATTATGCTGCTCTCAGATGGGGGAGCAAAAACCTGGTGATAGATTCCTTTTAAGGAAAGATGTTACATAACTGTTGAAAGACTACCATCTGATCTGCCCTTATCATCCTATCTGAGAAACCCGTTAATGCACAAGGGTAAAGATTTCACAATAAAGGTTTCACTATATTTTTATGACTTAGGCCGGAGTCACACTTGCGAGTGACTCGGTGAGTCTCGCATCAGCATCACGCGGTACGGCCGCACACTCTCTGGACAGGAGCATTTCAACTGCATAGAAATACTTGCAGCTGACCTGCTCCTGTCAGGAGAGAAGTCAGCCACGCCAGGTGCTGCGATCTGATAATCGCGCCAGTCATACGTTTGTGTGAGCGCACCCTTAAACTGAGCACAGTTGGTGCTACTCTACTTTTTCTATTACCATTTTGCTTTTTCTTCTACTCTCCTCTAATCTCCAATCTTCTATTCTCCTCCAATCTAATTATGCCCCCAGGTAACAATGGTGCAAACGTACGCTTCAGCCAACTGGGTGTATACTACAGAACTTGTCTGTTGGTATTTGCTTTTTAACTTTTGATGCTGGCCAATCAAACCTTTGCTCCACTCACAGAGGAGTTTTGTAGTACATGCTCAGTTGGTTGAAGGACATTTTGCACATTTATAGGTGGCTTTACACACTGCAACATCGCAAACGACATCGCTGTAACGTCACCGGTTTTGTGACGTAATAGCGACATCCCCAGCGACATTGCAGTGTGTGAAACACATCAGCGACCTGGCCCCTGCTGTGAAGTTGCTGATCGCTACAAATCGTTCAGAACCATTCTTTGGTCCTTTGTTTCCCGCTGTGCAGCATGATCGCTACAAAGTCTCAGTGTGTAAAGGGGACTTAAATGTGCAGGCAGCAGGAGCCAGCTTCTGTGGACACTGGTAATCACGGTAAACATCGGGTAACCAAGAAGCCCTGTCCTTGGTTACCCGATATTTACCTTCGTTACCAGCCTCCGCCGCTCTCACTGTCAGTGCCGGCTCCTGCTCCTTGCACGTGTAGCAGAGTACACATCGGGTAATTAACCCCATGTGTGCTGTAACTAGGAGAGCAGGGAGCCAGCGCTAAGCAGTGTGCGCTACTCCCTGCTCTCTGCACGTGTAGCTACAGCACACATCGGGTAATTAACCCGATGTGTACTGTAGCTAGGAGAGCAGGGAGCCAGCGCTAAGCAGTGTGCGCTGCTCCCTGCTCTCTGCAGGTGTACCTGCGTGCGCTGGTAACCAAGGTAAATATCGGGTTGGTTACCAAGCGCAGCATCGCTTCAGTGCGTCGCTGCTGGCTGGGGGCTGGTCACTGGTTGCTGGTGACAGCTCACCAGCAACCCGTGTAGCGATGCTCCAGCGATCCCTGCCAGGTCAGGTTGCTGGTGGGATCGCTGGAGCGTCTGACTGTGTGACCTCTCACCAGCGACCTCCTAGCAACTTACCAGCGATCCCTATCAGGTTGTATCGTTGTTGGGATCGCTGGTAAGTTGTTTAGTGTAAAGGGGCCTTATTACTTGGGGGGCATGATTTGAGACAGAACAAAAAGATTAGCTATTCCAGAATGAATGAAGCAGGAACAATTGAAGGAGGTGCTCAGTTTAAAATGAAAAAAAAATACAGTGAAACTTGAATTTTTATGAAACAGTTCTTCAGTCTTCTTTACTGATAGTTATCTTACAAATAAAGGGTACTTTACAGCGTACCCGCCCCCATCGGTTGTGCGACACGGGCAAATCGCTGCCCGTGGCGCACAACATCGCTAACATCCGTCACACGAACTTACCTTCCCTGCGACGTCGCTCTGGCCGGTTATCCGCCTCCTTTCTAAGGGGGCGGTTCGTGCAGCGTCACAGCGACGTCACACGGCAGCCGTCCAATAGCAGAGGAGGGGCGGAGATGAGCGGCCGGAACATTCCGCCCACCTGCTTCCTTCCTCATTGCCTCATTGCTGGTGGACGCAGGTAAGGAGATGTTCGTCGTTCCTGCGGTGTCACACATAGCGATCTCTACTGCCGCAGGAACGACGAACAACATCGTACCTGCAGCAGCAACGATATTAAGAAAATGAACGACGTGTCAACGAGCAACGATTTTTCACGTTTTTGCGCTCGTTGATCGTCGCTCATTGGTGTCACACGCTGCGGTGTCGCTAACGGTGCCGGATGTGCGTCACTAACGACGTGACCCCGACGATATATCATTAGCGATGTCGCAGAGTGTAAAGCACCCTTATGACACTATTGAAGCTAATTCAGTGCACTTAGGAGGTATCTGACATGGCAGGATCTCTACAGCTCTGTATCATTTTCTCAGTTTTATTTACTGTAGTAGTTTAGTCCTAACAGCACTTATGGACTCCAGCCATCCAAAGAAGATTGTGGCCATCTGTTCCCATCTATGGGGTGTGGATTTCTTGGATTGGTTATGTTATAAAGACTCTTTTTCATATATTTATTCTATCTGTGATTTTCCCAGATACAACATCCCCATTTTAGCCTATGGTGCCGTCAACTTGTTCGGACACATATTAGGTTTTCATTCTAGTAACAGATCACACTCTTCCATTAAAATCAATGGATCTATGGAATAAATGGATAGCACATGGATGCCATCTTTGTGTCAATCTATAGCCTGCTTTACACCTTACAATTTCTCGTGCGATCGGATTTGCGATCGCACCCGCCCCCATCGTTTGTGCGGCACGGGCAATTTGTTGCCCGTGTCGCACAATGCTGTATCCCCCGTCACACTTCGTTGTACTTACCTTCCAAACGACCTCGCTGTGGGCGGCAATCATTCACTTCCTGAAGGGAGAGGGACGTTCGGCATCACAGCGACGTCACACAGCGGCCGGCCAATAGAAGCGGAGGGGCGGAGATGAGCGGGATGTAAACATCCCGCCCACCTCCTTCCTTCAGTATTGCCGCCGCCGGCCGCAGTTCATCGTTCCCGGGGTGTCACACGGAGCGATGTGTGCTGCCCCGGGTACGATGAACAACAGGACGTGCGATTTTTAGAAAACGAGCGACGTGTCAGCGATGAACGAGAAGGTGAGTATTTCTGCTCGTTCATAGCTGTCACACGCTACAATATCACTAACGATGCCGGATGTGCGTCACTTACGACATGACCCCGCCGACATCTCGTTACATATATCGTAGCGTGTAAAGCCCGCTTATGCTGTTCATTCTTTACTGGTTATTGAGTAGGAGAAGCTTAGATTTTTTTTTATTCTTTTTTTGTTTGCATAAACCTTGTTCCACACAAATGGTATAAGTGGTATGGCGGACACACAAACCAAATATGGTTGAAAATTGGATTCAGATCCTGATGAAAAATGGACTGTGGAAAAAAATAATGGATGTCTGGATGAAGTGTTTTGTAGAGAGACCAAAAAAAATCTGTCCACCAGTCTGAATTGAGTTTAACCATATGAAGGGAAAAAAAAGGACTTTGTATGGATCGGTATAGATGAGTGAGCCAGGGATAAATAAAATCAAGGATGGCGAAAAAGTCAGATCCTTAAAATAAAAAGTTTCATTAGCAACAACATGTGCAGCATGTCTAGTACAGCTGGATGACATCTACCAGTCAAAGTAAGAACAGTTGTGAAAGTCCGATCTACTTTGATATGTACGACCGTTTGGGAATGGAACTGTTGGGCTATGTTCTCACAATGAATGTTTGGTGCACAGTGGGCATGAGATTTCTATAGGTCCCATTTACTGTACTGGAACTGTAAGATGCTGCGTTTCTTGTGCAGAGAAAATACGTAGTGTCAAAATTGCACCAAATGCTCGTCATGGGAATTTACTCAACCTCAGTGGCTTCTCTCTTCTTCATTTACTTGTTTTCATTTGTCAGCAAGTAAATACATCAGATTGCGTGTAAGGTTGAGTTCACATGTCCAGTAATCATCCGTTAAAACGGATCCTGCAGAGATCTGTTGGCAAAATGATTTCTGCCGGATCCGTTTTTTTAACATGGGAGTCTATGGAGAACGGATCCGTTAACGGATTGCTATTTATATTCCATTTGAATCTGATCATGTAAGAAAAAAAGAAATCTTTTACTAATGCAAGAAAAATGTATGACTAAATAGCAATCTGTTACCAGATCCATTCGCCATAGACTCTCATGTTAAACAAATGGATCTTACAGACGTCAGTTATTTAACAATGCATACAAAAGTTTTGTTTAACAAAAAGGCAAGTAAAATACGTGTCAAAAATGATGCAAAAGGTTTCATATTTTACGCTGAATTTTTCCTGCCAAGAGATGATGAAATGGTGCAGAAATTTCTGCACCAAATACTTAACATGTGTATATACCCTATACAGTATGTTCACACATTCATTACTGCAGTGTTTTATGCATTTTCTACAAGCCGATTTTGGTACAGATTTTTCAACACTCATTAGTATGAATGAACTCTGCAGATAAATTTCTGAAAGAAGTAATACACTTCAGATTTAATTTTGCTGCAATTCCTGCTCTATGGCCGCTCGCTGGGACTTGCATGTAGCAGAACTGAATCGTCATGGGACCTCCTCATGTGGATTACACTGGGGGCATGTCTGACTCCAACCAATCACAGACACCAGGATGGCCGGTGAGCGGGGAAAGCAGTGCATACGCGATGAGCCTAATGCGCGGCCCCGTAAGTGAATGTGCGACCTGGAAGCAGTGTGCCGCCATGACGGAGCCTCAACAAGTATGAAGTGCTCGCTTAATTTTTATTTTCTTTCATTTTTTATTATTTTTTTTTAATTTCTCGAGTGCGGGATCCAGATCAAAAACCTGGAATCCTGGGCCCAGGCCAGTAACTTTGAAACTGCGCTATTCCTGACTTTTACAGTCTGAGTCCGCTCATCACTAATTAGGATGTGAATATTATTTCTTGTACGGCAATGCAATAGACGTATGAAGGGCTGCTGCAGATAGATATGAAGTCATTTCACATCATTGTTGGGGGCCAATGCCACAAACTAATTACATTATTTCGGCCCTATGTAAAACTTATTGCTTGTTTCCTGTGAATGATTCATCTCTGACTCATATTTGTATCGTTATATTCAATGTCTCTTTGTATTAGGTATATACCATTTCCATTGAGGTTCAATTCATTCCTTTGCATTCACCAGTCCCTGCTTTGCTCACCCTGCCGCGAAGTTACTGTCATTGCCTAGATATTTGTTCTGTGCCCCCCAGATGTTTCCAGACTAGAAGGGAGTACATGTGTTTCCCATGAGATCACCCCCTGCAATTTCATGCTGCTTGTGATCTTGTCTACTGAAGAATATCTAACACTCAACAAGTCTTCATTTTACTGCTCCATGCTTTATTTCCCTATGTGCTGTGACTCACTAGACCTATTTATATGCTTTCTATAGTAGGCATACAGTCATGGCTGCCTTGGAATTGTTCCAGAAAATGAAATATTTCTCCAAGAAAAATATTGCAGTTACACATTTTTTATACACATTTATTTCTTTTGTGTGTATTTGAACAAAACAAAAAAAACACATAAAATATAAGGCAAATAGGACATAATGTTACACAAAACCCCAAAAATGGTCCGGATAAAATTGTTGGCACCTTTCCAAAACTGTGGGAAAACCACTTTCTTTCAAACATGTGATGCTGGTTAACACACCTGTTACAAGTAACAGGTGCAGGCAATATGAAAATCACACCTGAAACCAGATAAAAAGGGAAGAAGTTGACTCAATCTTTGCATTGTGTGTGTGTGTGTGCCACACTAAGAATGGAGAATAGGCATAGGAGAAACAAATTGTCTGAGGACTTGAGAAACAAAATTGTTGAAAAATATCAGCAATCTCAGTGTTACCAGAGATATTGATGTTTCTTTGTCCATGTCATGCAACATAGTCAAGAAGTTTACAGCTCATGACACTGTATCTAGTCTCCCCAGACGTGGACGGCAGAAAAAATATTGATGAAAGGTTGCATCTCAGGATAATTCAAGCTGTTCTGGAGACTCAAGGTGCATCAGTGTCAGCGCGAACTATTCGTCGACATTTGAATTAAATGAAACGCTATGGCATGAGACGCAGGAGGACACCACTATTGACACAAAGACATATAAAAGCTAACTAGTTTACCAAACTGTACATGACACTAAAATCCTTCTGGGAAAGCATCTTGTAGACAGATGAGACCAAGGCAGATCTTTTAGGTAAAGCACATCATTCTACTGTTTACTGAAAATGGAATGAGGCCTACAAAGAAAAGAACACAGTACCAAAAGTCAAATATGGGGGAGGTTCAAAGATGTTTTGGTGTTGTCTTGCTGCCTCTAGCAATGAATGCCTTGACTGTGTGAAAGATGTCATGAAATCTGACGATTACGAAAGGATTTTGGGTCACAGTGCAGTGCCCAGTGTCAGTTCCCAGTGTGAGAAAGTTGGATTTACGTTGTACATCATGGGTCTTCCAGCAGGACAATGACCCGAAGCATAATTGAAGACGTTTCATAGTTTTTAAGGTTGAAGGGAGACTCTAAGTCCATCAAGTTCAACCCGTAGCCTAACTTGTTGATCCAGAGGAAGGCAAAAAAACCCCAATGTGTCAAACAAGCTCCAATGGGGAAAAAATTCCTTCCTGACTCCACATATGGCAATCAGACTAGTTCCCTGGATCAACACCCTGTCATAAAATCTAATATACATAACTGGTAATATTACATTTTTTAAGAAAGGCATCCAGGCTCTGCTTAAATGTTAGTAGTGAATCACTCATTACAACATCATGCGGCAGAGAGTTCCATAGTCTCACTGCTCGTACAGTAAAGAATCCTCGTCTGTGATTATGATTAAACCTTCTTTCCTCAAGACGTAGCGGATGCCCCCGTGTTCCAGTCGCAGGCCTAGGTGTAAAGAGATCTTTGGAAAGGTCTCTGTACTGTCCCCTCATATGTTTATACATTGTGATTAGATCCCCCCTAAGCCTTTGTTTTTCCAAACTAAATAACCCCAAGTTTAATAACCTGTCTTGGTGTTGCAGCCCACCCATTCCTCTAATAATCTTGGTCGCTCTTCTATCTACCTGTAAGAAGAAGCTGTCAGAAATTAAAGGAAATAAAATGCTGGAGAGTTCTGAAGTGACCAACAATGAGTCTGGATTTATATTCCATTAAACACCTGTAAAGAGATTTTAAAATTGCTGTTGGAAGAAGACACCCTTCAAATATGAGAGACCTGGAGCAGCTTGCAAAAGAAGAGTGGTCCATATTTACAAGAGGTGTAAGAAGCTTGTTGATTGTTATAGGAAGCAATTAATTGCAGTTATTTATATCAAAGGGTGTGCAACCAAATATTAAGTTCAGGGTGCCAACAATTTTATCCCGCTCATTCTTGGAGTTTTATGTGAAATTATGTCCAGTTTGCCTTTTTTGTTAGTTTTTTGTGTGTTGTTCCAATATACTCAAAGGAAATAAATCTGTATATGACAAAATATGTGTAATTGCAATAATTTTCTGTTAATAATTTCAAGGGTGCCTACACTTTTGGCCTTGACTGTACATATGTGTATAGTATGTGAGTATGTATCAGCATTGATATATATAGGTATCTGGACAGTTCAGTCAAGGGTATAAATATCAGATCTTTTACACTCCTCATTATGTGGAAACTTGGCATAAATCAGTAGTAATAAAACAAAGCAGAATGGAGCAGATTTATCCATACTGTCTAATTCTTAGACAGTGTCAATTTAGACTTGACAGTCCTAAAATGAGCCAGATTTATTAAAGTAGTCCATACTGTTTGCTAAATTTGTCTGATTTTTGCACTGCCTGGTTTTATACCTCCTATCAGTTGTCTTACTTTGTGCCAAATTTGCACAACAAATTTGGTGCATTTTTAGCGCATGATGTCGCAAAGATTGACATGCCTTTTTATAGTGAGTCCAAGCCCCTTTAAGTTATGCCCACCAACATTTCTGATAAGATGCATAAACGACCCGAGTCATTACCAGTCTTAGAATTCATCATCAATATCAGATCTGTAAGGTCCATCATCTACCATCCCACTGATCAGTTAATAATAACTCCGCTTGTTGCCAGATGTAAATATTGAGCAGAATTGGACCGCACATCTCCATCCTTTGTGTAGTGTTCCCTGCCAAGTGCTGCAGAACAGATCTAGCTGAAGAAAATACAATAAACGGATTTGTTCAGTGCAGCTCTGTTCAGCCACTGCCAGTACCAGCTGATTGGTGAGATGCCCTACAGATTACTTATCCTTGGGATAGGTCATCAATAATATATAACAACCCTTTTAAATGAATATGAAAATGCTATTGAGTGTGTAATTCTGCTCTATGCATTGTGTGATTATGGGAATTCTCATTTATCTTTTTACTTTAGATTCTCTTAAAAGAGTTTGATGCTCGAAAACAACAGTATGAGCAGCTTAACAATGCTGGACAGAGGATCCTTAGCCGACCTGGAGACCTCCCTGCCTGTGATGAGGCAGTAAAGGAGCAGATAGCAGATGTGGCGTGTAAATGGGAAAGTCTAACTGGACAATTAAATGACAGATGTGATCGAATCGACCAAGCTATTGTAAAAAGCACTGATTACCAAAGCCATCTGAACGGTCTTTCTGAGAAACTAAGTGCCTTGAATAACAAACTGAGCAGCAATACGACATTAAGCTCTGACCCCAATGCTGTAAAACTGAAGCTAGAGACTGCACAGCAAGTCCAGGAAGAAATAAAGCAGGAGATGGCAAACATTGAAAGAGCCAGAGAATTGTGTGATGAGTTGTCACGTTTGGTAGCTGAGGAATACTTAAAAGTGGAGTTGAATAGGCAGATGGACAACATTGCTAAGCCCTTCATGGATTTGAAACAAAAAACAGGTATGTGTTCACCCCAACTTTACTCTGATGTAATGAAAAAACTGCAAGAAACAGTGAAAATTAAGTGCCTTATCTTGGCACATAATGAGACCCATAATAACCGTGTATCGAATAACATGAGTAATCAATAATATCACAAGTCAATTTCTGACAGCGCTCCTTCTGATTTATATATTGTTATGTATCTTACAATTTAATGCAGAAATATATAATGTACTGTAGTATTCCTCTTTTGTCCTGCCATTATTCAATGCTAAATCTACAAGAATGTCTCTAACGTCTTACACATTAGTTAATTATTTTAGCTTTAATTGACAATACTCCATGATAGTTTAACTACATCTGGACTGCCCATAATCTATAAACATTCAAGGCCCTGCTTTTACTCTACACTGACATTATTAACCTTCGTCCGGCTGAATAGGTACAATTGTAACTATTCCATTTTAAAATTGCAATAATTTTTTTTTTTAGAAAAGCCGTAGAGGGCTGAAATTTCGTGACATCTCAGCAGTTTTGGTCCAGAATATATTGGCCAAATTTCAATAAAATATCTCCACCCCCTTCCGAGATAAGGGGTCGAGAAATGTTGGCAAAATTATGCAGCCTGACGAAGGTTAAATGCTAATTCAGAGTAAGCAGCTCGCAGGAAATCATCTGTTGGAGGCTTGAAGCTAGGTGATAGATACAACCTGACTCCCATAAAGTCTGAATCAGCCCTTGTGTTTACAAATTAGACAGCACTGACAGTGCTTCCTCCTCCAGACCCATTCTGAAGACTCTGTTAGCTTTGTTATGCAGCCAGGAGCTGAATTTTCCCTGTAACAGGGGCTAATATACTAGCCACAGTTACATGAAAAATCCTCAATAAAAAGAAGATATTAATATGTTTAAATGCCTGCCCAAAGGTATTTTAAGACCTTATGGAGGCACAGTATGTAAAAGAAATGCAAAGTATTTAAAAATCATAAGTAAATAGAAAAAAATAATAAATCAAAGAAAGAGATACTGCTAGTCGGCATTACTGTTTCTAGCACAACCCTGTTTGAAACAAATATGTCCACTATCTAACAAATTTCGAAGTAAAAATTGTTTGTAAAAATAAATAAATAAATGTGAAAAATAGACACATTTCCTATTTGTCTTTACCTTCTGCGATATCAGCAAAAAAATAAAAGCACTATAGAAATTACTTAAAATTTAAGTCTCATGTATCGTGAAAAAAACAGGCAAAAATAAGTTAAATATACAAGCGAGAAAACTTTTTAGAGCTGATAAAAACACATGTTCTTTAGATGAGAACAGATTAATGCAAGTGCAAAGAATAGGTTGTGTTTTATCTAGCAACAGGTCAAGCTTCTATGAAGTCTAGGACATATGGTCCACTATAGACAACAACTCTTACAATAATTACATAGCTCTATCATAATTTGTTTTTACTGCTCATCATCATCATCATCATTATTATTATTTACTTTGACTTGCCTGCCCAGTAACTGAATATTTTTTTTTTTATCTTATAGCTTCCCATATAGAACAGTTACAGTCTACATTTGCTAGCTCTCAAAAATTTTGTGAAATGTCGGAGGACTTCGAGATCTGGATAGAAAAACAAAAAAAAGAACAGAAGGAGGCAGCACCCATTTCTACCAAACTTGATGTTTTGAAGTCATTAATCACAGAGACAAAACAAATGCATAGCTCTCTGAATAGCCAACGTGATGCTTTTGGCAAGGTCATGGTAGAAGGTGAAAAACTGTTACAAAAAACAGAAGGAGAAGACAGGATCAGACTTCAGAGTCAGCTCTCTTTGCTTAAAAGTGAATGGGAAGATGTTAATAAGCAAATAACAGAGCGGACAAACAATTTAAAGGACTGTCAGCAGAAAGCCATAAAGTATAAACATCTAATAGACAACATTCTGCCTTGGGTTGAGGAACATCACAATAAAGTATGTGAACTCAAACTTTCAGTAGATGCTGTGGCTATAGAAAAATCAATTTCAGATGTGAAAGCTATACAGAAGAGCGTTGACAAGCAGCGTGGCATGTTGGAGATGCTAAATAGTGCAACAGATAGTTTATTAGCCTCCTGTCAGGTAGATAAAGAAGTAGTCACAGATGAGAGCTCCATGCTAAACAACAAGATGGAATTCCTTATTGACAACTTGCATACTAAAAAGGACTGCTTGGAGAATATGGCATTACGTCTTAAAGATTTTCAAGAGTCTGTTAAAGAGTGCGAGAATCAACTTCTTGCAACTCAAGAACACTTAGAAATACATGAGTCACTTGGAGCTCAAGCATGTAGCAATAAGCATCTGACCATAATGCAGACCCAACAAAAAGCCCTGCAGGCCTTGACGCCACAAGTTGAACGTTCCCAAAGACTGGCACAAAAGTTGGTGGTAGAGGCCTTCGATGCAGAAGGGGTTTCAGATCTTCTTCTTCAGGCTGAGTCTCTACAGCAGAAACATAAGGCAATCTCTGAGCAGATAGAAGAAAAATGCTCATTTTTAGAAACTAAGCTACAAGGCATTGGACATTTCCAAAATAGTATTCGAGAAATGTTTGCTCAGTTTGCAGAGTTGGATGATGAACTTGACAGCTTATCCCCAATTGGGAGGGATAGAGATATATTACAGGCTCAGAAACAAGAAATTAACACATTGCTCCAGAAACTTGGAGATCTCATAACAACTAATGACAATGCCAATAAGACATGTAAGATGATGTTGGCGACAGAGACGTCTCCTGATCTCATTGGTATCAAGAGGGACCTGGAAGCCCTAAATAAACAGTGTAAAAAACTCCTTGACCGAGCAAAATCCAGGGAAGAAAACATAGAGGACAATATTGTCCGAATAGAAGAGTTTTATAGCACGTTGAGGCATTTTATTAATCAACTCGAAACTGTTGAGCAAAATGAAGAATCCCAGGGTACTGTGGGAATGGAGACGGATGTTATTAATCAACAGCTAAGCATATTTACGGTAAGAACATGTTGTGTACATAAGATATGTAGTGATATGTTAGTATTTACTTGGATCACAGAAAAATACTCCTAAATTTTTGTTAAACTTTTATTATCAATATATTGAAACGTGAAAAAAGGGGGGGTCATTAAATATAAAATATCTTCTAGAATTGAATTACAGACAGCAAACAGATGCCACGTAACTAACATCTATTTACTCTTCATTTTTTTGCCAAATCATTTACTTTAGTGGGATAGTTTGATCCCCAAATCAGACAAAAATCAAACAAGTTGAACAGGCATATGAAAAAACTCATAGACTATAATGGGTATGTATTCTGTCCACTAAAGGAATGGATAGGACACGTGCATAGAGCTTAGACTCGTGAATGGGGCCTTATTGTACGAAACAGAAATTGCATTGTCTGCATATCCATTCATGCACCTTGACAATTTTATCCTTTTTAAGCCTGACATTTGTGTTAGAAAAACATTTATTAGTCGAGTTTCTCATGTTGCCTTTATAGGAATACATCTTTTAATTGTATTTTTTTCACCATTGGTTCTCATGTGTAGGCCTTGGTTCCACTTGCATTGCTTCTGATGCAAGAGCATCGGAAGCGATATGCTAATGACCGTCTGCTGCTGTGAGTTTGAGCTGAGGGTTGCACGGAAAGAGAGGGAGAGAAGCATTTTCTCCCTCTCCTCCGCGGCCTCTCTCTGCATACATCACACTGCGGTCGTATGATATGCGAGTGCAGTGCGATGTTTCACACGCATCCATAGACTTGTATGGGTGCGTGTGAGCCAAGACTCTCTGCCAAACATAGCATGCTGCGATTCATTCCACATGCCGCTATGGCATGAGAAATCAATTGCAGATGGACACTGTCCCATAGATTTGCACGGGTGTGCGAGTACAATTTAATGTTTTATCGGATTGCACTCGTCTGTGCAAAACGCAAGTAGAACTGAGGCTGTATTGTGGGAAAAATGTCATTTCGGGCTCGTTCACCTAACCGTATTTTTGGTCTGAGTGCTGTCTGTAAGAAAATGGACCACATGTGTATAGCACTAAGACCAATGTTATTCAATGGGGCAGTGCAAATGAGCAAATCTGTGAAAAAATGGCAGCATGTACTAGTTTCTTCCAAGTGTCAGATGAGATTCACACATTCAAGTCGGAAAAAAGATAGGATGCCATACACAGCCACAGTAAAGCATTTATTTTTCATGGATACATTGTAATTCTGTAACATAAGAAAATGGTAAATGGTTTTTGTAAATGATTAATAGCTGCTGCTGTAAAATAAACGGATTGCACATGGATGACCAGTGAGAAAATAATGTTTGACTTTTTTTGATGAAACTGATGAATATTTCCTGTGACCCCAGCCTAATATTGATCAATTATATATTATCTAGTAAAGGTATGTAAGGGAAATTTAATTACCACAATACCTGATACACTTAGCTTTCTGCTGAATCATTACTTCAGGTAATATCAATGCTTCTTGAAGATATAATTTAAGAAGTTTATTAAGATTTTTTAACTCTGGTCCTCATACCATGCCAGTTGGAGCAAATGGTAAATGCTTCTCGCTAAAATTGGTGCATGCGGCAGAATATCAAATCAAAATCAGGCATAAATGATATTAATATTGATAATGTCTGGTCCCACCCAATTAACTTACCCCTAGAAATGAGGCAGGAGGAAAAATCACACATTTTTTAGCTATTATGTCGTGCCTTATATTTGGCTACATTTTTATGCTAGAAAACTGGGAATGAGAGGCATAGATTTTTTTTTCTGGCCTTTCACAGTAATCTTAGAGCTCATGTGTAATACAAATTTACAGCTTTTATAATTAGGCTTTTGTGTCCGTCATGCTTGTTTCCTCGAACTGTAGTAGTTAATGATGCTTTTACTGCATTCATCTTTAGTTCTTAAGTTAAGGCATCTGATCCAAAGTACATGGACGGGGATGAGATCACAGTGCATTTGTGGTTCAGCCATACCAGGAGAAATATAGTAAAAATAAGGCTTCTGGTATTTTAGTGATGAATCAGCATGACTTCTGGCTTCATTTCAAAGCTGGGGGATTACAAATATTTATAGCAGAGTTTCACAGAGAGATGTAAAGAAAGTATTATTTCTGGAGAGACGAGATCAACGGAGTAAAGGTTATTCATTGTGAAAGAGAAAATATACTGTTTGATGCAAATATATGTAGTGTGTGGTCAGTGTTATCAGTGTTTCTAAGCCTCCGCTCAAATAAACGGTATCTAAGGCCCCAAGGACTGTGACCATTGCTGTGCTGCTCCTATTAAAGGCACATAATACAAATGGTGCGCGCCCCATGGGTACATATGCCACAGTACAACACACAAATGCTAGACTCCACTGATACACAATGCATTATCTTTTTTGTATTCCTCATTTCTGAATTTTAAAATGAATGTACTGTGAATAGAAATACAATATGAAAGTATCTTTATACTGAGGTTTTCCTAATGATCTTAAAGGATAACCTGCAAAATTATCCCTCATTGTGCACAAAATATATATTTTTTAATGGAGTTTTGCTCTATTTTAAATGTTACTCCCAACAGGTAGGATAAAAAAATCCAATCTTCACTACCTGGACCACGTCCATTCCTCCGCACTCTACTGGGTACCTCTCCGGCCTGCTGGCATCAACAGATGGCGGGGTATCATGTGACCACTGATTCGCCGAAGCCTTCTCATTCCGTATGATTGGTTGAAATGGGAAAGCTTCAGCTGATCAATGGCTGCTTCAGTGGTCATCACATGACACCTCCCGAAGGAATTTGATGCCAGCAGATCGGTGGGGAACATACGGTAAAAGCATGTGAGATGGTGTAAATCTACTCCAAGCGTGCACTCCATGATAAAGCAAGACCATCCTATATTAGCATGTTTTTTATTAAGACCAGTTTTAACAAATCTCCCTCACTATGTCCATCTGTAACCTCGAGCTGTAAAGTTAAAAAGAAGAGCTCAAGTCATACATGTACAAAGCTACGTATAATATTGAAACCTTTTTCCATTCAACCAACACCTTATTTATTTTTCCCTTTGATATATTTTATCTTATTGGATTTGATGTTCACTCTATAAACAAAACAGAGTTTGAAATAAGGACAGAAGTACAAGCCCAAAGAAACACATAATTAGTACAAGTATGATAATCTGCAATTATGACGTCCCCAAAGTCAAAACACAAGTAAGATGACTTGTGGTTCCCACTGAAAAGATCTTTATCACTGCGGCACAATTCATTTGTTCATGTCAGTTTGTATTACTGTTCCCAAAGAAGTGCCCTTCCTGTAGTGTCTACACAAAAGTAGCAGGAATGTGTCCAACTCCTTTCTTTCCTTTCTGGGAAGCATTTTTAGTTAGGATCACACTGTTTGCCAAAGTTACCAGACTATGCTTCTGATAATTTCCACCAGTTGGAAAAACTTATAGCCACAAGCCATTTGGACACCAAATTATGGCTATGTTCACACTGAGTTTTTTAGGAGGTTTTGGACCAGAAATTGAGCAGAAACTCTCAAAAACCTATTAAAAAAGTCAAAACGAAGTTTCTGTTCAGTGTCTGCTCCAAATACTCCAAAAAGACTTAGTGGGCATATAGCCTTTTAGAGTATGTGCACACAACGCCTTTTTCAGGCACCAGAGAAAATGCTGAGAACTTTCAAAAGAATGAAGTAGCTAAAAGTCCTTCAAAAGCGTGAACATATGCTTAGCAAGTCAATTTTACATACATATATTTTATACATATCTTCATTGTTTTGAACGTTATTGGATGTTTTTTTCTCAGGTGGCTTCTGCGGCATAATCTGCCTGAAAAAGACAAGGTGTGGACATAGCTAGTGTCTGTTCTGGAAATTCTGTGAATAGACTCTGTGTGCAGATATCGTTAGGTTATGTGCACACGACATCTTTAAGATGTCAGCGCACCAACTGAGGTCTTCCTAGGTGAAGCCACTTTGGAAAAAAGCCTGTGGTCTTTTTCCTGAAGCAGCTTTGCTGGTGGTTTTGCAGGGGTTATTTTGTGCATTGGCTCTACTGCTGAGGGCTTTTTTTCTATGGTTTATATATAGTCAGCAGCTTAATAGTGGAAGACATCAAAAGAATAAACTTGTTACTTCTTTAACCCCTTCACGTTTTCCGAAATCTGAAGCAGTTAAAAAAAGAAGTAACAAAAAAACTGAGAGTGCGTTTTTATGCAGGTTCCAGGTGGAATTTGTCTAAAAAAACGTTATGTACATATACTGTAAGTGCTCATGCGCACATAACTGCAGAATATTTTGCAGCGATTTGACAGCACATGTGCGTGTCAAATCGCTGCAGAAATACTGCATAATGAATGCAGTATTTTTGTTAAAAAAAGCCGTTTTCATGTGCTATGGCTGCTGCCCCCACCATAGACAGAGCGGGAGCTGGATCCAGTACACAGAAATAATTGACATGCTGCTTTTATGAACGCACGCATTTGGGTAAAAATTTTAGCACCCAAATCGCTGCGTTCATAAAAGCAACGTGCGCACATCTCATGCACAATCTACATAGATTGTGCAGGGGACGCAGGACACATGCATTTACACTGTAGTGCTATACGCAGCGTAAATGCATGTCAGTACGCAAAGTGCGCATGAGCCCTAAGGCTGTGTGCGCACATTGCGTCGTGTCCATGCTGCAAATTCTGTAGCGATTTGGCAGTGCATGTGCGCTTCAAATCGCTGCAGAAACACTGTGTAATGGATGCGTGTGTCTGCAGAATAGATGCTGATTTCATGCGCTCGGGATGCTGCCTCTCCTATAGACAGAGTGGGAGCAGCATCCATAGCGCACAAAATAAGTGACATGCTGCATTTTAGAACGCTGAGATTTTGTCAAAATTTTGACTCTCAAAAAGCTGCGTTCAAAAAAGCATCTAGCGCACGGATTATGCACAATCTACATAGATTGTGCAGGGGACGCAGGACGCATGCATTTATGTTGCATGAAATTACGCAACGTGTGCACACAGCCTGTTCTGATAATTGCAAAAAAAGTAGGATATTATCTTAGGGTATCGTTTGGCCTTTGCTTTTTCCGTATATCTACATGGATCCATCTAAGAAGTCAAATTTTAACCTGAAGGAAGACTTAACCTTTAAACAGATGATAAAAGTAAATATGATGTAACCTTGCCTCCATTATTTGTTAGCTTGCAAGGTTCATAATCTACTGACATTTTTAGTTATGACTAGGAGATATCTGAGGGGAAGGGGTTTAGCAATATTTTTGTTCTACGGACAGGGCACAGAAGGGAGACGTCTGCTACAGCCAGTTGTCTTACAGCCAGATACAGGGCAGACAGGAGGAGCAGGAGATGGAAATAGCTGAGCTCCTGGGACACAGAGATTTCTACATGTTTTAATCTCAATATGAGACATAGTAGGATTGAAGAAAAATAGGATATTATAGGAGGATTTTTGGGATATTTTTAGTATTCTCTATACAGATGTTGTAGTCTTAGGACCACTGCAGTAGCTGCATTTGTATGGTTTTCTTATTATGTGCACATTGGCCCTAATTTAACAAATAGTTTTTGCCAGAATTCTGTCTTAAAACTTTTTAAAATGTTGCAAACGTTTTTACTTAAATTGTTTTAGGGTGGACCTTTGTGGGGTGGACATGTGGCCAAGTGCGGCTAGAAAATTAATTATAATTTACGTCTCAAAGGTTACTTAAATTATGCCAAAAACGTATTCCAGTCAGGCTGGAGTACATTTCTTGTATGGTGGCTAAAAGATGTGCCAAATTCATTAAGAGGCAAATGTTTCTTTATGAATTCGACTCATCTTACTGCACTGTTCATCAAGACTGGCATTGGAAACGTCATTCTTGGTGAATTGGGCCAAAATTTTTATTTTTCTTATAATTATTATTTGTTGTACAATCCAATTCTTCTATCTTTTGCATGATTTTTTTATTATTTATAGGGACATTCTCATCTTTGACATAGTTGACACATCCTTATGATTTGCCATAAATATCTTATAAATGTGGGTTCCTCCTCCAGGAAAACACTGTGTCTGAACAGCTCTCTCCATTTACCTCTATAGGAGTTCTGAAAACAGCCAAGCACAATAGATAAGACCATTATCTATAAGAGATTTATAGAATTTCCTGTGAGTAGGCTATAAATGTACGCCATTTGAGATTTCCTCCTAGTGGTTAGGTCTCTTGTGTGGGCACAGGTGGCTACAAAGACAGATATCAGTGCATGTTCAATTTCGTATACAATACACTGCAGCTTTGGTATTGTACAGGCATATTTTAGACCTTAGTCATCTGAGAGCAGACAAAGGATTCCCCTTAATTACAAAGCTACAAACTAAAACTTGAAAGACAAAGTGGAAGACTAAAGATATTGGGGCCAAAATTTATAAGAAAGAAAAGTGGCATAAAAGCTTTGAAAAAGTCACATAATATTTATGCAATGCAGAGTTGGGCAAAAATTATGCGGATATGGCGGAAATGGGGAGAACCAGGGTGGAACATGGTGTGACCATGGCTGCCAATGCAATTAGTTAAAAATTACTGCATTTTGTATGCCAGAAATACTACTCCAGTCTCTGACTGGAGTAGCATTTCTGGCACAACACATGGAGATGCATGCCACTTATGAGATGCACCAAATCCATTAAGCGGTGTGCTTCTCTTACTGAATTTAGGCACCTTGTACTTAAAGGGGTGGTTCACCCATATTTTTTATTGTCTAGATCGATATTATATTGAGAAACAATGTTTCTCTCAAATACCTTGTGTTGGCAATAGTGCCTGTGAGAGGCGCTATTGCAGACCGCTGTTCCCCGTCCAGTGACGTACCCGTCCAATGCTGCCACGTCACATCCGTGCAGCCGGCTACAGTCTTCCAGACTCTGAGCTGTGAGCGGTGCTTCACTGCTGTCACAGCCCATTTGCTCCCCCCTCCTCCTCCCTCCTAGCACAGCACGGCGCGTCTCCTGCTCCCCCCTCCCTCCTCCCTGCTCGCAGAACGCTGCAAGCAAGAGACGTGCTGTGAGGGAGGAGGGAGGAGGAGCAGGGAGCAGATGGGCTCAGAATGTAGCCGGCTGCACGGATGTGACGAGGCAGCATTGGACGGGTACGTCACTGGACGGGGAGCAGCGGTCTGCAATAGCGCCTCTCACAGGCACTATTGACAACACAAGGTATTTGAGAGAAACATTGTTTCTCAATATAATATCGATCTAGACAATAAAAAATATGGGTGAACCACCCCTTTAATCAAGATTGGCATACTTCACAATCGCACTAAGCCAGTCTTGATGAATCAGGCTCTGTAAGGTTTGTTCCAAAGTGGAGATTTGAGGGGAACTATAAAAAACACATTGGCCCCAAGTTATCATTGCCGTTTCTCACTTTTCTGGACTAATTTGCTCTTTATTAGTGGATTTAGTATTTGTATCTTATTCTATATAGGTTTTGTGCTGCTTTTTAAATTATCCTTTTTTTATTTTTATTTTTCCTTGATAACATTGCTTATCCAGATGCTTCAGACAGATTCATGATAGGCAAATTGTATAAAATGTAATATTCTTTAGCATCTGTTTAGTGTTGGTGAGGAGTAAGCCTCTGGAGTCGTTTTTAACATGGTATATTTTTTAGATTTTTTTTTAAAGAATTTGCTACTTTTGATGCTGAAAAGTAGCATAACTGGTTAAATACAGAAATAAAATGATTTCATCCCATATAAAAAATGTGAATTGTTTTCCTGCCTAGTGGGGTGGGTGTATATTAAGGGTATTTACGATTGTAAAAAGATTGTATATGAATCAATTATGTTCTCCAAACAGTTAGATTTTCTTTACAAGCATTTGTTTAAGCTCCATAAACCTTTCTATTGCTATGTGGTTTCCAGTATGTGAAATTCTGCTGATGCCGGATTAGGTTAAATCCAGACTCATTGACCAAAGTTAGTTGTGGCCAGATGTGAAAAGAACATTTTCTGAGATGCAAACCCTCCAAGTCACATCGCTAGTGTAAGCAGAGTCTGTAGGAGAGAAGATCCATGGATATTCCATGTATAAATGACATCTATCACATTTATACTAGAGAAATAGCATGAAAGTCAGATATCTAGCCTCTGTTGTATACAATTGATCAATAGTTGTAGCACAACTTTTTTGTTGATTTTCAACAAGATCCTCTCCACTTAAAGGGGGTTTCCCACAAGCAAAATTACATTTAAAGTTGATTTTAATCAACAGTTCTTGGAATAATAATAATTTCCACAATTGCATGTGTTTAGAAAAAAAAGTTCCACTGCTGAGATATTCTTATATACAGTGGCATGTAAAAGTGTGTGCACCCCTGGTCAAAATTAGTGTTATTGTGAACAGTTAAGCAAGTTGAAGATGAAATGATCTCTAAATGGCATAAAGGTAAAGATCACACATTTCCTTTGCATTTTAAGCAAAAAAAAAAATTTTTCTTTGTCGCTCCATTGGGAGACCCAGACAATTGGGTGTATAGCTTCTGCCTCTGGAGGCCACACAAAGTATTACACTTTAAAAAGTGTAACCCCTCCCCTCTGCCTATACACCCTCCCGTGGACCACGGGCTTCTCAGTTTTATGCTTTGTGTGGAAGGAGGCACACATCCACTCATGCATTCTCATAACATAGTTATGTCGGATGGAAGAAAAGAGGACCCCGATGGGGCCCCCGGCATGTTCCCTTCTCACCCCACTATGTCGGCGGTGCTGTTAAGGTTGAGGTACCCATTGCGGGTACAGAGGCTGGAGCCACATGCCGTCTCCTTCACCATCCCTTATGCGGCTCTGGGAGAAGTGGGATCCTGAGCGGTCATCCATTTGCTGGGACCGTGCTCCATCCGCAGCCCCTGGTGGAACCTGTCGGACCGGAGCCTCTTTCAACCCCAGGGACCGGGCCCTGCAACGTGAAGGTACTCTGTGTCCCCATGGGGGGGACTGTACAGGGAGGGTCGCACCTTCTTCCCGGAAGCCGCGGTAGTTCAACCCGTTGACTTTTCGGCAGACTTCCGCGCCGACCGTGCCTGCTTGTCGGGCGCGGTCTCAAATTTAGTCCCCGGCTTCGCCGCGGCCTAGTTTTGAAAAATCCCACCCCCGGGCCTGCCTGTCAGGGGGAAGGGCGGGATTACCAACATGACGTCGGATGTGAGGGCTGGAGCATCTTGCATGTCTCCCTCCCCCCTCATTGACCACTGTGGGGACCCCAGATTCCCGCTCTTTCCTGGCGCCGCCCTCGGCCCCACTCCTCCCCTGAGAGCTCCGGCGGCCATTTTTGGCATTCTGCCGGTGGATGCTTCTCAGTGACAAAGCTCTGCAGCTCCGGGGGATCCAGGACAGGGAATCTGGAGGACACACTCCGCTCGTTAGCGGTCGGTAAGCCACACCGGTAACCCGGTGCTGGTCCCCCTAGGGTGCCGGAATAGATACATATCTATATATAATAGATATATATATCTGTTCGGACAGGCTGTATACCCTTTTCCCATATACCCTCAGTGGTCACTCTCCTAAGAGACAACAGCATGTCGTCCACAAGGAGCAAAGCTACTAAGGCACAGATTTTTTTCGCAGCCTGTACCTCTTGTGGGGCTATGTTGCCTGCGGGGTCCACCTACCCTCACTGTGATCAATGCTCAACTCCTGCCACGCTTGCTCAGCCGGAGCCTAGGGCACTGGTGGGCCCCTCGGCTCATGTAGATCCCCCTGCTCCCCCTGAGCAGGCTGCAGGGACAGAGTCACCAGCCTTGGCCTCTTTCGCTGAGAAACTCTCTGTCACTTTCTCAATCCATTGCACAGTCTATGGACAAATGGTCATCTAAGCTCCTTGAGGCATTGCAGTCCAGACCGGGCCCTTCACAGGCTCTGGCCCCTGTTAGCTTGTCTCCTCCAGGCCCTTCTCGGTCCGCGCCGCAGCGCGCTCCAAGGTTAGCCCCTAGGTCCCAGGCGGAGGACTCCTGCCCGGATCGCAGTCCCAGACCGGCTAAGCGGCCTCGCTGGGACTCTTCCCCGGCCTCCTCACGCTGCTCTGGATCTCAGCTTGAGGACTCTCAGGAAGACGAGGCGGACGTGGGAGCTCAGGGCTCTGACCCTGACTTCGCCCTTAACCTTGATACACCTGAGGGGGACGCATTAGTTAATGATCTTATCTCGTCCATCAACCAGGTGTTGGATCTCTCACCCCCGCCTCCTCCTGTAGAAGAGTCGGCTTCTCAGCAGGAGAAACACCAATTTCGTTTCCCCAAACGTACGCGCAATACGTTTTTTTGATCACTCTAACTTCAGGGACGCTGTCCAGAAGCCCAGAGCGGTCCCGGACAAGCGCTTTGCTAAACGGCACACTGACACGCGTTATCCCTTTCCACCTGAAGTCGTTAAGGGCTGGGCACACTCTCCCAAGGTGGATCCTCCAGTCTCTAGATTTGCTGCTAGGTCCATTGTGTCTGTTGCCGATGGCTCATCCCTGAAGGATCCCACTGACAGACAGATAGAGCTCTTGGTGAAGTCTATCTATGAGGCCACGGGCGCGTCTTTCGCCCCGGCCTTTGCGGCTGTGTGGGCTCTCCAAGCAATCTTGGCTTGTCTGACTGAGATTAATGCTGTCACACGGAATTCTGCTCCGCATGTTTCTTCCTTGACCTCTCAGGCATCAGCTTTTTCGTCCTACGCCATGAACGCCGTCCTGGACTCCACTAGCCGTACAGCTGTAGCATCTGCTAACTCCGTGGCAGTCCGCAGGGCCATGTGGCTGCGCGAATGGAAAGCAGACTCTGCTTCCAAAAGGTTCTTAACTGGTTTGCCTTTTTCTGGCGACCGTTTATTTGGCGAACGATTGGATGAGATTATTAAGGAATCCTCGGGTAAGGATTCCTCCTTACCCCAATCCAAACCTAAGAGACCTCAGCAGAGAAAAATCCAATCGAGGTTTCGGTCCTTTCGTCCCTCCGCCAAGCCCCAATCCTCTTCGTCCAACCGGCCGGAGAAAGGCCAGAGGAACTCCTATGCGTGGCGGTCCAAGTCACGCCCCCAAAAGGCCGCAGGAGGCACTGCCTCCAAGACGGCCTCCTCATGACTCTCGGCCTCATCTAGCCACATCCTCGGTCGGTGGCAGGCTCTCCCGCTTTGGCGACGCCTGGTGGCCACATGTTCAAGACCGATGGGTGAGAGACATTTTGTCTCAGGGTTACAGGATAGAGTTCAGCTCCCGACCTACGGCTCGTTTCTTCAGAACATCCCCACCCCCCGCACAGGCCGACGCACTTTTTCAGGCAGTGGACGCTCTAAAGTTCGAAGGAGTTGTGATTCCCGTTCCCCTTCGGGAACGTGGTCGCGGATTTTACTCCAACTTGTTCGTGGTGCCAAAAAAGGACGGGTCATTCCGTCCCGTTCTGGACCTCAAGCTACTCAACAGACATGTGAGAACCAGACGGTTTCGGATGGAATCTCTCCGCTCGGTCATCGCCTCGATGTCACAAGGAGACTTCCTAGCATCGATCGACATCAAGGATGCTTATCTCCATGTGCCGATCGCACCCGAACATCAACGTTTCCTGCGTTTCGCCATCGGGGACGAACACCTCCAGTTCGTGGCATTGCCTTTCGGCCTGGCGACAGCCCCACGGGTTTTCACCAAAGTCATGGCATCCGTCGTGGCGGTCCTGCACTCTCAGGGCCACTCTGTGATCCCCTACTTGGACGATCTCATAGTCAGGGCCCCTTCTCGGGTGGCGTGTCAACAAAGCCTTACCGTCACTCTGGCGACTCTCCAGCAGTTTGGGTGGATCATCAATTTCCCGAAATCCAAGTTGACACCGACCCAATCACTGACTTACCTCGGGATGGAGTTTCATACCCAGCCAGCGTTAGTCAAGCTACCCCGGGACAAACAGCTTTCTCTGCAGGCGGGGGTGCAATCCCTTCTTCGGAGTCAGTCACACCCCTTAAGGCTCCTCATGCACTTCCTGGGTAAGATGGTTGCAGCTATGGAGGCAGTGCCGTTCGCGCAATTCCATCTACGACCACTCCAATGGGACATTCTTCGCAAATGGGACAAGAGTGTGGCTTCCCTCGACAAGGGCATCTCTCTTTCCCTTGCAACCAAAACATCACTTCAGTGGTGGCTCCTACCCACGTCTCTGTCTCGGGGAAAATCCTTTCTACCTCCAACCTGGGCCGTGGTCACCACGGACGCGAGCCTGTCAGGTTGGGGAGCGGTTTTTCTCCACCACAGGGCTCAAGGAACCTGGACTCCGATAGAATCGTCCCTTCAGATCAATCTCCTGGAGATAAGGGCAGTATATCTAGCCCTATTGGCTTTCCATCGGTGGCTGGAGGGCAGGCAGATCCGAATTCAGTCGGACAACGCCACTGCCGTCGCCTACATCAACCACCAAGGCGGCACTCGCAGTCGTCAAGCCTTCCAGGAAGTCCGGCGGATTCTGCAGTGGGTGGAAGCCACAGGCTCCACCATCTCCGCAGTTCACATCCCGGGCGTAGAAAACTGGGAAGCAGATTTTCTCAGTCGTCAGGGCATGGACGCGGGGGAATGGTCTCTACACCCAGACGTGTTTCGAGAGATCTGTCGCCGCTGGGGAACGCCGGATGTCGATCTCATGGCGTCACGACACAACAACAAGGTCCCGACCTTCATGGCACGGTCTCAGGATCACAGAGCTCTGGCAGTGGACGCTTTAGTCCAGGATTGGTCGCAGTTTCGACTGCCTTATGTGTTTCCCCCTCTGGCGATGCTGCCCAGGGTACTTTGCAAGATCAGGTCCAACTGCCGTCGCGCCATTCTCGTCGCTCCAGACTGGCCGAGGCGGTCGTGGTATCCGGATCTGTGGCATCTCACGGTGGGTCAACCGTGGGCACTTCCAGACCGCCCAGACTTGCTGTCACAAGGCCCGTTTTTCCATCTGAATTCTGTGGCCCTCAACCTGACTGTGTGGCCATTGAGTCCTGGCTCCTAGCGTCTTCAGGGTTATCTCAGGATGTCATTGCCACCATGAGACAAGCCAGGAAGCCAACGTCCGCCAAGATCTATTACAGGTCTTGGCAAATCTTCCTATCCTGGTGCGCGGATAACGGTTTTCCTCCATGGCCGTTTGCCTTACCCACATTCCTTTCATTCCTACAATCTGGAATGGACAAGGGTTTGTCCCTCGGCTCTCTCAAGGGCCAAGTATCGGCGCTCTCCGTGTTTTTTCAAAAGCGTCTAGCCAGGCTTCCGCAGGTCCGCACGTTCCTGCAGGGGGTCTGCCACATGGTCCCACCTTACAAACGTCCGTTGGAACCTTGGGATCTTAACAGGGTTCTGACGGCTCTTCAAAAGCCGCCTTTTGAGCCGCTGCGGGATATCTCTCTCTCCCGTCTTTCGCAGAAGGTGGCCTTCCTGGTGGCAGTCACATCACTTCGGAGAGTGTCTGAGCTTGCAGCGCTGTCATGCAAAGCCCCCTTCCTGGTTTTCCACCAGGGTAAGGTGGTTCTGTGTCCTGTCCCGGAATTTCTCCCTAAGGTGGTATCCCCTTTTCATCTAAATCAGGATATCTCCTTGCCTTCCTTTTGCCCTAATCCAATTCACCAGTGTGAAAAGGATTTGCACTCTTTGGATCTAGTGAGAGCACTCCGGCTCTACGTGTCTCGCACCGCGCCCCTGCGCCGTTCAGATGCGCTCTTTGTCCTTGTCGCTGGCCAGCGTAAGGGCCCTCAGGCCTCCAAGTCAACCTTGGCTCGGTGGATCAAGGAACCGATTCTCGAGGCCTACCATTCCTCTGGGCTTCCGCTCCCTTCAGGGCTGAAAGCCCATTCTACCAGAGCGTAGGTGCGTCCTGGGCATTGCGGCACCGGGCGACGGCTCAGCAGGTGTGTCAGGCAGCTACGTGGTCTAGTCTGCACACTTTCACAAAGCACTATCAAGTGCATGCCTATGCTTCGGCAGACGCCAGTCTAGGTAGGCGAGTCCTCCAGGCGGCGGTTGCCCACCTGTAAGAGGGGGCCGTTTTCGGCTCTTTTTATTGAGGTATTCTTTTACCCACCCAGGGACTGCTCTTGGACGTCCCAATTGTCTGGGTCTCCCAATGGAGCGACAAAGAAAAAGGGAATTTTGTTTACTTACCGTAAATTCCTTTTCTTCTAGCTCCTATTGGGAGACCCAGCACCCACCCCTGTGCCCTTCGGGCTGTTTGTTTTTTTGTGTGTACACATGTTGTTGATGTAGAATTGTTCTTTTGGTTCATGGTCTTCAGTTCTCCGAACATCCTTCGGATTGAATTTACCTTAGACCAATTTATAAGTTTTCTCCTTCCTGCTTTTGCACCAAAACTGAGAAGCCCGTGGTCCACGGGAGGGTGTATAGGCAGAGGGGAGGGGTTACACTTTTTAAAGTGTAATACTTTGTGTGGCCTCCAGAGGCAGAAGCTATACACCCAATTGTCTGGGTCTCCCAATAGGAGCTAGAAGAAAAGGAATTTACGGTAAGTAAACAAAATTCCCTTTATTTTCATCTTTTATACTTTAAAAATTACAAAAAGGAAAATGGGCCGATGCAAAAGTGTGGGCACCCTTGGAGATTTGAGTGCTCAGATAACTTTGACCAAGATTTCAGTGAGAGCTGCTCGTAGGATTTCTAGAGAGGCAAATCAGAACTGATTGACTGCAAAAGACCTTCAGGAAGATTTAGCAGACTCTGGAGTTGTGGTACATTGTTCTACTGTTCAGAGACATCTGCACAAATATGGCCTTCATGGAAGAGTCATCAGAAGAAAACCTCTCCTGCTTTTTTACTATAAAATTCAGCGTCAGAAGTATGCAAAAGAACATCTAAAGAAGATGATGTATTTTGTAAACAAGTCCTGTGAAGCAATGAGGTTAAAAAAGAACTCTTTGGCCACAATGATTGATGTGGAGAAAAAAGGACACAGAATTTCAAGAAAAGAGTATCTCATCAACCATTAACCATGGGGGTGGATCAATCATGTGGTGGGGTTCTGCTGCAGCCAATGGCATGGAGAACATTTTACGAGTAGAAAAAAAGAATGGATTCAATGAAATTTCAACTAATTCTTGATGGAAACATAACACTATATGTAAAAAAAGCTGAAGTTGAAAAGAGGATGGCTTCCACAAATGAATATTATCCTAAACACATGTAAAAATCCATAATAGACGACCTCAAAAGGTGCAAGCTGAAGGTTTTACAATGGCCCCTGATCTGAACTTCATTGAAAATCTGTGGCTAAACCTCAAAAGAGCAGTGCATGCAAGACGACTCAGGAATCTCACAGAACTGGAAGACTTTTCCAAGTAAGAATGGATGAAAATCTCTCAAATTCAAACACTCTTGGTAGGCTACAAACAGCGTTTATAAGCTATGATACTTGACAAAGGGGGTGCTACTAGGTACTAACTGTGTAGGGTGCCCAAACTTTTGAATTTTCCATTTTTGTTAATTTAAAAATGCAAAACATGAATATATATATATATATATATATATATATATATATATATATATATATATATATATATTCCCCTAAAATACAAAGGAAATGTGTCATCATTAACTTCATGCCTTTCAGAGATCATTTCATCTTCAACTTGCTTAGCTGTTCACAATAACAGTAATTTTGACTAGGGGTGCTTAAACCTTTTCATGCCACTGTATGTGTCCTGCTGTGTACTGTGTAATGGCTGTGTCTGACCTTCAGGGACGTGGTCTGATCATATCACATCTGGGCACGGGAGGACGCAAATGAGAGTATACTGACATTACAACACAGGGTCACAGCTGATTCTTTTTGTGAGATAAAGTATTTCCCTGCCTGTTTTTAAATAATGTTTTGCCTCATAGAAATAATTTGTGATCCCGTACTGAAATGTCTGTATATTCTCTTTTGCGTCCTCCTATGCCCAGGAGCTGTGGTATGATCAAACCATGTCCCTGTACGGTCAGACACCTCCATTATACAGTACATAGCATAAGATTATCTCAGCACAGGAACATTTTTTTTAAATACATATAATTGTGTAAATTAATATTATTCAAAGATCTATTTATTAAAATTAACTTTGTTCGCAGGACAACCCCTTTAATGAGAACCTATCATCATAGTGTTATGCTTGTTAAAATAAAGGTATGGACATAATGGCGCTGTTATACTGATTCAGTAGATACCTTTAGTGAAGAAACCATTCTAGTTGTTGTTTAATCAATAACCTTTTAGTGCATTGGGGCCGGACAGTGAGTAGGGTCTTCGGATCTGTCCCGACCCCTCTGCCTGCCTCGTGTCTGTATGTGCCTCCTTTTTTAAACAGTGCAATCCATGTGCAGATTAACTTTCTTCATTCTTTAGTAAAATGGCAGCGGTGGTGACGTATGTGCAGTTTCATCTCCCAGTGGTCTTCAGTAAAATGGTGTCGGGAGCAGGGCATGCACAGATTGAGATCTCAGTTTGTCATTGAGCCAAGGTCTGAATCTGCCGCCTCCAGCTCCATTTTACTGAAGACCGCTGGAGGTCAATCTGACCATGTGCCGCCATGGTGCCATTTTACTGAAGACGGCCAGGAGTTGAATCTGCACAATCGAAGCTCTCTGGCAAACTCTGGCAGCCAAACTTCAAATGTGGATTAAACAGCAACCAGAATGCAGATTTCTTCACTGAAGATATCTATTAAATCAATATAACAGCGCCATTATGGCCATGCCTTTACTTTAACTTGCTAAATCGGGATGTTAAGTTTTATTTAAATCTTTCTCCCTGCTCCTTTTCTTAACCATGGATTCAGCTTTTGTGTGGTACTTTACTTAATTTGTCACTTTACACCTTACATTGCTTTTTGCCATTCAGCTGACATCTCTTCTCCGTGAGACCTCAATGCACATGCATACTGAGGTCAGCTGAGTGTGCATGTGGTCTTAATAAACTTACCATTATTTTGACTTTCCTAACTACTTTTGATCATGTGATAATCAAATAAATGCCTTTCATTCCTAAATGGTAATTACAAAAATGTGTAAAACCCCTAGCTGTAAAGCTGAAAGTTTACACTTCATTGATATCTTATTGTCTTTTTCCACGTCGATTGTAAATATTTACAACTTTATCACTGTCCAAACACTGGACCAAACAGTACACCTAAATCTTTTCAGGCTCCAATAATTTGCTATCGGGAGTTTCCCAGCGATGAGTTTCCTTACTGGTTAGATGGACCTACAACAGAAAATGTAAATTCACCAATGATCTACAGGTGCATTTATAAGGCACAATTATTGGGAAATGGGCCTTCAGGGAGGGCTTATGTCCCAATAATTGTGGAAACAGCCGATCACACAAGGAATAATCAAACGTTCTTGCGTTGGGTGAAGTTATCTTTTGGATTGCCCAGAAGATCATTGCTCTCGGTAGCACATCGTCTTGTGTAATCATGACAAGTGCAGCCTATGCAGTTATTTAACTACTCAGTTGGGAAAATGTATAAGCACTTTACGTTGATAGCTTTTGCCACATGGGTGTGCTTGCTAATTAGGATATAAGAGGGGATATATGAGACTTTGTTCCAAAAACCTGTAACAACAGGTTATTATACATGGGGGCCTGGAGGAAGTGACATAAAATAGTAAATTCCTTGTAATCACCTGTTTGAGCTGGTTTTATTCATCCCGACTAGACAAGCGGAAACCAGTAAAGCATCATGTGAGAATGGTATGAGAAAAGTATCACAGGCTATACCGTCCAGGTTTATGATGATACTTAACTAAATGTGAATATTTGTGCAGCTTCAATTTGTGTAGCAAAGGCTGTGTCCTCAGATATAGACCTGCATTCACCTTACCCTGCACTCCGCCTTTTACTCGTGCACTATGCCCAGACATGCTGTAATCCACTAGAAAGTCTCCGATTGTGATTAAATACAAAATTACCGTAGATAAGGGATTAAGTAGATCTCGTAATGTGACTCTAGTGTGCGTTCACTGCCACAACATGGATCAAACATCCAGCTGAGATGTCCCCTGAGAGAGATCAGCCACGGTCATTTCAGCAGCCATGTCCTTACCTGTATCATAATGTGTCACACTTGCAGAAGATAATTGTGTAGTTGTCGCTATACCAAACAGTTCTAGAAGATGGTTATTAGTAGCATTGGAAGGGCAAGTTTTATTACTTGTAGTTTCCTACGCTATAACATATAAGACTCTATAACTGAGTGTGACGCTTGTGATAAAATACTATACTTCTGGGCATCACAATAAGGTGCCATACAAAGATAGACTTGTAATTGCTCTACAAATGGTAACCAGATAATTAACCACACAGATGCCAGGCTGGTAATGGCCCATAGAAATGGTAACCAGATAGTTTCTCATACAGAAGCCAGGCTGATAATTGCCCAGACAAATGGTAGCTACGATAGATAGTTGCACATACAGATGCCACGCTGGTAATTGCCCATACAAATGGGAACCAGATAGTTGCCCACACAGAAGTGAGGCTGGTAATTGCCTATACAAATAGTAACCAGATAGTTGCCCATACCGAAGTCAGGCTGGTAATTGCTTGTACAAATGGTAACCAGATAGTTGCCCACATAGATGCCAGGGAAATATTTTCCCATACAGATGCAGCAGCCACAGTGCCTGTAATAACATGATAATAATATGAAGCAAATACGGTTTCTTTCCTGTTATTTTGCACTGCTGACTTCTTCCTGGAATTTAGATGTGAGCGGCCCGTAAAATCGACTTATTGTATCTCTTTTAAAATGCTATTTTTACTACATAATAATACTCATTTTTTTCTCTTTTATTCCTACTAAATATGTACAAATATCTTGAATGTACAGTATATAACAGGGGAACCCCAGTGACAAGGAGAAAAGTACTCAAACCAGGAGTGGAACAATCAGAAGAAAAGTATAATAAAAACATGTGCACCCCTTCTGCATGACTTCGGCTTTGTTGATATTCCGGTGTGACGCCTAGACCAACTACTCCGTAAACCTCTAAACCACCCCATCTCCGTGGTACACTCAAAAATCACGCTGACACATACTTTTGGATTATTGGGCCACAGCAGCCTTTTATTTTAACAACATCATGGAAAACAAACATATATACAGTATGTACGATTGGTAGGGTCCTTGAATCTACAAAAATCCAGTGATTACAAAAAGCAACCCCGTAAACTATAATTTCTCCCAGCCATAACCCCACAGGCTTGAGAGTGCCAAAATTACCAAAAATTCCAAGGATCTGACATTCTATTGCCACAAGTCCCCACAAAGTCACCAGACCAACAGACAGACTTATAGCAAATTGAGGAATTCATATTCCAGTGGATCCCCTGGACCAATTTTGAACCAACTTTAAAGGGAACCTGTCACCAGATTTGGTGACTATAAGCTGCGGCCACCACCACTGCGCTCTTATATACAACATTCTAACATGCTGTATATAAGAGCCCAGGCCACTGTGTAGAACGTAAAAATGACTTTATAATTCTTACCTAAACGGTTGGTATGGTGCAGATGGGTCAGATAGGTGTCTCCGTACTCCGTGTGACGCCTCCTCTTTCGGCCATGTTTGTCCTCCTTCTTCTTAAGCCTGGGTGCATGACGCATTCCTACGTCATGCACACAGGCGGGCATTGATGTTCTGCGCAGACGCACTACAATACTTTGATCTGCCCTGCTCTTATAGCGACCTGGGCTCTTGTATACAGCATGTTAGAATGCTGTATATAAGAGGCCAGTGGTGGTGGACGCAGCTTATATTCACCAAATCTGGTGACCGGTTCCCTTTAAGTACTCCCCCACCTGCCAGAATGAGAGTACTTTAAACCACTTCACAGTAACATGGGCCTTTCAGTATCTTCCTGTAAATTTAAAGCTCATAAGTCAATACCAACCACGTTTAAATGTGCAACGTCAGCCAACCAAAAATCATCAGTTCCTTGTTCGAAATCAAAATAATGCACTATAACACCCCCATTTTGAGTAACAAAAATGGATATCCCCCTATTAACCTTTTTGCTAGCCTTATTGATCTTTTCCAGTGAACAAACACCCCGCCAAATTTTACGCGGCTCAGTTTCCGACTAGACAGTAGTGAAACCTGAAAAGGACGACCAAATGCGCAACAGATCTTGTTTCACATCTCGGATCAATTCTCTGAAAGGGCGAATACACAAGTCAATACCCCCAACATGTAAAACTAAAATGTCCTGCAAGTCATTACCCCCAACATGTAAAACTAAAATGTCCTGGGCCCTATGTAAGTGAGCACAACGATGTACCTCTTTATTCCAGTTCATAACTTGAAAACCAAGCTAGTTGATTACCACTGATTTGTCTACCCCCTTTCATTATGCCTGTCTAAAGCACTTTTCCCAGAATCCATAGAAAAAGAGGGGTCCGTCTTGAAATAAGAGAACAAGCAAACAAAACAAGTTATCATAAAAAAGGTAACCGCTGCAGATACCCAAATCACTTCCCAAATTTATGAAAGAGAACCTTCAATTAAATACAGATGTCTAATATAAACTTGATAATGCTGTGACTCCCAGCGCCCGATTCTCTGGCATTTCTAGACCCAAATCACAAACCGCTGCTTCCGACGAGACCCCAATCCTAAAAGAATGTGCTGCAAAATAAGAGGAATCCAAGCCTAGACCGTCCAAACATCTACTACCGTAATTATTATGGTACATTGATACCTGGATAAAAAAAGAACCATCCTCACGACACAACAAAGGACAATGATGGCAAACTCTAAAGGCCGCTTTACACGCTGCGACATCGTGACCGATATCGCTAGCATGCGTACCCGCCCCCCATCGGTTGTGCAACACAGGCAAATCGCTGCCCGTGGCGCACAACATCGCGCGGACCCGTCACACGGACTTACCTGCCTACCGACGTCGCTGTGACCGGCGAACCGCCTCCTTTCTAAGGGCGCGGTTCGTTCAGCGTCACAGCGACGTCACAGTAACGTCACTAAACCGCCGCCCAATAGAAGCGGAGGGGCGGAGATGAGCGGGCGGAACATCCTGCCCACCTACTTTCTTCCTCATTGCGGGCAGCCACAGGTAAGCTGAGGTTCCTCGTTCCTGCGGTGTCACACATAGCGATGTGTGCTGCTGCAGGAGCGACGAACTACTTCGTACACCGAGCAGCAGCGATACTCAAGAATAGGGGGGCATGTCACCGATGAGCGATTTTGAACGTTTTTGCGATGATTCAAAATCGCTCATAGCTGTCACACACAACGTCATCGCTAAAGCGGCCGGATGTGTGTCACAAATTCCGTGACCCCAACGAGATCGCTTGAGCGATGTTGCAGCGTGTAAAGCCCACTTTAGGGCTGATGCGCACGTTGCGTACTTACATGCATTTACGCTGCGTATTGCACTGCAGCGTAAATGCATGCGTCCTACGTCCCCTGCACAGTCTATGAAGATTGTGCATGAGACGTGCGCACGTTGCTTTTATGAACGCAGCGATTTGGGTGCTAAAATTTTGACCTAAATCCATGCGTTCATAAAATCAGCATGTCAATTATTTGTGCGTTCCGGATGCAGCTCCCAGTTTGTCTGTGGTGGGGGCAGCAGCCATAGTGCATGAAATTGTTTTTTTTAACAAAAATACTGCATCCATTATGCAGTGTTTCTGCAGCGATTTGAAGCGCACATGTGCTGTCAATGTGCTGTCAAATCACTGCAGAATATTCAGCAGATACGTGCGCATGAGCCATAAAAGCATTAAAATCCTCCAAACATCATAATGGACACATGTAATATTCCTGAACCCCACTCAGTATATTACGTACCCTTTCCCACTTGATCCGTGTTTGACTTTCGAATCCAGAATTTGACCTACTGAGACATACCAACAACATCCCTAGTGAAAAGTCCACCAAACCGTCTCCTACTAGAGGAAATAATTTCCCCAACTATCAAAGCTCCAAAAAAGGCGAGTGAACATGTTAAACAAAAAAGACAAACCTCGATCTGTGACCTGCTAACTGACAATAATTCCCCTCCCAAATGCTCTGACAAGCAAAATTAAACTGGTCGCCTACTATGAATGCGCTTCCTGTCCCTGTTAAAACCCCTCAATGCTTGATTATCTTAAAAGTTCTTAGTCAAGTCCCTCCAACTCCATAGCTTAAAACCATGACTAAAGGCCCCTTTGCACACTGAGACTTTCAGCGATCCCACCAGCGATTCCAACCTGGCCGGGATCGCTACAAAGTCTCTGGTGAGTCTCTGGTGAGCTGTCAAACAGGCAAACCTGGGCAACGACGCAACAGCGATCTGGACCTGCAGAACGACCTAGCTAGTCAAACACTGGAAACGAGTGATGTGTCACAATATCTGTCAATCACTATTCTCTGTCAGTCGGTCTCTCCCTCTCGGTCTCTATTCTCTCTCTGTCGGTCCGTCACTATCTCTGTCCCTCTCTCACAGTCTGTCGGTCATTTTCCCCTCCTCTCTCATACTCACCGTTCCCCCGAACCCGGCGCGGCGCTGCACGGCATTCACACTGCTGCGGCGGCTTTTACTATTTTGAAAAAGCCGGCCGCTCATTAAACAATTTCGTATTCCCTACTTTCCCCGCCCACAGGCGCCTATGATTGGTTGCAGTGAGACACGCCCCCACGCTGAGTGACAGGTGTCTCACTGCACCCAATCACTGCAGCCGGTGGGCGGGTCTATACTGTGCAGTGAAATAAATAATTAAATAATTAAAAAAAACGGCGTGCGGTCCCCCCCAATTTTAATACCAGCCAGATAAAGCCATACAGCTGAAGGCTGGTATTCTCAGGATGGGGAGCTCCACGTTATGGGGAGCCCCCCAGCCTAACAATATCAGTCAGCAGCCGCCCAGAATTGCCGCATACATTATATGCGACAGTTCTGGGACTGTACCCGGCTCTTCCCGATTTGCCCTGGTGCGTTGGCAAATCGGGGTAATAAGGAGTTATGGGCAGCCCATAGCTGCCAATAAGTCCTAGATTAATCATGTCAGGCGTCTCCCCGAGAAACCTTCCATGATTAATCTGTAAATTACAGTAAATAAACACACACAACTGAAAAAATCATTTATTAGAAATAAAAAACACAAACACATTCCCTCATCACCAATTTAATCAGCCCCAAAAATCCCTCCTTGTCCGGCGTAATCCACGGACCTCCAGCGTCGCATCCAGCTCTGCTGCATGCAGGTGACAGCAGCAGAAGACACCGCCGCTCCTGTCACCTCCACGCAGCTAATGAAGACAGCCGCGCGATCGGCTGAGCTGTCACTGAGGTTACCCGCTGTCACTGGATCCAGCGGTGGATCCAGCGGTGGCCGCGGGTAACCTCAGTGACAGCTCAGCTGATTGCGCTACTCACCTCAGTTGCTGCGTGGAGCTGACCGGAGCGGCGGTGAGTAGCGCGATCAGCTGAGCTGTCACTGAGGTTACCTGCGGCCACCGCTGGATCCACCGCTGGATCCAGTGACAGCGGGTAACCTCAGTGACAGCTCAGCCGATCGCGCGGCTGTCTTCATTAGCTGCGTGTAGGTGACAGGAGCGGCGGTGTCTTCTGCTGCTCCTGTCACCTGCATGCAGCAGAGCTGGATGCGATGCTGGAGGTCCGTGGATTATGCCGGACAAGGAGGGCTTTTTGGGGCTGATTAAATTGGTGATGAGGGAATGTGTTTGTGTTTTTTATTTTTAATAAATGATTTTTTCAGTTGTGTGTGTTTATTTACTGTAATTTACAGATTAATCATGGAAGGTTTCTCCGGGAGACGCCTGACATGATTAATCTAGGACTTATTGGCAGCTATGGACTGCCAATAACTCCTTATTACCCCGATTTGCCAACGCACCAGGGCAAATCGGGAAGAGCCGGGTACAGTCCCAGAACTGTCGCATATAATGTATGCGGCAATTCTGGGCGGCTGCTGACTGATATTGTTAGGCTGGGGGGCTCCCCATAACGTGGAGCTCCCCATCCTGAGAATACCAGCCTTCAGCCGTATGGCTTTATCTGGCTGGTATTAAAATTGGGGGGGACCGCACGCCGTTTTTTTAAATTATTTAATTATTTCTTTCACTGTACAGTATAGACCCGCCCACCGGCTGCTGTGATTGGGTGCAGTGAGACACCTGTCACTCAGCGTGGGGGCGTGTCTCACTGCAACCAATCATAGGTGCCTGTGGGCGGGGAAAGTAGGAAATACGAAATTGTTTAATGAGCCGCCGGCTTTTTCAAAAGAGGAAAAGCCGCCGCAGCAGTGTGAATGCCGTGCAGTGCCGCGCCGGGGATCGGGGATCGGTGAGTATGAGAGAGGAGGGGAAAATGACCAACAGACTGTGAGAGAGGGACAGAGATAGTGACGGACCGACAGAGAGAGAATAGAGACCGAGAGGGAGAGACCGACTGACAGAGAATAGTGATTGACAGATATTGTGACACATCACTCGTTTCCAGTGTTTTAAGTCCCCTTTACACACTGAGACTTTGCTGCACAGCGGGAAACAAAGGACCAAAGAATGGTCCTGAACGATTTGTAGCGATCAGCAACTTCACAGCAGGGGCCAGGTCGCTGATGTGTTTCACACACTGCAATGTCGCTGGGGAGGTCGCTATTACGTCACAAAACCGGTGACGTTACAGCGATGTCGTTTGAGATGTTGCAGTGTGTAAAGCCACCTTTAAACCTTTGTTGATAACCATATCTCCATTGCTCCTCTACTAAGCCATAGTAACAACACCTCTCTGATTGTCCTCAAGTAACCATTGGCCAAAAGATTCCAACCAACACTCCCAAAGCTGCCAAACTGATATGCCGCTCATGTGCTGCTGATCAGGGGTTTAGCTGCTCAAAGACCACGCTCCAAAGTTCTGGAGGACAATCCATCACCTTGTCTTCTGCGTCTGGAGCCAAAACCTAAAACGACAGCCACTAAAAATGAAAGCGTGAGTCACCAATCGAATTCCTAACACCCGGCACATGAGATTTTTTTTTTTTTCTGCCTCAATTGGAGAACTGCTGCATTTTTTAAATCCACAGCGAGTCAATAGCATTTTTGCAGCGTTTTGTTTTTTTTTCACCATAGAAGACAATGAAGAATTGTAAAAACGCTGCAAAAATGCAACTTTACTACCAAGATAACAGATTTTGTGTGCAGAAAAGAATGCTGCAAAAATGCCCCATGTGAATATAGCCTTAAGGGGGCTTTACACGCTACGATATCGTTAATGTTTGGTCGTCCGGGTCAAGTTGTTAGTGACGCACATCCGGCGTCATTAACGATATCGCAGCGTGTGACACTGACCAGCGACCTTAAGCGACCTCAAAAATGGTGAAAATCGTTCACCATGGAGAGGTCGTCCCAAACTCAAAAATCGGTAAGGGTTGTTTATCCAGGTGGTTCATCGCTCATGCGGCAGCACACATCGCTATGTGTGACACCGCAGGAGCGAGGAACGTCTCCTTACCTGCCGCCGGCCGCAATGCGGAAGGAAGGAGGTGGGCGGGATGTTACGTCCTGCTCATCTCCGCCCCTCCGCTTTGATTGGCCGGCCGCTTAGTGACGTTGCGGTGACGTCGCTGTGATGCCGAACGTCCCTCCCCCTTGAAGGAGGGATTGTTCGGCAGTCACAGCGACGCCGCCGACCAGGTAAGTATGTGTGACGCTGCCGTAGCGATAATGTTCGCTACGGCAGCGATCACAAACAATCACATGCACGACGGGGGCGGGTACTTACACGGCCGCTATCGTTACAAATTGCTAGCGATATCGCTACCGTGTAAAGCCCCCTTAAGGCCATGTGCGCACGCTGCGTTCTGTAATTGTCAAAAAAAAATGCACCCTCTGGCAGACTTTGACAACTGTACACATTGCATTTGACAAACAAAATGCATCCAAAATGCATGTTTTCGATGCATTTTGCATGCATTTTACATGGGTTTGGATGCATTTTTGACAGTGCGGTCCCACAGCAATTCAGCTCTGCTACATGCCTGCTGACAGCAGACAGAGACAGAGCGATGAGAATGAACTCAGATGAACTTCACCCGACTTCATTGTCATCATGCGGCTCTGTCTCTGTGTGCTGTCATGAACTCAGCTGAACCTCTCATGTCAGTGCCAGGACACAGGAGTCCACAGCAGTTATGTCAGAGCTTCACCCGAGCTCACTGTCATCGTGCGGCTCTGTCTCTGTGTCGCGGCCTGATTTGTGATCACAGGTAAAGGACTCACCTGTGAATGCAAATCACCTGAGTGACTGAAGTGAGCCGCGCGATCAGTTGGAGGATCCAGCTGTGGCCGCGGGTAACCTGAGTGTTACCGCTCATAGCGGGACTCACTTCAGTTGCTCTGTGGAGCTCACAGCTAGCGGTCGTACTCTACGGCCGCTTGCTGTCAGCTTCCGATGTAGATGAGCTGAAAGCGTCGTGGGGCCTCGTGTGGATTACGTCGAACTTGGAGGGGTATTTGAGGATTAAAAAAGTGGTGAAAGAGGGTCTTTTTTTGTCCTTTATTCCAAATAAAGGATTTTTTGGGTTTATTTTCTTTCACTTACTGGTTAATCATGGGGGGTGTCACATAGACGCCTGCCATGATTAACCTAGGACTTAGTGGCAGCTATGGGCTGCCCTTAACTCCTTATTACCCCAATTGCCAGCGCACCAGGGCAATTTGGGAAGAGCCGGGTAAAGTTCCCAGGACTGTCGCATCTAATGGAAGCGGCAATTCCGGACAGCTGCTGGCTGATATTTTTAGGCTGGGGGGGGCAGCCTAAAAACGATAGGTCTCCCCAATCTGAGAATACCAGCCCCCAGCTATGTGGCTTTATCTTGGCTGGTTATCATTTGGGGGAGGACCACACATCGTTTTTTTTAAATTATTTATTATATATTTTACTGCATGATATAGACCCGCCCACCGGCGGCTGTGATTAGTTGCAGTGAGGCAGCTGTCACTCAGTGTGGGAGCTCATCTGAATGCAACCAATCATAGGCGTCGGTGGGCGGGGGATGCAGTGAATACGAGATGGCCTAATGAATGGCTGGCACTTTCATAAGAGAAGCCGCCGGAGCTTTGTGACAGCTGTGCAGCGCCGGTAATCGGTGAATATGAAGGAGAGAGAGAGAGAGTGAGAGACCTACAGACAGACAGAGAGACCGACCGACAGACAGAGAGATCGACAGAGATACCTAGAACGACAGAAAGAGAGACAGACTGACACCGACAGAGAGAGAGACCAAAAGACCTGCGTTTTGTTTGTCAAAAAAGCATGCAGAATGCAACAAAAATGCAGTGCAAATGCACAGCTAAACATTTTAGTTGCGTTTTGACACACCTCATTCATTTCAATGGGTGGAAAATGCAACCAAAACGCACTGAAGAAGTGACATGCTGCTTTTTTTAATGCAACGATTTTGTCAAATATTTGACAAATAAAACGCTGCCTAAAAAAAGCAACGTGCGCATGGAATTTCCTGATTTCTCATAGAGTTTGCTGGAGAATCACAACGCATGCATTTTGACAATGACATAGTGCAGTTTAAAATGCAGCCAAAACGTACGAAAAAACGCAACATGCTCACTAACTATCATCCCCTGACCTTGGCCAAGGTTTCGACTATGTGCACAGTTTGGTAATTACTCAATAGCTGATATAGATGATATACTCCTTATTGTGCTGTAGTTCAGCACTCTCACCTTTACGTAGAGAATGAAATCTTTATTTCTACAATTGACTTTCTTTATGGTCTTTGTTGTAACAAGTCAAGAGATGAACACTGGTATCTGAGTCTTATTTTTCCCACAAATATTAAAGCACTGCCTGTCATGTGAATGTAATTATACGTAATTATCGTAGGTTGCCGGTAATATCCTTAAAATCCATTTGTAATTACAGTGTACTGTAAGAAATTATGTGTTCTAAATAGTTGTTGAAACGTCCTGGAAAATAGAATTTTTTATCCCTTTTTCTAAAATCGTTTAATACATTCATGATGCCATCTATATTTTTAAACGTCTTTCTTTTAGGTTATTTGTAAATATTTATCTGCTTGATAAAGTGTAATTCGCAAAAAAAATCAAAACAAGTCCCTTACCCTTTCCTTAGGAGCTAACTTTCTGATCGTTGGGGGTCCAATCGCTGCGACCTCTCAAAATACCGGGCTCTGACACTGTTGAATGAAATGAAGGTACAACTGCAGGACGTTTGTTCCACCATTGTCTGTGGTACCGTCAGAGAAAGCAGAGTACAACACTAGGCTTTTTTCCTCAATCCTATTGAGAATGAATGGAGCAGAGGTCGAACATCCGACTCTCCAATCTTGTTCAGACAGGGAGCCTCAAAGCCTTTTCTCCAAACTGGTGGTCGTAGTGGTTAGACCACCAGTGATCAGCAATCCTCTACTCTATGTAGAAGGAGTAGCTTGTTTTTATTTATTTATTTTTTATTTTTCATTTTATGTTTTCATTCTAGTTGTTTTTTAGTGTTACATGTGAGCTGAGTGCTGGTGGGGGCAATGGATATTATATATTATACAGGGTTTGTGGGGCTCCAAACTGAATCTTTACGCCAGATAAAGAAACACTAGTCATGAGCCATGTTACAGATGCTAATGGTAATTATTGCAGTACCCGTAGAGATTTCTGCCTGTTTGCTCAGACCAAAAATGCCAGAATTGGCACAGTTTTAGGGTTTGCTTACATCTGCATATAAATACGCTGAGTGCATTGTGATAAAAAAAAAAAAAGAAAAACAAAATCGCATTGCAAACTTTTCCTTAGCTGGAATCTAGCATCCTGCGTATTGTGGCATAAAATGCCCGAGACTCGCCAATGCAAGTCAATGGGTGTAAAACAAACGGACACTCGCATAACACATGGCATACCAAACGGATTTCACTCATCCAACTTTCTGGATAAAAATTGGTACAATTATGTTTATACACAGATGTGTGCATACCCTTTTTCTGAGTGGCATTCACCTTAAGTCCCTTATTGGTTCTTATTGTCCTCCTTATTTAGGTGTCACATTAGTTTTTGCTTTTTTATTATATAGGCCAAAATAATTACAAAGAAGATATCAGTTTAATCAGACAAAAAAAAACAATAATCCAACCTGCAACACCCACAACCTCCCAGGGGGTGAATGAAAAAAGAACCCACACAACATGTGTGTATACTGTTTCTGTAAGGCTGGGGTCACACTTGCGTATGTTCCCTCATCAGAAAGAATTGGATGCCATATGCTAATAACACTCAGATTAAACTCTGTGAGCTGAGTGTCATTCCCTGTTCTCCTATTCTCTCACATGCAAGAATCGGATCAGAGGTGCGGAGAAGATGGAGAGATTAATCTCTCCATCTTCTCTATTGTCTGTCTTGGATGACATCAGTGCAGTCCAATATTTCACATGCACCCATAGACTTGCTACCAATCGTAGCTCGCTACCAATCGTAGCATGCGTGATTAGAGCTGAGGAAAAACACGCAGATGTGACCTGCAGCATGGACTTAGGGGTGCTTTACACGCTGCGACATCGCTAACGATATATCGTCGGGGTCACGTTGTTAGTGACGCACATCTGGCGTTGTTAGTGACATCGCAGCGTGTGACACCTAGGAGCAACGATCAACGATCGCAAAACGTCAAAAACCGTTGATCGTTGACACGTCGCTCCTTTTCATAATATCGGTGGTGCATGCCGCTGGTTGTTCGTCGTTCCTGTGGCATCACAAATTGCTATGTGTGACACCGCAGGAACGACGAACATCTCCTCACCTGCGTCCACCGGCAATGAGGAAGGAAGGAGGTGGGCGGGATATTCCGCCCACTCATCTCCGCCCCTCCGCTTCTATTGGATGGCTGCCGTGTTACATCGCTGTGTGACTGCACGAACCGCCCCATTATAAAAAAGGCGGTTTGCCAGGCAGAGCGACGTCGCAGGGAAGGTAAGTTCTTGTGACGGGTGTAAGCGATGTTGTGCTCCGTGGGCAGCGATTTGCCCGTGACGCACAACCGACGGGGGCGGGTACGTTCGCTAGCGATAGCGATATCGCAGCGTGTAAAGTGCCCTTAACACTGGTCCGAGTGCAATACGAGTGTTTCATTGCACTCTTCCGATTTACATGCTAATATGGGTCAACCCCTTATCTGTAAGGCAATGTGCGCACTTTGCTTTTTTTCATGCGTTTCAGCAGCGTTTTGAGCTGCAGCGTTTTAATGCAAAATTGCATGCGTTTTGATTTCCAGGCAAAGTCTATGGAAAATAGGGCTTTCTTGTGCGCACGATGCATTTACAAACACTGCATTTTAGTTGCGGAAAATTGTTTTTGCCATTTTGGCAGCGTTTCAATAACATTGAAGTCAATGAAAAATGTCTAAACGCATATTTTTCAAGAAAGAATGCATTTCACTTGCTTTTTACTAGCGATCTATGTGTTTTTGACATAATAAGCGCAGGTCTTTCGGTCTCTTTTTCTCTGTCGGTCAGTCTCTCTGTCTCTATCTCTCTCTCTGTCCATGTCGGTCTCTCCCACCCACCCCCGCTCTCATACTCACCGATCCACGATCACCAGCACGGCGCTACATGGCGTTCACACTGTGGCGGCTTTTCCTCTTTCGAAAATGACGGCCGCTCATTAATCCATCACATATTCCCTGCTTCCCCCGCCCACCGGTGCCTATGATTGGTTGCAGTCAAACACTCCCCCACGCTGAGTGACAGCTGTCTCACTGAAACCAATCACAACCGCCTGTGGGCATGTCTATATCGAGCAGTTAAGAAAATATATAAATAATTTTAAAAAAACGACGTGCGGCCCCCCCAATTTGGATACCAGCCAGGGTAAAGCCACATGGCTGAAGGCTGGTATTCTCAGGATGGGGAGCTCCACGTTATGGGGAGCCCTCCAGCCTAACAATATCAGCCAGCAGCCGCCCGGAATTGCCGCATCCATTAGATGCGACAGTCCCGGGACTCTACCCGGCTCATCCCAAATTGCCCTGGTGCAGTGGCAAACAGGGTAATAAGGAGTTAATGGCAGCAGCCCATAGCTGCCACTAAGTCCTAGGTTAATCATGGCTGGCGTCTCCCCGAGATACCTTCCATGATTAACCTGTAAGTTAAAGAAAATAAACACACACATCAAAAAAATCCTTTATTTGTAATGAACCAATTTATTAATCTCTCAAAAACACCTCCAAGTCCGATGTAATCCACGCAAGGTCCCACGACGCTTCCAGCTCTGCTACATCGGAGGCTGACAGGAGCGGCAGTAGAACACCGCCGCTCCTGTGAGCTCCATGCAGCAACTGAAGTGAGTCGCGCGATCAGCTGTGCTGTCACTGAGGTTACCCGCAGCCACCGCTCTCAGGTGGAGGACTGCTGCTGTGGCCGCGAGTAACCTGAGTGACGGCACAGCTGATCGCGCGGCTCACTGCAGTCACTCAGGGGATTTGCGATCACAGGTGAGTCCTTCACATGTGACCGCAAAAAGCTGCGGCACACACACAAAGCCGCGCGAACACAATGAAGTTGGGTGAAGTTCATCCGAGTTCATTCTGATCGCGCGGCTCTGTCTCGCAGCCAGCCATGCTCTTTTTGACAGTGCGGTCCCACTCGGCTCTGCTGCACGTCTATGGGGATGCTGCAGAGCCAAGTGGGACCGTACTGTGAAAAATGTGCGTTCTGGATGCTTTTCCCACTCTGTCTATGGCAGAGAAAGCATCCAGAACGCATGAATTCTACAGGAATGTGCGCACATTTCGTTCTGCCGAATGTGTCTCAGAAGGCAGCTTTTTCGGCTGCGTTCTGAGACGCACAGGCAGTGACTTACACGCTGTGGAATTGAACGCAAAGTGCGCACATAGCCTAACTGAACCAGGAATATCAGGATAGACAGATCTCCAAGGCCACGAGCACATGTTGAGTATTTGGTGAGTTTTCTTACCTCAGAATTTGTAAGGCCACATGTACACATTGAGTATTTGGTGAGTTTTGTACCTCAGTATTTGTAAGGCCACATGCACTCATTGAGTATTTGGTGAGTTTTGTACCTCAGTATTTGTAAGGCCACATGCTGTCAGGGCCAGGCGGTCGGGCAGACCCAGGAGGTGGATCCACTGGGCCGAACTCTAAGATGGTGGTAAGGAGTCCGGTAGCTGAAGCAGTATGGGCAGTAGAACAGTCCGTGCAAGAGAGCGTAACGAAGAAGTCCCTGGGACCACGGAGTCACGGATGATAGTCCGGGTGACGTAGCTCAGGTTCGGAAGCCGAGATGATGTCAGGCGGGGTCCGGAACCTTTTGGAGCAAGATGATGGGTCACCGCAGGGATCCGAGATGGTACGGACTGTCAGATGGCAGACGGACAGCGTGCGGGGTTCCGGATTCAGCAGGACCGGATGGCGAGGCAGGATCAGCTCTAGAAGAGAGATACGTGAGTATGGCAAGAAGATACAAGGAGACCTGACTCCTAGCTTGGAAAACACGAAGATCAGGCCCCGCCCCCTTGGACAATAACCCCCTTTATACCCTGTACCTGTTCAACCTCATTTCCTGTTAATGGACGCTGGCCCTTTAAGAAAGGGTCAGTGACCGCGCGCGCGCCCTAATGCGCATGCGCGCCGCCCGGGTGCCAGAAGCCAGGGAAGGAGGCTGAGAGGAGGACGCAGGGGAGCCGGCCAGGTCCTGGGAAGCCGTCGGGCGCCGGAATCGGGCACCAGGGGGCCTGGGAAGGACGGGCACCGGAGGCTGGAGAGCGGGGAGCGTGGCAGGTGAGCCGGGGAGCGTGACAGTACCCCCCCCCCACGCCCCCCTCCCCGCAACCGGGACATGAAGGCACGGATCAGAGGAGTGCCCACGTTCTCCCTGGGCTCCCAGGACCTATCCTCAGGACCATACCCTTCCCAGTCCACCAGGAAGAACTGTCGACCTCGTACGGTCTTCATGGCCACGATATCCCTTACCGCATAGATGTCGTCATCGGCAATAGGTGGAGGAGCCGGACTGGCAGTAGCGGAGAAGGGACCAAGGACAACCGGTTTGAGCAGGGAGACGTGGAACGAGTTGGGTATCCTCATCGTGGCCGGGAGCTGTAGCTTGTAGGAGACCTCATTGATCTTGCGGAGGACCTTAAACGGCCCGATGTAGCGAGGACCCAGCTTGTAGGATGGAATCTTCAACCGGATGTACTGGGAAGCAAGCCAGACCAGGTCACCAGGAGAGAAACGCGGAGGGTCCAGACGCCTCTTGTCAGCGTGTTTCTTCATCCGCTGGGAAGCGCGTCCAAGGGACGCCTTGACAGAGTCCCAAATGGTAGCGAAGTCACGGGCTACAGTATCAGCCGCAGGGACATCCGAAGAAGGGGATATAGGCAATGGGACGGAGGGCTGAAGTCCGTAAACGACATGGAAGGGAGATTTGGAGGATGACTCACTGATGTGGTGGTTATGTGAGAATTCAACCCAAGGCAGAAGCGTGGACCAGTCGTCGTGATGGGCGTTGACATAGTGACGTAAGAAGGAGGTCAAGATTTGATTGACCCTCTCCACTTGGCCATTAGACTGAGGATGGTAAGCAGAAGAAAAGTCCAGAGTCACTCCCAGATGTTTGCAGAGCGCCCTCCAGAAGCGGGAGGTGAACTGAGTTCCTCTGTCGGACACGATGTGGGATGGAAAGCCATGCAAGCGGAAGATGTGATGTATACAGGCTTCCGCGAGTTCCTGAGCAGAGGGCAGTCCAGCCATAGGGACGAAGTGAGCCATTTTGGAGAACCGGTCCACCACGACCCATATGACTGTGTGTCCGGAGGATAATGGCAAGTCCGTAATAAAATCCGTCGCTATGTGTTGCCACGGAACTGAGGGTATCGGCAGAGGCAGAAGACGGCCATAGGGCAGGTGTTTGGGCGTCTTGTTCCTGGCACAAGAGGAGCAGGCAGAGACAAAAGCAGCGACGTCCGTGCGAAGGGATGGCCACCAGTAATGGCGTACAATCGCACCCCATGTTCTCTTCTGGCCTGCATGACCGGCTGTTTTTGAGGCATGACCCCAGTGTAACACTTTTTGCCTGTCTGTCTCAGAGACATAGGTCTTCCCGGGCGGTATCTGGGCCAGGGTGACAGGGGCCACCGGAATAATCTTGCTAGGAGAGATGATAGGTTGGGTAGTCTCTTCCTCCTGCTCCATGGGCATGAAAGACCTAGACAAGGCATCAGCGTGTACATTCTTGTCCGCGGGTCGGAAATGGAGCTGGAAGTCAAACCTGGCAAAGAATAAGGACCACCTGGCTTGCCGTGGGTTCAGTCGCTGAGCGGACCGCAAGTATTCCAGGTTCTTGTGGTCCGTGTAGATAATCACGGGGTACACTGCTCCTTCCAGGAGGTAGCGCCACTCCTCCAGAGCCAGTTTGACCGCCAATAGTTCTCGGTCACCGATGGTGTAATTACGTTCAGGTGCTGAGAAGCTCTTGGAGAAAAAACCGCAAGTCACCATCTTGCCGGAGGAGGACTTCTGCATGAGCACTGCTCCGGCTCCCGAGGAGGAGGCATCCACCTCCAAGGTGAACTGGCGGTTTAACTCCGGACGGTGGAGTACAGGAGCGGAGGCAAATGCTCGCTTCAGTGAGCAAAACGCGGCATCGACCGCAGGTGACCAGTCCTTTGGATTAGCCTCCTTTTTGGTCAAAGCGGAGAGAGGAGCAGTCAGGGCAGAGAAGTGAGGGATAAACTGGCGGTAGTAGTTGGCGAATCCCAGGAACCGTTGGATTGCCTTCAGTCCAGAAGGGGGAGGCCAGTTGAGTATGGAGGAGACCTTCTTTGGATCCATTTGCAGTCCAGTACCCGAGATGATGTATCCCAGGAAAGGAAGAGAAGACTGCTCAAAGACACACTTCTCATATTTGGCGTAGAGACGATTCTCTCTCAGTCTTTGTAGAACCAGCTGTACGTTCTCTCTGTGGGTCTGGAGGTCCGGAGAGAAGATAAGGATGTCATCCAGATAAACTACTACACAGATGTAGAGGAGGTCCCGGAATATGTCGTTCACCAATTCTTGGAAGACTGCTGGTGCGTTACACAAGCCGAAGGGCATCACGCAGTATTCATAGTGCCCATCGCGAGTATTAAACGCGGTCTTCCATTCGTCCCCAGAGCGGATACGAACTAGGTTGTAGGCACCCCGCAGATCCAGCTTGGTGAACACACGGGCTCCTCTGAGCCGGTCGAACAATTCGGGGATGAGCGGCAGAGGGTACTTGTTTTTGACGGTGATCTGATTCAGACCCCGGTAGTCGATGCATGGGCGTAGGTCACCCTCTTTCTTCTTAACGAAGAAGAAGCCTGCTCCCGCAGGAGAGGAGGATCTCCGGATGAATCCCTTTGCCAGGCTCTCTGTGATGTAGGTAGACATGGCCCTGGTTTCGGCTGGAGACAACGGATATATCCGTCCTCGAGGTGGTGTTGTTCCTGGGAGCAGGTCGATGGCACAATCGTAGGGACGGTGTGGCGGAAGTACCTCAGACTCCTTCTTGTCAAAGACGTCTGCGAAGGACCAATAGGCCGAGGGCAGTTCCGGTAGGTTCTCTGGAACCGGAGGTCGTCGGATAGGTTGTATGGACTTCAGACACTTCTCATGACAAGCAGGACCCCATCGGGTGATTTCGCCAGTACCCCAGCTGACTGATGGTTCGTGTGTCCGCAACCAGGGAAGTCCCAGCAGGATTTGATGGGACATGTGTGGAAGGACGTAGAGAGCGATGTTCTCGGTGTGCAGGGCACCGATACGCAGTTCGACCGGTCTGGTGACCCAGGAGATGGTATCAGATAGGGGTCTCCCATCCACCGAGGCAATCACTAGGGGCTTCTCGAGTAGAGTAACAGGCAGCTGGTACTTGTCCACAGTGGCCTGCTGGACGAAATTGCCTGCTGCTCCAGAGTCGAGGTATGCCTCAGCCGTAAACCGCGTCTCTCCCGTTGACACTTGCACAGTCCACATAACCGGGTCTGAGAGAGTCCCAGCACCTAGGGTGGCCTCTCCTACCAACCCTAGGCTTTGGAGTTTCCCGGCCTTTCTGGACAGGAGCGTAGGAGGTGTGTTCCCTCTCCGCAGTAAAAGCAGAGACCCTTGGCGAGCCGCTCTGCTCGACGTTGTTCAGACTGTCGTACTCGGTCGATCTGCATGGGCTCGTGGACGGGAATCCCAGCTGTTGATGACTGAGGTACGGAGGGCTTCTGTGGAGGAGAGGAATGCCGTACCGGACGTCTCTCACAAGACAGCTCTTTGGAGCGCTCCTGAAAACGAGTGTCCACTCGAGTTGCTAGGGCAATCAGGGCATCTAGGGTGGAGGGCACGTCACGACCCGCCAACTCATCTTTGATGCGACTCGAGAGTCCTTCCCAGAAGGCGGCTGTTAGGGCCTCATTATTCCACCCGAGTTCTGAAGCCAAAGTGCGGAAACGGATGGCGTATTGGCCCACCGTCAGTGTTCCTTGACGTAATCGGAGAAGGGATGAAGCAGACGCAGAGGCGCGTCCCGGCTCGTCAGAGGTGCTGCGAAAGGCCTGCAGGAACTCTTGAAGAACCTTGGTCATAGGATCCTCCTTCTCCCACAACGGGTTCATCCACGCCAGTGCCTCGCCCTCCAGGTGAGACATGATGAAGGCGACCTTGGCTTGGTCGGAGGCAAACAGATGTGGCAGCTGCGTGAAATGGAGGGAGCATTGGTTTATAAACCCCCTGCAGGTCTTGGGATCTCCGGCGTACCGGGGTGGTGAGGCCAAACGCAGTCTGGAAGCATCCGAAGAGACAGCCACGGGAGCGGGGGACGTGGCTTGACTAGTGGCGGCTTGGGATGTTGAAGACGTGACTGCCGCTTGTAGCGTGGTCAGGCGGGTGTCCACGGAAGTCATAAAGTTCAGCATGCGGGTCTGGACTTCACGCTGGCGTTGGAGTTCCTCTTGCAAGGCCGCTAGTGCTGCAGCGGGATCCATGGCCTGATCTTACTGTCAGGGCCAGGCGGTCGGGCAGACCCAGGAGGTGGATCCACTGGGCCGAACTCTAAGATGGTGGTAAGGAGTCCGGTAGCTGAAGCAGTATGGGCAGTAGAACAGTCCGTGCAAGAGAGCGTAACGAAGAAGTCCCTGGGACCACGGAGTCACGGATGATAGTCCGGGTGACGTAGCTCAGGTTCGGAAGCCGAGATGATGTCAGGCGGGGTCCGGAACCTTTTGGAGCAAGATGACGGGTCACCGCAGGGATCCGAGATGGTACGGACTGTCAGATGGCAGACGGACAGCGTGCGGGGTTCCGGATTCAGCAGGACCGGATGGCGAGGCAGGATCAGCTCTAGAAGAGAGATACGTGAGTATGGCAAGAAGATACAAGGAGACCTGACTCCTAGCTTGGAAAACACGAAGATCAGGCCCCGCCCCCTTGGACAATAACCCCCTTTATACCCTGTACCTGTTCAACCTCATTTCCTGTTAATGGACGCTGGCCCTTTAAGAAAGGGTCAGTGACCGCGCGCGCGCCCTAATGCGCATGCGCGCCGCCCGGGTGCCAGAAGCCAGGGAAGGAGGCTGAGAGGAGGACGCAGGGGAGCCGGCCAGGTCCTGGGAAGCCGTCGGGCGCCGGAATCGGGCACCAGGGGGCCTGGGAAGGACGGGCACCGGAGGCTGGAGAGCGGGGAGCGTGGCAGGTGAGCCGGGGAGCGGGGGTGAGGACCCGGGGAGCGTGACACATGCACTCATTGAGTATTTGGTGAGTTTTGTACCTCAGTATTTGTAAGGCCACATGCACTCATTGAGTATTTGGTGAGTTTTGTACCTCAGTATTTGTAAGGCCACATGCACTCATTGAGTATTTGGTGAGTTTTGTACCTCAGTATTTGTAAGTCCACATGCACTCATTGAGTATTTGGTGAGTTTTGTACCTCAGTATTTGTAAGGCCACATGCACTCATTGAGTATTTGGTGAGTTTTGTACCTCAGTATTTGTAAGGCCACATGTACTCATTGAGCATTTGGTGAGTTTTTTACCTCAGTATTTGTAAGGCCACATGCACTCATTGAGTATTTGGTGAGTTTTTTACCTCAGTATTTGTAAGGCCACATGCACTCATTGAGCATTTGGTGAGTTTTTTACCTCAGTATTTGTAAGGCCACATGCACTCATTGAGTATTTGGTGAGTTTTGTACCTCAGTATTTGTAAGGCCACATGTACTCATTGAGCATTTGGTGAGTTTTTTACCTCAGTATTTGTAAGGCCACATGCACTCATTGAGTATTTGGTGAGTTTTTTACCTCAGTATTTGTAAGGCCACATGCACTCATTGAGTATTTGGTGAGTTTTTTACCTCAGTATTTGTAAGGCCACATGCACTCATTGAGTATTTGGTGAGTTTTGTACCTCAGTATTTGTAAGGCCACATGCACTCATTGAGTATTTGGTGAGTTTTGTACCTCAGTATTTGTAAGGCCACATGCACTCATTGAGTATTTGGTGAGTTTTGTACCTCAGTATTTGTAAGGCCACATGCACTCATTGAGTATTTGGTGAGTTTTGTTCCTCAGTATTTGTAAGGCCACATGTACACATTGAGCATTTGGTGAGTTTTTTACCTCAGTATGTGTGAGCCAAAACCAGGAGTGCTAAAGTGTCACCACTTAACATTTCCCATGTCTTCTGGGCAGAATTGCTTCCAGGCTGCATTTATTATATACAGCTATATCAGCAGTAATAAAATGCAAGCTGCCCTGTGTTTCTCAGCATTATGTTGCAGTATCTGATATAATATTGTAATGCTTTATCATTTAATATATATTCATTTTACGGCACCCATGAACCCAGTTTAATGAGGGGGATACTGTGCTTGTTCAATTCTCAATTTACTGCAACCTCTAATTACCAAGAAATAGATCTTAAAATACAGATTAGTCATTGTGTGATGCACAAATACTTGTCTTGGGGTTATTACAATGTTTACTTTTAATTTATTTTTTTAAATTGTATAATCCCCAGCCGATCCTTTATTTAGCAATCTTGTGGTGCTGTTAAGTATAGATAATGTTATTGTGTTCTCTCCTACATCTTCTTGTATACATGGTCAGGAGTTGTAGATGCTTCTCGTAGCCATGTCACCAGCTCCAGTAGCCCGTAAAGTCGTCTCAATCAGCATATCGTTATTAGTCCATACAGGACTGTATAGGAGTCAAGCATTCTGTGATGACAGGATTCACACTGCTTCCCACAAGACAGGATATTTTTGTAGGTTTTCCACACAAGTTCAGGTTGTATCATGCCACTTGTCTTTCAGAGAGTGTCATCTGCTTCATTTGTAGGAACAGATGGAGAGAATGGGATCACCCCCAAGTATTGTAAACCACGTCTAGACCGTATCAATCAAGTCACGGCTTTAACAAAACATCTTTGAAAGCTGAGCTTCCATATAAATGTGCTGGTCCCACATTGGTTATTAGTTTGTTCTCAGTCATTTGTAGCAGGTCACCCATAACATTTAAAGATCTGTATGTAGTTATATAATATTTGGGTGGCATAGACAATCTGGCTAAATCATGAAGCAATACTTATACCTAAGCTTCGGTATCATAGATATTAAATAATAAATAGGATTTCTGGTATGAGTGTGGGATAGCACAATACATTTGACCTATAATGTCAGATTAGTGGAGACATTGTCATCTTTCTTGACCCTGATTTCCATACCTTGCCACAACCCAGTATTTCTTGATTTCATACATTTGTTTTTGTCATTTAACAGCAGATTTTACGTGATGACACTGAGGGTTTTCTACAGATATATTTTTATTTCACAAACCAACTAAAAAAGAAAATGGTGCTACATATATCTCAAATATTACACATTTCATTAAATGTAAAATTTCACAAGGATATTTATGAAGATAAAAGCAGAGTAACTCAATGGAGGGCTAATAACATACCACCCAAGGCTATGCACAGTATATAACTAGTATAACCATATACCCATTGTAGTATATTCCCTTGCTGGGGTTGCATACACATTACTTAAATGGATATTAAATCAAATTTACATAGCAATGACATGGAGCCCTGTTAGATTGTATCCTTGTGCCCCTTCATTCCCCCTGACGAAGCTGGGTGAAACGTGCATTGGAGTGCAGGGCTACACATCTAATAGGGCTCCATGTCATTGTTATGTGAATTTGTATTTAATATCCATTTAAGTAATGTATATGCAACCCACCAGGGACTATACTATAATGGGTATACAGTTATACTGTTTATATACTGTTTAGAGGCTTGGGTGATATATTTTTAGGACTCAATTTAGTTACTCTGCTTTTATCTTCATACATTTCTTGTAAAATTTTACTTTAATAAAGTTTGTAATATTTCTGAGATATTATGTAGCACCATTTTCTTGTTTGGTTTATCTACTGATACCCCGGTGCATCTCTCTGCAGCCGGACATTTTTGGCTATAGGAATATTGGTTGGTCATAGGATTATATTTATTGTATATATTCAACGTAGAGTCAGTAAAACGTTATTTACTGTCTCAGTAGTTAATTGTCTACAATAATTTAAAAGGATTGTCCACTATTGTGAAATAACAGAGTGTATATACCATCTCCTATGCCTGTTAAAAATATACAGTGTTGGCAGCTGGAACACCACAGCCCCATACATTGTGTATATCGTCAAATTGCATATTGGGTAGCCTAAACTTCAGTGGTCCATAGCTAAGCATTTCAGGGGCAAAGAGAAGCTTAATATTTTAATTAGCAGTTCAATCCCTTTAGCAGCATATGTAATAAATGTCTGATCACTACAGTCCACACCTTTGGACCCCTGGCAATCATTAAAAAGGGAATCCCAGACACCCCAGATCCTGCGTCTTCTATTTTGCATGACTATAGGGAGGAAATGTTTACATTGAGCCGTGGGCAAATATGTGCACCTATGTCTGACAAAACCAACCATGCTGTGGAGGAATGTGGAACTCAAGACCCTCATTCTAATTATCAATGAGGTCGCACCTCTCCTATGAGTAGGGGGTGCTTCACACACAGCGAGCTCGCTGCCGAGATCGCTGCTGAGTCACGCTTTTTGTGACGCAGCAGTGACCTCATTAGCGATCTCGCTGTGTGTGACACTGAGCAGCGATCTGGCCCCTGCTGCGAGATCGCTGCTCGTTACACACAGCCCTGGTTCGTTTTCTTCAAAGGCGCTCTCCCACTGTGACACACAGATTGCTGTGTGAGAGAGCGACAAATGAAGCGAGCAGGGAGCAGGAGCCGGCGTCTGGCAGCTGCGGAGGCTGGTAACTAAGATAAACATCGGGTAACCAAGGTGGTTACCCGATATTTACCTTAGTTACCAGCCTCCGCAGCTCTCACGCTGCCTGTGCTTCCGGCTCTCTGCACATGTAGCTGCTGTACACATCGGGTTAATTAATTAACCCGATGTGTACTGTAGCTAGGAGAGCAAGGAGCCAGCGCTAAGCAGTGTGCGCGGCTCCCTGCTCTCTGCACATGTAGCTGCATTACACATCGGGTTAATTAACCCGATGTGTACTGTAGCTAGGAGAGCAAGGAGCCAGCGCTCAGTGTGCGCGGCTCCCTGCTCCCTGCACACACAGCTAAGCGGTGTGCGCTGGTAACTAATGTAAACATCGGGTAACCATACCCGATGTTTACCTTAGTTACCAGTCTCCGCAGCTTCCAGACGGCGGCTCCGTGCAAGCGCAGCGTCGCTTGCACGTCGCTGCTGGCTGGGGGCTGTTCACTGGTCGCTGGTGAAATCTGCCAGTTTGACAGCTCACCAGCGACCATGTAGCGATGCAGCAGCGATCCTGACCAGGTCAGATCGCTGGTCGGATCGCTGCTGCATCGCTAAGTGTGAAGGTACCTTAGGTCATGAATGTCCATTGGAGGCAAACACTTCAGCTTCAAATATGGAATTTTATTTTGGCATTACACTTATAATGGATATGAAGATGGTGGTCTAAAGCCTCCGTCTTTGACTCTGGCAGGAATCAGCAGAGACCAACTGTAGTGAATGGCCCAGGCATGATAACTGCACGAGATTTTCTATGTCTGGAGCACAATACTGACCTGTTATCCTTATCATAGACCAGAAAAAATCCACATCTAAAGGCCCCGTCACACTAAGCAACATCGCTAACAACATCGCTGCTAACGAACAACTTTTGTGACGTAGCAGCGATGTTGCTAGCGATGTTGCTGTGTGTGACATCCAGCAACAACCCGGCCCCTGCTGTGAGGTCGTTGGTTGTTGCTGAATGTCCTGGGCCACTTTTTAGTTGTTGCTGTTCCGCTGTGAAGCACACATCGCTGTGTGTGACAGCGAGACAGCAACAACTAAATGTGCAGGCAGCAGGAGCCGGCTTCTGCGGAGGCTGGTAACCAATGTAAACATCGGGTAACCAAGAAGCCCTGTCCTTGGTTACCCGATATTTACCTTTGTTACCAGCCTCCGCCGCTCTCACTGTCAGTGCCGGCTCCTGCTCTGTGCACATGTAGCTGCATCACACATCGGGTTAATTAACCCGATGTGTGCTGTAGCTAAGAGAGCAGGGAGCCAGCGCTAAGCGGTGTGCGCTGCTCCCTGCTCTGTGCACATGTAGCTGCAGCACACATCGGGTAATTAACCCAATGTGTGCTGTAACTAGGAGAGCAGGGAGCCAGCGCTCAGTGTGCGCTGCTCCCTGCTCTCTGCACGTGTAGCTCCGTGCGCTGGTAACCAAGGTAAATATCGGGTTGGTTACCCGATATTTACCTTAGTTACCAAGCGCAGCATCTTCCACGCGGCGCTGGGGGCTGGTCACTGGTTGCTGGTGAGCTCACCAGCAACTCGTGTACCCACGCTCCAGCGATCCCTGCCAGGTCAGGTTGCTGGTGGGATCGCTGGAGCGTCACAGTGTGACATCTCACCAGCAACCTCCTAGCAACTTACCAGTGATCCCTATCGTTTTTGGGATCGCTGGTAAGTTGCTTAGTGTGACTGGACCTTAAGAGCTGAGTGTTTATTTAGTGCATCATGTTACCTGACCAAAGCAAAAAAGCAGAAGCTTATCCATAACTTTAATCACTGGTTTCCAGTGTGTTCTGATGGAATTTCTCATGAGTCACAATGGTCAAATTTACCGCTTATTCTTGCCACTGGCTAATAGAAGAGGGCCACTGTGCAAGAAGATTATATGGAGCCTTAGCAGTTAGCAGCTCATAATAATGCACAGTTTCATTTCATGGAGGAGGAAATAGGCTCCCTTACCTCTCGGCTCCGAGTTTGCACCAATGATGTGTCCGCCCCTGATTCATGCATACATCAAGCCTAGGTCAGTTCTGTTTTTAGATACTCAAGTGGTATGTGGTAAAGTTGTCATCATTTTACATTTAAAGGGAATATGCCATCAGGTTTTTGCCATCTATTCTAAGAGCAGTAGAATATAGAGAACCTTAATCCAATGATGTATCACTTAGTTTGCTGATTGCTAAAGTTTTGGTAAAATCACTGTTTTGTCATCAGGAGATTATAACTAGAGAGTGGACTTGTAAACCTGCTGCCACGCAGTCCTCTATATTCATGAGTTCTGTATAACCCCGCCCCACCACTGATTGGTAGCTTTCTGCTTATTCACAGTGTACACAGAAAGCTGCCAATCGGTGATGTGGGCGGAGTTATATTGATCTCAGCTCTTAGAAAACTGGTACATGTTCAGCAGATAAAAAAGTGATTTTATCAAAACTGCAGCAAGCCGCCCAGTAAGTGATATAGTGCTAGAATCATTGTCTCAGGTGGAGTAACAAAAACCTAGTGACAGATTCCCTTTAATTTGTGATGTCCTTACAGTTGTAGAAATGTACATAAGTTGCCATTTCAGATAGTTGTTATTGAAGTCTTTAGAAGTCCATTTATTATACCTTTGTGATTCCCTTTCTTTCGGGATGGCCCCAGTAGTGGCCCCAGTAGTGTGTAGATACTTCCATGTGAATGTGCAGCTCCAGTTCTCTCTTTGATGTGTTTGTAGGTGGTGTAGGTTTACATTGACCCTGTCCAGCAATCAGCAGCTCTGCTGTGTCTCAATCTCCAGGTATTGTTCAGTCAGCCTACTTAACACAAAGTAAATAGTCGCAGTAAATTGGAGCTGTGTAGGGCAGTGCCAAGAGGTCAGCCACCTACCAATAGCATAATAGCTTGAAGCAGGAATGGGCTAGGAGCAGATGTGGCTTAAGGAATCAGAAGGGCGTTTCTTCTTCGCTCACTGCGAGGAGGTTGCCTGTCAGTTCAGGAGAAGCCAGACAAGAGCTGCACAGCTGATCACACACTGGATTGTACCGAGCAGCAAGTCACCCATCTCCCTAGTTTGGATTTTTTTCTTCTTTGTGACTTCAGGGATGAAATTGTGAATATTTCTTATTCTTACTTTGTGCCTTCAATAGATATGCTGCTTTAACGGTCTTCAAAGGAAATCTCAAGGTACAGGAGCTGTTCTATTCTATGGTAAGATTAATATAAAGATCCAGGGATGGAGAAGTGTTTAGCGAGAAAGAGAAAATTTGCCAAGTGAGCATCCGAAAGAGGAATTAACCTATGACTTGGGATAAAGGTCACTTTGTTCTACTGCACGTCCTTCGTATGGCACTGGATATAGACTTTTCTCGGGTTTTCTTAAAAAGCTGCACTGCCTCTTGCTGGCTGCTTCATATAAGCCTTTTAAATGGATTACAGTTAACCAATTATCTGCACAGGATTGGGATCTCCCTGCCATCATCTTGCGTAATGCTTTGAATGGTTTCATTTGTGGATACGTGCCATAACCTGCAAGTTCTGCCAAAAGGGGACTACATGGTATTGACTATTAATGGAGCACCTTATAGTTTTTGCTTAGGAAATTTATCATGAATAGTACATGGAGCCCTTCATCAGACCTCAGAAATGTTTCTAAGTTTTTATCGTTTTATGAATGTTAAGATTTGTCTAGTTTTTTTGTAATTTTTATGGTATCTACTATTGCACTTGTAACGGAATGGGTAAGCCATTAAGCAGGCCAGATTGTCTGAGACAAAATCCAACATGTGTTGGAAAAGCAGAGGAAGAGGATCTGAACATTGAAGATTGTTATGTCCCCCAGAGGTCCATTTATGACACCGTGCGTTTAAATGAACAGATCGACTCTGGTAGTAAAGGAAGCCTTACCTCCCGGCATTTTACAGATCGTACCTTGCCTTATAGCAATAGAACACTGGACAGCAGCACCCTGTGCAGCAATGGGGTCCTCTCATGTAACAACGAATTCAGAAATCGGGATTTGGAACCAAGCAAGCTGGATGAAAAAATGATTTTTGATGCACTCAAACTTAATAGAGAGGTCAACCGCCCCGGTGGAGGAACCAGGAATAGACATAAAACAGACAAGAGGGAGCATCGGAGGTCCTGGAGGATTTTTGTACCTGTGAATTTAGCAGACTATGTTAGTAGAAATGAAGGTTCTTATGTTGAAAGTCCAGCAAGTGATACTATGAATACATGTAGAAAGGAAACACATTCTTTAACATCAGAGGATGACTCTGGCCTGTGCAGTCCCCAGGCTGATGGAGATGAAAAAGCAGAACCCACTGTTATAGATCTTGACGGGCAAGAAGTTTCTCTGCCTTGTAAAGAAAGTAGCAACATGGTGGGGAACTTATTTCCTGAGATTTCTGACTGTGCCCAACATTCCCCTTTTCTTTTATATGCAAAAGTCCAGAGCAACTCAGATTTTAGCCTGATTGCTTGTAGCGTTACCGATCCCAAGAGCCCTGAATTCCACAGTGCCATGATCTCTGACATGGATAGTGATTGCTCTATGCCATGTGAGGAGTGTATTCATCTGGAGGATAGCTTTAACTTGTTTGACGAAAGTGATCAGAGTTACATCTATGACCAAGTCAGGAGGAAACATCAGGTAGAATATGTGTCTAATGGCTTGGGCGTTTACAATGGAGGTCATTCTTCCTCAAGTGGTAGTTATTGTGATGTGGATCTTCCAAGGCCTGATTGTGAACATATCAAGATGGCACGTGCAGGATCATTGGGAGTGCTGAGCTCTTCTGCACATCATAAATGTACAGTGGGGCAGCCTAAAACTGTTCCAATGAGGGATCATAAATTTCGGACCAAAGAATTGCGAAAGGGGAAATCATCGACTGAATGCTTGTGTTCAAAGGTAATTTCCAATATTCTGTAATTGATGTACTATGTGTTTATGCTGATGTTGTTCTCCACCATGCTGTATAAAGGAGCTTAGGGTTAGCACTGCATGTTCTCCTAAAACAGTTTAGTAGGAGATGTCATTGGGACCCTCATGTTTCACATAGCAGCTATTTTCAGTAAACTATTCAGATGTCAGTCCACATGTGCAGCTCCAGTCATTGCGGACTCAGCCAGGCTGTGCTGAACAGATGTCTGCTCTGGACCTTCTAGCATATTGCAATTGGTTAAATGCTAATAAGGACTCGTTTTGGAAAGGTTACATGGTCAGCAGATGAATGGCACCAATCTACCAGCCCTGATTGCTGCCAGCTGTTAGAAACAGTGGTCATTGTCTGCGACTCTTTAACAATGCCCATAGCCGGGCATGTTCATTGCTTCGTTTCAGCACAATGGCGAGATTGAAACTTTACTTAGGAAATATAAACAATTTGTGTGCGTGTTCTGTTCTTTCATCTGCAGAGCCACAGTCTAGCACAAATTGTTTCACTGCATATTAAATGCAATGTTGGAAATGTTGTACACAGACCTTATTGTTCCTCAAGTGAAGAAAGGAGCGGATACATTTAATTATAGAAAATACCAACAATTATTTAAGCCACGTCACTTTACCACTACTTGGAAGTGAGGCGCTCTGATGAACACTATAGGGAATAAACTCAGCATTATATAGATAGGCATTTATGCTTTACCTAGTCAGAATATGTCACACTAGAACTATTCTCACTGGTCACAAGATATAGTCTTTTTTTCTTGTTTTAATAATAAAGGGATTGTAAAGTTTTATACTGTAAATCCATTAGGAATTTCCAAGATAATAGACAATAAGTCAGTTTTCTGGATCTTTGTCTTTAGGCCAGAATGTTTTTCAATTTTACAAAAAATGTGTCTGTCCTTTATTACAATAACAGCCCATTGATTTTAATGGATACTGTGTAATTCTTAATTTACCCTGTGGTGGTGCTGCAGAGAACCTGAACACTAAAGCCATGATTCATGAAAGCTTTTTCACCAGAATTCTGGCATAAAAGCATTGAAACGTTGCCCAAGGTTTACCCAATGCTCAAAAATGTAGTGACCTTTGGCGTTTTTGCTCAATATTGGGGGTGGGACAGCAGAGTGGGATGCATGATGACCCCTGCTTGCCCCTAAATGAATCAGGCACTTTGCACTTCACCCCGCTCTGATCAAGATGAATTGGGGCCTATATAGAGATTTTCTAACGAATTAGGATTGATCATTGGGGTTCCAGCAGGGGTATAGTTCGCAATCAGCTAAATGTAATGGGAGCATTCCCACCAGTGGGGATTGTCCAAACTGACAACTGGCAATTGTATGAGATTCCCTTATCCATAGACTATTTCTTGCTTTGTAGGTCATTAAGGGGGTGCTAGGCACAACCTGTAGACTAAAGTGTTGCTATCGACCTTACAACTCCTTTTCACCTTTTCAGAATATTTTCTTGGACACACTGTAAGCCTAAGTCCATGCAGTTTACAATAGCTCATGTCTGGGAAGATAAATGTAGCCAAGTGCACCTAGAAATTTAATGCTGGCCTAATATATCTCACTACAGTTTAAAAGTTTGGGGTCACCCAGACAATTTTGTCTTTTCCATGAGAAATCCTACTTTTATTTATCAAATGTGTTACATACTGAAGAGAAAATATAGTCCAGACATTGACTAGGATAGAAATAATGATTTTTACTTCAAATAATAATTTTCTCCTTCAAACTTTGCAATCATCAAAGAATATTCCCTTTGCAGCAATTCCAGCTTTGCAGACCTTTGGCAGTCTAGCTGTTAATTTGATGAGGTAATCTGGAGATATTTCACCCCATGCTTCCAGAAGCCCCTCCCACAAGTTTCATTGGCTTGATGGGCACTTTTTGCGTACTATATGGTCAAGCTGCTCCCACAGCAGCTCAATAGGGTTGAGATCTGGTGACTGGGCTGGCCACTCCATTACAGATAGAATACCAGCTGCCTGCTTCTTCCCTAAATAGTTCATGTATAATGTGGAGGTGTGAGTTGAGTCATTGTCCTGTTGTAGGATGAAATTGGCTCCAATCAAGCGCTGTCCACATGGCACAGCGTTGCAAAATGGAGAGATAGCCTTCCTTATTCAAAATCCCTTTTACCTTGTACAAATCTTCCACTTTACCAACACCAAAGCAACCCCAGACCATCACATTACCTCCACTATGCTTGACAGATGGCGTCAGGTACTCTTCCAGCATCTTTTCAGTTGTTCTGTGTCTCACAAATGTTCTTCTGTGCGATGCAAACACTTCAAACTTCGATTCACCTGTCCATAACACTTTTTTGCAATCTTCCTCTGTCCAATGTCTGTGTTCTTTTGCCCATATTAATCTTTTCCTTTTATTAACCAGTCTCAGATATGGCTTTTTCTTTGCCACTCTGCCCTGAAGGCCAGTATCCCGGAGTCACCTCTTCACTGTAGATGTTGCCACTGGCGTTTTGCAGGTACTATTTAATGAAGCTGCCAGTTGAGGACCTGTGAGGCATCTCAAACTAGAGACTCTAATGTACTTGTCTTGTTGCTCAGTTGTTCAGCGTGGCCTCCCACTTCTCTTACTACTCTGGTTAGAGCCTTTTTGTGCTCTCCTCTGAAGAGAGTAGTACACACAGTTGTAGAAAATCATCAGTTTCTTGGCAATTTTTCGCATGGAATATCCTTCATTTCTAAGAACAAGAATAGATTGTCGAGTTTCACATGAAAGTTCTCTTTTGCTGGCCATTTTGAGAGTTTAATGGAACCAACAAATGTAATGCTCCAGATTCTCAACTAGCTCAAAGGAAGGCCAGTTTTATAGCTTCTCTAATCAGCAAAACTGTTTTCAGCTAACATACTTGCACGAGGGTTTTGAAGAGATCTCTAAACATCCATTAGCCTTCCAACACAGTTAGCAAACACAATGTACCATTAGAACACTGGAGAGGTGGTTGTTGGAAATGGGCCTCTATACACCTATGTAGATATTGCATTAAAAAACAGACGTTTGAAGCTAGAATAGTCATTTACCACATTAACAATGTATAGAGTGTTTAATTTAATGTTTGCTTCATTGAAAAAAAATAAATAAAATGTGCTTTTCTTTCAAAAGTAAGGAAAAATCTAAGTTACCCTAAACTTTTGAACTGTAGTGTGTATATATACTGTATGTATGTGTGTGTGTGTGTGTGTGTGTGTGTGTGTGTGTGTGTGTGTAATATATATTATATATATATATATATATATATATATATATATATATATATATATATATATATATATATATATATATATATATATATACAGTTAGGTCCAGAAATATTTGGACAGTGACACAATTTTCGCGAGTTGGGCTCTGCATGCCACCACATTGGATTTGAAATGAAACCTCTACAACAGAATTCAAGTGTAGATTGTAACGTTTAATTTGAAGGTTTGAACAAAAATATCTGATAGAAATTGTAGGAGTTGTACACATTTCTTTACAAACACTCCACATTTTAGGGGGTCAAAAGTAATTGGACAAATAAACCAAACCCAAACAAAATATTTTTATTTTCAATATTTTGTTGCGAATCCTTTGGAGGCAATCACTGCCTTAAGTCTGGAACCCATGGACATCACCAAACGCTGGGTTTCCTCCTTCTTAATGCTTTGCCAGGCCTTTACAGCCGCAGCCTTCAGGTCTTGCTTGTTTGTGGGTCTTTCCGTCTTAAGTCTGGATTTGAGCAAGTGAAATGCATGCTCAATTGGGTTAAGATCTGGTGATTGACTTGGCCATTGCAGAATGTTCCACTTTTTTGCACTCATGAACTCCTGGGTAGCTTTGGCTGTATGCTTGGGGTCATTGTCCATCTGTACTATGAAGCGCCGTCCGATCAACTTTGCGGCATTTGGCTGAATCTGGGCTGAAAGTATATCCCAATATACACTTCAGAATTCATCCGGCTACTCTTGTCTGCTGTTATGTCATCAATTAACACAAGTGACCCAGTGCCATTGAAAGCCATGCATGCCCATGCCATCACGTTGCCTCCACCATGTTTTACAGAGGATGTGGTGTGCCTTGGATCATGTGCCGTTCCCTTTCTTCTCCAAACTTTTTTCTTCCCATCATTCTGGTACAGGTTGATCTTTGTCTCATCTGTCTATAGAATACTTTTCCAGAACTGAGCTGGCTTCATGAGGTGTTTTTCAGCAAATTTAACTCTGGCCTGTCTATTTTTGGAATTGATGAATGGTTTGCATCTAGATGTGAACCCTTTGTATTTACTTTCATGGAGTCTTCTCTTTACTGTTGACTTAGAGACAGATACACCTACTTCACTGAGAGTGTTCTGGACTTCAGTTGATGTTGCGAACGGGTTCTTCACCAAAGAAAGTATGCGGCGATCATCCACCACTGTTGTCATCCGTGGACGCCCAGGCCTTTTTGAGTTCCCAAGCTCACCAGTCAATTCCTTTTTTCTCAGAATGTACCCAACTGTTGATTTTGCTACTCCAAGCATGTCTGCTATCTCTCTGATGGATTTTTTCTTTTTTTTCAGCCTCAGGATGTTCTGCTTCACCTCAATTGAGAGTTCCTTAGACCGCATGTTGTCTGGTCACAGCAACAACTTCCAAATGCAAAACCATACACCTGTAATCAACCCCAGACCTTTTAACTACTTAATTGATTACAGGTTAATGAGGGAGACGCCTTCAGAGTTAATTGCAGCCCTTAGAGTCCCTTGTCCAATTACTTTTGGTCCCTTGAAAAAGAGGAGGCTATGCATTACAGAGCTATGATTCCTAAACCCTTTCTCCGATTTGGATGTGAAAACTCTCATATTGCAGCTGGGAGTGTGCACTTTCAGCCCATATTATATATATAATTGTATTTCTGAACATGTTTTTGTAAACAGCTAAAATAACAAAACTTGTGTCACTGTCCAAATATTTCTGGACCTAACTGTATATATATATATATATATATATATATATAAGAACCGTTGTGATTACTCGTGGTTACTCGCTAATCCCGCCCCCCCACATTACCACATGCGCCTCCGCCCCTGCAGAATACCACACGCGGATCCACCCCCGCACATTACCACACGCGGCTCTGCCCCCCCACGCGAAAACGTGATGTGAAAAATGCTGGGAGTTGCAATTTAGCATTACTCGGCCTTTGTCTGTCATTGGCTGAATCAGCTCGGCTTGAGATGTGTGACTGTGCAACTCCCAGCATTTTTCACGTCACATTTTTCGTTGCCAGTCGACAATTATCAACTTCCTTTACACGTAATTCAACCACTTCAACGTTACTGAATGTTGTCATTATTAACTTTAGTTTAATTAATCACCAGCAGCATTAATTACATAGGAATGGGTGTGCTGAGTGTTAGCTGGCTGGGCACAGCTAATACATATACAGTATATGCAAAAGTGCCAACTTTCACCATGTGAAGTGGTCTTACAAGCTCATTCAGCCGCCTATTTTTCGTGCATGTACAACTATTAACTATGAATGTAAGTCTTCTCTACATGAATGAAGCGCATTTTGTGTTACTGTCAAAGGCTTGTATCCTGTTGCGATGTTCTCAAGTACTATTTTCATTTCTGTTTTACTGTAAAAAAGTCATTATGTGAAAAGAGAGCAAAGCTTAATCGCATTGCTTTAAAGAAAATTCATGAACATATGCACTGTAAATCTTACTAAAGCTGAAAGCATGTGGCAAACTATATCATTGAAAGTGTTAATTATTCCTATGCACCATAGTTTCCTTTTAGTCCTTGCACTATGCACCATAGTTTTCTTTTAGTTTTTTCCACCTGACAACTGAAAACAAGTGATTTTCTTGCTGTACTTGATGAGGGTACGTGCTGTGGTCAGATGCTCCTTATTCATAAAGTGCATGCCTCTTCATGAATATGGAGTGTCTGACGAGTGGCATACGCTTCAATGCTCTACACCAAAAGTCTTACTACAGTTAGGGACTGGAGTAAGACTTTTGGCATAGGGAGCTCCACATGTCGTCATGAGTTAGATGAGCTGTGGCGTCCCTGTCCCACCCCAGCTCTGCCCATAGTAGTGATGCTGAGAGAAGGTTTTTGACTTTTCAAAGCTTTTATGCCAATGTTAGCTTTGATAATCTGGGTCTACTTTTTTTTAGGTTTGTTCTCTATTTTATTGAGTGAGGGTGGTTTTGTGTATTCACAAAGTATTACCATTGGGCCGCTGATCATTGCTATGTGGCATTTTGGAGACTTGTGACTATTTTAGGCCTCTTTCCTTGTCAGCCCTAATATAAATGTTGTGGTTAGTAAAGGAGATGCAGGTATTTGTATATCAGAGGCCTGCAGGTAGGGAGTAGCCTCTTGACTATGAAGGTGGTGGTTGAACAAATATTTTTTCAAGCCTTTAGATAGTGTGAAACCACATAAGGTATTGTTAAAAGACCTGGATGGTAATAATAATGGAATAGATTTTTCTGGGGGCACAATAATGTATTGGAATAATGCAGATTTTCATATGTAAAGGAGTAGAATAACGAGCCTTTCATGGTGAATCATGCTAATGCGATTATAGTAATTGTGAATTCCCCACCATAGCTCTCTAGTTGTGGTCAATAGCATGTGACTTTCTAAGTTATCTTTTAGTTGGATCATTCTTCTGCATATCTAAAAGGTAAGGAGTGGAGTTGTGAATGTGATAGCACCTGGCCAGAAAGCTATTTACAATGGCTCGGTACAAGAAGAAAACTAAAGCTGCCATGTATGTGATCTCTAAGCGATAAATTCAGTCCAGTATGTCTAATTCTAGTCTGGACATAACAATTCCATGTTTCTGGCTGAAGGTCTCCCAGCTCCCATCTCTCAAAGCCTCAAGGCTTAAAATGTTTTGCTGCGCAGATATTGCCATGTAACAATCAGACTATCTTAATATGACCATATTATTATATTGCTATGGCAATTCATAAAAACAGACAATGACATCACTTCTGATTTTAGGGCATAGCAAATCAGAGCAATCTCCTACGATTAATCACTGGAAAACAGTATCTTGAGAAGTAGGAAAGTAAAAAGAGTTATTCACTACTAGTCTGTTGATGACCTATCATTAGCAGCGGCCAGACGTAAAGGCTATGTGCGCACGTTGCGTAAATTCATGCAGTTACGCTGCGCTTTGCAGCACAGCGTAACTGCATGCGTCCTGCGTCCCCTGCACAGTCTATGGAGATTGTGCAGGGGCCGTGCGTACGTGGCGTCTCAGAGCGCAGCGCTTCGGCTACTGCCGAAGCGCTGCGCAAAATGAAGTGACATGTCACTTCTTTCCTGCGCTTTGCCGGCAGCTCCTGCTCTGTCTATGGCAGGAGCTGCAGGCAGAGCGCATGGAATCGGCGCTCACTACGGACATTTCTGCAGCGATCTAAAGCGCACATGTGCTCTTCAGATCGCTGCAGAAATTTCTGCAGGCTAGTACGCAACGTGCGCACATAGCCAAACAGTGTACAAGACAGAACAGCACAGCTCTAGAGGGTCATAATTACCTGTGGACCTGGGAGATCCATTGCCTAAGGGCTGCTTCTCACTTGCGAGTTTCTCGCAGTAGAGCAATGCGAGAAAAACTTGCATTGGAATCGGACACATGTTAGTGAATGATTCAGCTCGCATTTGCGATTTTTTTCTCAGTCCAAATCGGACTGAGAAAAAAATCGCAGCATGCTGCTTTTTTGCGAGTTTGTCGAACCATTTTTCTCAATGATTCCCTATGGAAGCGGATTAAAAGTAGGATCACACGCGCTCACCAGCGTTCACATTTGCGAGTGTAGCAGGAACTATGCTCATTAAATATTCAACAGATGAATGTGACATCTCATTCCCAAAGGTAAATTATCTGACACATGTGTAATCACTTTTATCTAGTTAAGATGTTGCAGGAAACTAGCATCGCAAACGTGACACACACGCGCCAATATTTATTCAGAAATAGCATCGCACTTGCGTTGCACTCGCACCTAACGTGAACTAAAATCAGCCGAGTTTTTTTCAGCCCAGTCGGACCGATTTTACTTGCATAGATGTGTTTCCAGCCTAAGGCGGCGCTCTGCAGGGGGTGGAAGCTAGCTTCAAAAATGCCACTTTTTTTTTTATTTTTCCTTACTTTTCTGCCTTTTGATTTATTTTTTTATATTAAACATTACATGGACAATCTATGCTCCTGACCCTCACTTTCTGTCTACAGTAAAGTGAATGCTGAAGAGTTGAGCAGCAGTTAGGGGTGCTTCACACACAGCGAGCTCGCTGCCGAGATCGCTGCCGAGTCACGCTTTTTGTGACGCAGCAGTGACCTCATTAGCGATCTCGCTGTGTGTGACACTGAGCAGCGATCTGGCCCCTGCTGCGAGATCGCTGCTCGTTACACACAGCCCTGGTTCGTTTTCTTCAAAGGCGCTCTCCCACTGTGACACACAGATCGCTATGTGTGACAGCGAGAGAGCGACCAAATGAAGCGAGCAGGGAGCAGGAGCCAGCATCTGGCAGCTGCGGTAAGCTGTAACCAAGATAAACATCGGGTAACCAAGGTGGTTACCCGATATTTACCTTAGTTACCAGCCTCCGGAGCTCTCACGCTGCCTGTGCTGCCGGCTCTGGCTCTCTGCACATGTAGCTGCTGTACACATCGGGTTAATTAACCCGATGTGTACTGTAGCTAGGAGAGCAAGGAGCCAGCGCTAAGCAGTGTGCGCGGCTCCCTGCTCTCTGCACATGTAGCTGCATTACACATCGGGTTAATTAACCCGATGTGTACTGTAGCTAGGAGAGCAAGGAGCCAGCGCTAAGCTAAGCGGTGTGCGCTGGTAACTAATGTAAACATCGGGTAACCATACCCAATGTTTACCTTAGTTACCAGTGTCCGCAGCTTCCAGACGCCGGCTCCGTGCAAGCGCAGCGTCGCTTGCACGTCGCTGCTGGCTGGGGGCTGGTCACTGATCGCTGGTGAGATCTGCCTGTTTGACAGCTCACCAGCGACCATGTAGCGATGCAGCAGCGATCCTGACCAGGTCAGATCGCTGGTCGGATCGCTGCTGCATCGCTAAAGTGTGAAGGTACCCTTAAAGGGAACCTGTTATCAGAAATTTAGCTATAAACCTAAAAGTTTCCCCCTCTGCAGCTCCTGGGCTGTATTCTAGGAAGCTTCCTATAGTTTTTGTGGCCCCTTTTATTCCAAAATAAATACTTTACAAACTTGTACCTTTTCGTATGCAAATTTCTTAAATCTTCCATGGGGGCGGGCTGCCTGATGTACGTTGCTGTCCTCCTGCCGATTTACGCCGCCCCCGAACGCTGAATTTCAAACCTCAGGACGCCGCCCCTGGGCGCCCGTGGTCCCGCGCATGCGCTGTGCTACTGTAGCGGTGCCGTGCACTGTGTGCACGTGTGACCGCTAGTGACGCTTTGCGCGGGCACGAGGTTATGGGCGGCGCTGTGAGTGTCATCAGCAAGTGCCGCCCATAACCTCGTGACCGCACTTTCGCCTATTCCTCCAGCGTTCTGCGCAAACGCTCGCTGGCCTGATGACCGGACGTCACCTCCTTCCCATCCTGCTCAGCAGCAGGAAATAGATGGGAGGAGCGGATGGAGCAGTCTGTGCCCGCGCAAAAGCGTCACCAGCGGTCACACGTGCACGCAGTGCACGGCACCGCTACAGTAGCACAGCGCTACTTTTTTGGGAGCTGACATTTTTAACGGTACCATTTTTGCGCAGATGCTACGTTTTGATCGCCTCTTATTGCATTTTGCGCAAAAGTTGTGGCGACAAAAAAACGTCGTTTTGGCGTTAGGATTTTTTTTGCCGCTATGCCGTATACTGATCAGATTAATTGATTTTATATTTTGATAGATCGGGCGTTTCTGAACGCGGCGATACCAAATGTGTGTATATTTTTTATTTTTTTAACCCTTTAATTTTCAATGGGGCGAATGGGGGGTGATTTCAACTTTTAGGTTTTATTTGTTTTTTTTAAATTTTTAAAACTTTTTTTTAACTTTTTTTTTTATTTTACTAGTCCCCCTAGGGGGCTATTGCGATCAGCAATCCGATCGCTCTGCACTATCTGCTGATCACAGCTATACAGCTGTAAACAGCAGATACGCTCACTTTCTTTTTCACTGTGCCGCGGGCACAGCGAAAGTGAAAGCAATTCATGTTTAGTACAGGAGTCATCACATGACCCTGTGCTACCATGACAACTATTGGATGTCACATGTCGCGGGCGGGGAGGGGACGCTGCGCTCACCACACTCGGGTCCGGCGCTGCTGCTGCCCGGTGGCTCGAGCGGTGGGCCGGATCCGGGGACTCGAGCGGCGCTCCTCGCCCATGAGTGAAAGGGATGATTTGGTTTGGGAATTTAGTCCGTGACGCCACCCACGGTTTGTGGTGAGGTTGGGGGCACCACCGCTGCTCTGGACGGGGATCCCGGGAGCGATGACAGGGAGCAGGCGAGATGTTTCTCTCCCCTCCATGGGTAGGGGATTTTCGTGGTCCCGGGGTTCGGTGATGGGGACTGTAAGGTGGATGACGGGGTTTGGTGAGGTACAGGGTCGCGGGGGCAGACGGCACGGTGGTACTCACTTAGCCAATAACGTATACGGAGTCTCTGGTAAAACAAACGGCTGGATGGACGGGTCCCGCAGCCGGCTGCTGTAGTTTCTCCCCTGACTCCAGGCTAATAGTGTGCGTCCTTCCCTGCACTTTCTTTATATGCTCCTTCTGTGCTCCGGTTTCCAGCTGGCTCCCCGGTTCGGTACCGGACGGGCCACCACCCTGTCCCGGCTACCTACGGTTCCACCAGGTCTGTCTTCCCGGCCCCTGCAGACGGCCACTACCGTCTGCCTGACTGACTACAAGAGGGTCCTACGCTCCAACCAAGGCCCCTGTCTGCTTCTGCCACTCTGCACACCTCCTCTCCCTTCCTCTGCCTGGACTTATCTCTGTTGTTTCCTGCCTCAGACCAGCTAGACTCCTCGGTGGACGTGTCCATCTGCCTGACTCCGCCCACCTGGTGTGTCTGTCTGAACCCGAGGGAGGAAATCAGGTCTCACTGGAGATGACTGCTGTGACCTGCTGGGGGTGGGGGTGTGTGTGTGTTGTTACCTGTGGCCCCTGGCTAGTCCAGGGCGCCACAATCGCCTCACGTGACTTCCGGTATCGAGCGGTAAGTAAAAGTTTACCGCGATCGCGCTTATAGTGGCGCTGTCACATATTGACCGCGGGCAGTAACGTTATGACCGCTAGGACGTAATTTTACGGCCCGCGGTCGTTAAGGGGTTAAATAAATTAAAAAAAAACGACATGCGGTCCCCCCTAATTTTGATGCCCAGCCATGAAAAAGAAGGCTGGGGCCTGGTATTCTCAGCTCGTAGCCGCCCGGTATTGCCACATCTATTAGATGTCACAATCCCGGTGCTTTACCGGCTCTTCTCAATTGCCCTGGAGCAGTGGCAATCGGAGTAATGAGGGGTTAATAGCAGCGCACAGCTGCTACTAAGCCCTAGATTAGTAATAGAATAGGCGTCTATGAGGTACCTGCATCACACTAACCTGTAAATGAAAGTAAATAAACACAGACACAGAGAAAAATCCTTTATTTGGAATAAAGTACAAAATGCACACCCTCCTTTCACCACTTTATTAACCCCCAACACCCTGCAGGTCCGGCGTAATCCACACGAGGTCCAATGCCGCATCCAGCTCTGCTACATCTCACAGCCAGTGACCATGGAGCATAACTGCTGGCTATGCAGACAATGACTGCACGGCAGGCATACACTGTCACAGGCTGGGGGCGCGTGTGCCTGCAACCAATCATAGACTAGAGGACGGCCGGTGGGCGGGGAAAACACGGAAAGCTGTGTGTATAGATGCACAGTATAGGGAGTGAATGCGCGACCCAGAAGCAGTGTGCCACCATGACACCGTGTCTCAGTGAGTATGAAACGCTGTTTTATTCCTGTTTTTTTGTATTTTTAAAATATTTTCGCCGGATCCAGATCGTGCACCCGGAATTCCGGATCCGGGTCTGGCACCCGGAAATCTTTGAAACCGCTCAGATCCGGACATTTACAGTTCGGATCCGCTCAGCTCTAATGGGGACAGCATTGCTGATTGCACCTGATGTGCTGTTACCAATCACCACAATGTCTGCAGCATCATCTGAGCGCTAACTGCAGCATTGCATTTACACATTACAGGTAAACTGTTTTTTAGACCCCCAAATAAACTTTCTACATGAGATTCATTCAAACGTTCACAATTTTTTGTCATACTGATAGCTAATGGAGCCTAGAGGATAGCTCCTTAATGTAGTGGATATTAACAGCATGGGCGATGATTTTAATAATGGACTTGAATACTTTAAAAACAAATTCCATATGGATGGTGTCCATACGACATCTGTGTTTTTACGCACCAATTGAGTTGTTATTTTGTGAATTGGCAATTTTTATTACATGCAGATTATTGGTTTCTCATGTAAAAACGTTAATCTGAACTACCCCATTGATTTGCAGTGGCCCATGTGCTGTCTGTGTGTGGTCCATTTGGCACACGGATAGCATGCAGACCAAAAATTACACTTGTCTCATCAAGCTCTAATACAGTATCAGCAATGTAGATGAATTCCAACAAGTCTCACCTACAAGATGCAGATATTATTAGCAGCATGTCAATTTCTTTTGTAGAATTTATCACTTTCAATACATTGGCATTACATAGGATGAACACCACAGCAATATTTTTACGGAATCACAATAGATAAATAAAAGGGGTTCAGGACCCTAGTTAAAATAAAAGTAGAGTATACTCACCTCTGCAGTTGTGATGTTCCAGCAATGTTGGTGCCACTGTTCATGGAGCGTGACATGGCATTTTGTATCACATGTTAACTTCAGCCAATCAGCAATTGCTATTTGGCTGCAAGTCATCAATATATTGTCAGGGCAAACTTCCACTATGATGATGATAAGATACTAAAGGCTGCAGTTAAGCAGCGGCCACTGCCTGCACACGACACAAGTCACATCACTCGCCTGGAACAGCGACGCTGACATCACTGGAACGGCACCACTGCAGCAGGTGAGTATACTATGTTTTTATTTTAGTTATGATCCTGAGTCGATTAATCTGGCATTGTCTGATAGCGAAGAACCACTTTAATGTTTAATTGATCTCTTCTGTAAACATTGATTAATTATGGTTGCACAGAAACAAGTGAAAAAGTGAGGATATTTGCAAGTGTGAATGGGCATTATGGAAACATTTTCGGCTTAGTGCCTTGCGCATCTGAAGCTATTTACAGTGGAACCTTGGATTAAGAGTAACTTGGTTTGAGAGCATTTTGCAACACAAGCAAAGCTTTTAAAATTTTTTTAACTTGGTTTAAGAGTAACGATTTGCAATAAAAGCAAATACTCACCGTGCACACGTCTTGTTCTGTCCGTTCACCATGCTCTGACCCGCTCTGCAGGTAACTTTCTGTACATATGTACTGTATACAGTATACCATTGTACAGTATATACTATATAACATGTCTATCAATTTGCATTTGTGGATACAGTATTGTACTTTCTTTCTGCTAACCAGTGCAGCACATTGCTTATACTGTACTTCCCGCACATCAACAATTCTCTTGTAAGCTAACGTGCAGTTTAATTTGCCTTATATGTTTTTTACTGTACTTTACAGTATTTTACAGTATTAGTGTACTGCAATTATTTGTTATGACTACAGTACATTATATTGTATTACTGTATTACGTTTGTATAAATACTGTAAATATTTTTGGGCTGTGGAATAAATTGTCTGTGTTTCAATTACTTCCTATGGGAAAATTCGCTTTGATATAAGAGTAATTTGGTTTAAGAGCGCACTCCCGGAACCAATTATTCTTGTAATCCAAGGTTCCACTGTATATTACTTTTCAGCTCTCTAGATGTGTAGTGGCTGATACCAAACAGGAGCTGCTCTCCAGTACACTTCAGCAGCCAATATGACGGAAGGTGGTGTTATGTTACCAGTTTATATCAGGCCGCTGATGTTGTTAGCAGCTAATTGGTGGAGGTGACGGGAGTTGGACCCTCTCTGATCTGATATTGATGCTCTATCAGTAGAATAGGTCCTCAAATTTATAAGTAGTGGACAATTAAATCTGATTATTGCTGTTCTAAAACATGGCCAAGTTTTTGTGATATTAATCAATTTTCTGATATTTTGGAGGGAATCACTTAAAGGGAATCTGTCAGTTGTTTTTTTTTTTTTTTTTAGGCATCTCAGAACAGCCGAGTATAGTTGAATGGACCCTCATTCCAGTGATGTCACTTACTGTACTGCTAGGTGCACTTTTGCTAGAATCCATGTTTTCTTTGTTGTAGCACTATTAGTTCTCAGATTGCTGAGCTCTGTATAACCCTACTCACAACACTGACTGGCAGGTTCCTGTGTACAGTGTGCAGTGTGAGCAAGTGCCATTATTGAGGGGCGGGGTTACACAGACTATCTGGATTGGCCTGCATGTGAGACCTAGTTCCAGCTGTGATAATCTCCTGCGCACAGGCTAGTAAGTGACACATTGGTGGAATCAGGCTCTCTGCGTCCTACATTATGCTGCTCTCAGATTAATTAGCTAAAATCTTTTTAACCTTTAAAATATTTTAACTTTTTCCCAACATCTTAATTCCTCTCCTAGTATTTTGTGAGTACACTACATATTATGCGGAGAACAAGTGTGGTTAGTGGATTTGGTCATTTTAGCCCACAGGAATAGTTTAATGGGATGCAGTCAGATGCAGTTAGCAGTAGTATTGGTCATACTAAAAAGCTCAGTAACAATCTACGTGGCATTTTCCAACAAGTCAGTTTCTGCATTTTGGCAGCGGGACCTGTGCTGTTCACTGTAAGTACTATTAACGAAATGGAAATATTCAGGGGACAAAAGTGATAGGATCAAGCTCACACAAGTCATAAGCAATAGCGACCAATTCAATTTCACCTCTCATTTCACAGAAGAAAATGAAATCTGCGACCTGATTGATAGCTCTGGACAAAAACGCCAATATATCAATGCACAAATACTTTAAAAAGACCACTGATACTGGTTCCATTTGGAACTGAAGGATCTTGTCAGTTCACCACTATTCGCTTTCCATAATCCTTGGGGTGCGTAAGTATCAATAGGGAGGTCAAACTAACAGCATTCGTCTAACAGCTATTAATCCCTTCACCCCCGGCCACTAATTCACCCTTCTGACCAGGCAATTTTTTACAATCCTGACCAGTGTCACTTTGACAGGTTATAACTCTGGAACGCTTCAATGGATCCCGGTGGTTCTGAGATTGTTTTTTCATGACATATTATTTTGAAATTTTCAAACTGAAATTTTATGGCCATAAATCCGAGAGTTATGCCTCACAAAATAGTAACTAAATTATATTTCCCACATGTTTACTTTACACCAGCGCAATTTTTGAAACAATTTTTTTTTGTTATTAAGTTAGAAGCGTTCAAAGTTCATCAGCAATTTCTCATTTTTCCAACAAAATTTACAAAACCATTTTTTTAGGGACCATATCACATTAAGGCTTTGTGCGCACGTTGCGTAAATTCATGCATTTACACTGCGTATTGCACTGCAGCATAAATGCATGCGTCCTGTGTCTCCTGCACAATCTATGTAGATTGTGCATAATCCATCCGCATGTTGCTTGTTTGAAAGCAGCGATTTGGATGCCAAAATTTTGCCACAAATCCGTGTGTTCAAAAAAGCAACATGTCAATTATTCTGTGCGCTTTGGATGCAGCTCCCACTCTGTCTATGTTGGGGGCAGCATCCCGAGCGCATGAAATCGGGATTTATTTAGCTGAAACACTACATCCATTACGCAGTGTTTCTTCAGCGATTTGAAGCGCACATGTGCTGTCAAATCGCTGCGGAAATATCAGCATTTACGTGCGCACAAAGCCTTAAAGTGACTTTGAGAGACCTAGGTGACAGAAAATACCAAAAGTGACACCATTCTGAAAAGGTGGCTATTTTGAAGAACCTAGAATATAAGACATATTTTCAGTTGTTTCACACTTCTTTAAGTTTTTCATTCCACATGTTTTAATTCATAGTTTTGATGCCTTCAATGTGAATCTACAATTTTTAGAGTCATGAATATAAAGAAAACTCTTTGAATGAGAAGGTGTGTCCAAACTTTTGGTCTGTACTGTATATATATATATATATATATATATATATATATATATATTTTGTTTTGCCACTTTTACACCATAAAAATAGGAATTACTACTTACCGGTAATGATGTTTCCAGGAGCCATCATGACAGCACGGTAGGAGTTGCTCCTTTGACCTTTACAGGGACAGGAAACGCAAGAGGTTAAAAGCCCCTCCCCATCTCCCTCTCCTCAGTGATTTTTCAAGTACCACACCAGGATGGGAGATAACACCATTTTATTAATGCATAATCTTACAATAGACACATAATAGAACAAGAAGGGAGGGAAACAATAGTGCTGTCATGATGGCTCCTGGAAACATCATTACCGGTAAGTAGTAATTCCTATTTTCCAGTACGCCTCATGACAGCACGGTAGGAGAATGCCAAAGTAATCCCTATGAGGGGGGGACCACAGCCTGCAAAACCCTCCTACCAAACAACATGTGCAGAGCGTTGAGAAGGCCCAGTTTATAATGCTTACAAAAACGTGTGGGGACCCGACCACGTTGCCGTACGACAAATCAGTTCGAAGGAACCCCCCGCCCTCTCCGCCCAAGAAGAGGACAGAGCCCTGGTGGAGTGGGCTCTAATGCGAATTGGGGGGTCCCGGCCCGCGGACTGGTAAGGAGCTGAAATAGTGGACCTAACCCACCGAGACAGAGTTGTCTTAGACACCGTCTGCCCTCTGGTCTTTCCCGCAAATTGCACAAAGAGGGGAGAATCTACGCGCCAGCTCCGGGTAGCCTCCAAATATGCCAGAACCGATCGTCTGACGTCCAAAGAGTGAAGGTGCTCTTCATGTTGGGAATGAGAATAAATGAGGTAGACAGCCTATACTACAGAGACCAGATATAGTGAGATATACCCGAAATGGGTTAAATGAACATACTTAACACCGCAACCAAAGAATAGATGATAAAGTCCTTAACAGCCTATCAAGGAATGAATAAACCACAGACCGATAGAATGACCACCGTCTTAGACCAAGAATAAACTTGTCCGTGCTTAATAAACCAGGTCAGTACTGTCATCAGCTCTCCTAGGCTCAAACGACTACCCCTGGTCACAGACCAGCCCACCGTACCACCAGAGTTCAAAGTCTGGCTCCAGAAGCCCAAGATGTCAATGCAGAAACTACGGGATCTCAAGAAATGAGAAGGACCGTCATGAAACTAAAGACATGAAGAGTTGGAGTCTGGAAGGCACGACTTCCGATATTAGCAATCCAAGTACATCATCCGACCACTTGAAAGAAGCATCGTTCCCAAGATGCAGATGTCAAGGACAGCGGGGCATGGAATCTGGATGTGAGGAAAATGTCCCAGAAAATGTAGGTGGCCAAACCTCATAGATACACTGTATACAGTAGATATAGTGGAATTTAAAGAAGTGGTTTGTCATATCCGTGGCTGCTAATACAGGAGTCAAGTGTTGCCCTGAGCTGGTGTAAAGAAACCACTACCACCTGGGCAGACTACCCAACTAGAAATGCACTATACTCCATTAGCATGTAATTACCACTATATCGGACACTAGCGTAAACATACCACACAGTCTTCCAAAGTGACCAGGGAACATCTTCTAGAGGAGTGAGAGCCTCTAATAATCACAGAGTGATATTTCATTTGACCGTGGTGAGACCCTGGATTTTATCCCATGAGAGCAGTGAGCCTATGAGGGAGACTATGGAGCTCCCGGCCACAAGATGTTGGAAAACCTCACAGGTTATTCACGAGATTCTGTATGTTGAACAATGGTCCAGAAAACCAGTCCCATTGCCATCAAAGGACCCGTCACAGTAAAACGGGGCTAATACCATGATCGGCTACATTCAGTTCTTTCCACTATAGGATGAACTCGATAAACATTTCTCTTTAGTCATAAGTTATAAATGAAAGACCAGAGCTAAGCAACTAAGCACCGCTGAATACTACTGATTAGAAAGGAAGGACCGTAGCTGAACTTAGATTCCAGTTCCGAAGCCATAATAAGGAGAATTACTAGGCCAAAGCAAACATGGCTGCCTAGCACGCTAAGCCAAGTGCAGGTCCAGAAGTGTGAGGCCCCTCTAACCAAAGCCGATGCTAGAGACCCAAGATGCGAAGTATACAGCCCGAGGCGCAAGGAACGAGGCCACTGTAAGGCCAAAGGCGCAAGGCCAAAGGTGCAGAGGCATAAGGCCCAAGGCGCAGAGGCGCAAGGCCCAAGGGGCAGAGGCGCAGAAGCGCAAGGCGCAGAGGTGCAAGCCCAATGCCAGACGCGCAAGGCCAGAAACATGAAGCGCAAGGCGCAAGCCCGGAAGCGCAAGGCCAGAGGCGCAAGTCACAAGGCCAGAGGCGCAAGGCCAGAGGCGCAAAGCCAGAGGCCAGAGGCGCAAGGCCAGAGGCGCAAGGCACAATGCCAGAGGCGCAATGTCAGAGACACAAGGCATAATGCCAGAGGTACAAGGCGCATTGCCAGACACGCAAGGCCGGAAACATGAAGCGCAAGGTGCAAGCCCAGAGGCGCAAGGCACAATGCCAGAGGTGCAAGGCACAATGCCAGAGGCGCAAGGCCAGAGGCGCAATGCCAGAGGCGCAAGGCCAGAAGCACAATGCCAGAGGCGCAAGGCCAGAGGCACAAGGCGCAATGCCAGAGGTGCAAGGCCAGAGGCACAAGGCGCAATGCCAGAGGCGCAAGGCCAGAGGCACAAGGCGCAATGCCAGAGGCGCAAGGCCAGAGGCACAAGGCGCAATGCCAGACGCGCAAGGCGAGAATCATGAAGCGTAATGCGCAAGCCCGGAGGCACAAGCCCGGAGGCACAAGGCACAATTCCAGAGGAACAAGGCACAAGCCCAGAGGCACAAGGCACAAGCCCAGAGGCACAAGGCACAAGCCCAGAGGCACAAGGCACAAACCCAGAGGCACAAGCCTTGAGGCACAAGACACAAGCCCAGAGGCACAAGCCGAGAGGCACAAGGCACAAGCCCAGAGGCACAAGCCCAGATGCACAAGCCTAGCGACACAAGGCACAAGCCCAGAGGCACAATCCCAGAGATACAAGGTACAAGCCCAGAGGCACAAGCCTAGAGGCACAAGGCAGAAGCCCAGAGGCACAAGCCTAGAGGCACAAGGCACAAGGCCAGAGGCACAAGCCTAGAAACACAAGGCACAAGCCCAGAGGCACAAGCCTAGAGACACAAGGCACAAGGCTAGAGACACAAGGCACAAGCCCAGAGGCACAAGCCCAGATATACAAGGCACGAGCCCAGAGGCACAAGCCTAGAGACACAAGGCACAAGCCCAGAGGCACAAGCCTAGAGACACAAGGCACAAGCCTAGAGACACAAGGCACAAGCCCAGAGGCACAAGCCAGAGACACAAGGCACAAGCCCAGAGGCACAAGCCTAGATACACAAGGCACAAGCCCAGAAGCACAAGCCTAAAGGCACAAGGCAGAAGCCCAGAGGCACAAGCCTAGAGGCACAAGGCACAAGGCCAGAGTCACAAGCCTAGAGGCCCAAGCACAAGCCCAGAGGCCAAGAGCCAGTGAAGCCAAGCCATGAAGGGCAAGGCTGAGAAACAGTAAGACCAGACGTCAAGCAGAGAGGCCTTGACAGTCCCAAGGTGCCAAGCCAGCGTGTGGTCAGAGCTGTGTGGCGTGTGGGCCGAGGCCAAAGCCGTGAGGCGCGATGCCGGAGCTCCAAGTTGTGAGGAACGAGCCAGGAGGCGCGAGGCCGGAGCCCGGAGCCGTGAGGCGCGAGGCTGGAGCCAGGAGGCCGGAGCCAGGAGGCCGGAGCAGTGAGGCGTGAGCCAGAGTCATCACAAGGCCAGAACCCTGAGGCGCGAGGCCAGAGTTGTGAGGCCCCATCAGTTACCCCTAAGAGTGTAATTCATCTGCGAACTTCAGGATACACCTACTTCATGAGTGGTATCCTAAATGCCAAATTAGTCACACCTGAACCAATTAACTCACCTTGAGGTTCAGCTGGAGGGCAAGTTCCAAATGCGAGATAATGTGTTAGATCCGCAATTTTCCCTCCTATAGAAGGAGTAAATCAGACAAAATCCGGTCTGGTGAGATAATAGTGGAATCAAATGTGTTATTAACCACAACAGGAGGATCCACATAAGGTTCCATTAACAGGTAAATTCTGAACGTAATCATGAGATCATGAGCATAATCTATTTAGAAAGTTCCAAGGCTAAATTACTAATTTTAGTGCAGGACTCTGACAGATGTAAATGACAGACTAAAAGGAAGGGGAGACTGAAACAGGCTCTACCCACACCACTACAAGTCAGATTCCTGACGCACCTGCACTTACGTGACCCTGGGACTCGTCAGGGGCAAGCATCTGACCTGTCACCTTCATCCATTGTAAGAAGCAGTGAGTAGGTCGTTATACAGAAAATAGTGTGCACATTTCCCCGTTCCCAAGGTTTTATACCTGTTTGGGCGACGACAGGGCCCGTTCCCGCCTCCAGTGTTCCGTCCCGGATCACACGCCGCCTTCCAGGGCACCGCCATATTCTGACCAGGAAATGCGGAAGTCTTTGCACCGCACATGCATCAGCGTGTCAGGCTGGAACGCATGACGCGCGCACACCCGGAAGTGCCACATGGCCGCGGCAGACAGCGGGATGCCGAGAGCCCTCACCTGAGGGAAGCAGCTTTTGCCGGGAACTCCTGCTCCACCGGCCGGCTGAGGGACCTCTCCTTTAGAGGTGTCGGCCAGGGGCTGCTTGACAGGCCGGAACGAGAGAGCAAGCCCCCCCGATCCGCCTGGACCCTGTACATCCCGACGGTAAGACTTGCGTCCGTCCTGTACAGGGACAGGAAAAACACTGAGGAGAGGGAGATGGGGAGGGGCTTTTTACCTCTTGCGTTTCCTGTCCCTGTAAAGGTCAAAGGAGCAACTCCTACCGTGCTGTCATGAGGCGTCCTGGAAAACAATTTTATAGGGAACAAAAACTTTTTGTATTGATGTATTCTGAGAGCTAGAACTTAGAACTTTTTTTTTTGTCTGACAGAGCTGTATCATGGTTTGTTTTTTGCGGGACAAGATGTCATTTTCAGCGGTATGATTTTTATTCTTATATGGTTTTTTGATCGTGTTTTATTCCACTTTTTTTGTCAGCTGTATATTGAAAAGACAGTTTTTGCTACCTTTTTTATTTATTTTTTACTGTGTTCGCTGAAGGGGTTAACTAGTGTCATAGTTTTATAGCTTGGGTTGTTATGAATGCAGCAATACAAAATATGTGTACTTATTTTGTTAATTTAAATTGTTTTACACAAATATAACTATTGGAATATTTTTTTGTTTTTTTTTATTTTCTGATTTTTTTAAATATTTTTGCTGTCTTTAAAAACTTTTTTTTTTACTTTTTAACTAAGTCCCTTTATGGGACATCACCGCACAGTGCTCTGATTTCAGCTGAAATGTTTTTCAGTGCTTGATCACTGCAGGACATCGCAGCTGTCAACTCTGCAGTGAGAGTGTGTGTCTGATCATGCTGCAGGCATGATCACAGACACTCTCCATAGGACCCCAGCACTTAGGTGACCTCGGGTCACCATGACAATGATCAGGTCCTTTTGATTACATCGCAGGGGTCTGGATCAGAGGTCAGAGGGTGCGCGATCCCTCTCCTAAACCCCTAAGTGTCACGATCGGTATTGATTGTGGCAATTAGGGGGTTAACCAGCCAGGCACGGTGCAGGCACCGTCCCTGGCTGCGGGGGCAGTGACTAGGCTGTCGGATAAGCTGAGTCACTGGCCGTGATCGGGCATGCACAACCCCTGTGCCCCTGCGATTTTTGGGACATAGGCGTACGTCCTTAGGGGCACTTTGCACACTGCGACATCGCAGGCCAATGGCGCGATGCCGAGTGCGATAGTCCCCGCCCCCGTCGCAGCAGCGATATGTGGTGATAGCTGGCGTAGCGAAAATTATCGCTACGTCAGCTTCACACACACACTCACCTGCCGTGCGACGTCCCTGTGGCCGGCAACCCGCCTCCTTGATAAGGGGGCGGGTCGAGCGGCGTCACTGTGACGTCACACGGCAGGCGGCCAATCGGAGCGGAGGGGCGGAGATGAGCAGGATGTAAACATCCTGCCCACCTCCTTCCTTCCGCATAACCTACGGAAGCCGCGGTGACGCCGGTAGGAGATGTTCCTCGCTCCTGCGGCTTCACACACAGCGATGTGTGCTGCCGCAGGAGCGAGGAACAACATCGGACTGTCGCGTCAGCGTAATTATGAATTACGCCGACGCTGCACCGATGATACGATTACGACGCTTTTGCGCTCGTTAATCGTATCATCGAGACTTTACACACTGCGATGTCGCATGCGATGCCGGAAGTGCGTCATTTTCAATTTGACCCCACCGACATCGCACCTGCGATGTCGCAGTGTGCAAAGCCCGCCTTAGTTGTTAAGTCACGTAAAAATAGGACGTACCCTTTCGCCCCACAGTCGTGAAGGGGTTAAAGGTTTATAGTCACTTTAACGAGGATCACTAAGTCAAAGGTAGTCAGTTTTGTAATTTATTTGATTCATGTTCCTCACATGAGTTGACCATTTTTATTAGCTTTCTTTTAAATCCGCTACATGATTCCAGAGATATAGGCCTTTTTTACTAAAGGCCCATTTACACGCAACGACATCGCTAACGAGATGTCGTTGGGGTCACGCAATTCATGACGCACATCCGGCCTCGTTAGCGACGTCATTGCGTGTAACACCTACGAGCGAATGTTAACGATCAAAAATACTCACCTAATCGTTGATCGTTGACATGGCGTTCATTGTCATATCGTTGCTCGTTGTGAACGCAGGTTGTTCGTCATTCCTGAGGCAGCACACATCGCTATGTGTGACACCCCAGGAACGACAAACAACACCGTACCTGCGTCCTCCGGCAACGAGGTGGGCGTGTCTTTCCTTCGGCTGCTCTCCGCACCTCTGCAACTATTGGCTGCCTAGCGTGTGACGTCGCTGTGACGCCGCACAAACCACCCCCTGTGAAAAGAGGCAGTTCACTGGCCACAGCGACGTTGCTAGGCAGGTAAGTATGTGTGACGGGGACTAACAATATTGTGCGCCACGGGCACTGATTTGCCCGTGACTCATAAACGACGGGGGCGGGTGCGATCGGCAGCGACATCACTAGCGATGTCGCTGTGTGTAAATGGGCATTTAGTGTGGCTAGAATGCAAATTTGTATGGCCTTTACCAAGGTTTGTTGATCACAAGGTCAGACATGCCCCCAAAGAATCTTGTCAGGAATACCCCATTGTAATGACCATAACAGGTGCACTATTTAATAAGAGCCATTTCTCTGAAACCATATGGGCGAATTAAAAAAAAAAAAAAATACAAAAAGCCCCCAAACTAATACTAAGTGGAGCAGCAGGAATAAAATTAGAGCAAAAGGTGGTCACATTTGACCTGGTGACAGGCCCTCTTTAAGTTGACAGCAGAAGATTGCGCATTACATGCAGTTATTAATATGCTTTATCTGTGTCTTCTGCTAGTCTTAAGGCCCTGTCACACACAGAGATAAATCTTTGGCAGATCTGTAGTTGCAGTGAAATCGTGGACATATTGTTCCATTTGTACACAGCCACAAACCTGGCACTGATTGTCCACAATTTCACTGCAACCACAGATCTGCCGCAGATTTATCTCTGTGTGTGACAGGGCCTTAAGGGGTAGTTTACACGCTGCGACATCGTTCAAGCGATGTCGTTGGGGTCACGGTGTTTGTGACGCACATCCGGCGCCGTTAGCAACGTCGCAGCGTGTTACAGGCTGGAGCGACCTAAAACAATCGCAAAAAAAGAAAAAAAAATAGAGAGGTCGTTTAATAACTAAAAATCGTTGTCAGGTAAGTAGCGATGTTGTTCCTCGTTCCTGTGGCATGTGTGACACCGTAGGAGCGACGAACATTTCCTTACCTCCATCCACCAGCAATGCGGAAGGAAGGAGGTGGGCGGGATGTTACGTCCCGCTCATCTCCGCCCCTCCGCTTCTATTGGCCGGTTGCTTAGTGACGTCGCGGTGACGCCGAACGCACCTCCCCCTTGAAGGAGAGATTGTTCGGTGGTCACAGCGACGTCGCTGAACAGGTATGTGTGTGTGACGCTGCCGTAGCGATAATGTTCGCTACGGCAGCGATCACCACATATCGGCCGTACAACGGTGGTGGGTGCTATCGCGCTCAACATCGCTAGCAATTGCTAGCGATGTCGCAGCGTGTAAAGTACTCCTTAGTCTAGGGACACTAGGCTGAGCTTTACCATATTTTGTGTGAATGCTGAGAGCTACTAATTCATAAATCATCATCAGATGTATATGTAAACTAGGACCAGCATTAGCTCCAAGATTCTCCACGTCATATAAGATCATATGCTGAAGCTGAACAGTGTTACAATACGTCATATTTATGCTCTGTTCTTTGGGAATTTAGTCAGACCAGCCATATCCACACCTTCAGTATTTGTTCCATTCCTGATTTTGATTCTTACAAATACTGTGGTAAAAACTGACCAATCAGTGGAAAAGTATAATAGAAACACGGCCCCACTTCTTAATTTTTGGCAGACAGCTACAGATGTAAAATACTGACCATATACTCATTGTGTGCCAGTGGCCTTACTGTTACCAATTGTGTTGGTTTATCTTTTTCATTTTCCTTTCTGGATTAATTACAGAACAGATTTCCATATTTCTGACCCCATGATTACAGCTCTATCGTATAAAATGCAGACACATAATTAGTCCAGCGCTATCAGTCATATAAAAAAAAGTTACAGCTATTTAGCTGGACACAGTGATGGAGCTGCTTGGCATCCTAAATTGTGCCATGCCCCCACTAGTGTTCCTGATGTCACTGTATATCACTGTTCCCTTGAGAGTTTAAGAAAAAAAATGAACCGATTTACCCTGTTCCCACTGATAATGATTGCTCTACAATCCATGACAATAGCATATTGAATACTTGAGCTTGAAAGCAGCTGGTAGATATGGAACCCTTCTAAGCTTGCCAGAGGGCTAGCTAAGCTTGCATCACTTATGAGCCCACGGACAAAGCATCTTGAAAACCTCAATTAGATATATTGCAAAATACCTAACCTCTTCTCTTATGAATATGATGAGAAATACGATATATTGAGGTAAAGAGTTTAACAATGAGAGTAAAATATGGGTGTCTATGTAACAATTTAACAAAAGTTATATGTCTTACCCAATTTTTTTAAATAAAAATAAAAGTTTTTACAAAGCAATAGTTGAATAGTTCTATATTGGGAGATTATTATTTGTCATAGACAGATTACAGCATGCACTGTTCATTGAGGTCATTTTATGGTGTGTCAGTATAATCTCAGCAATTTCTGTCAGTTGATAGCTTTCACTTCTGGTCATTTGGCCATAGATTAGCTTTAAGGCTGTGTGTGCACGTTGCGTTCAGTTACTTGCAGTTGTAAACGCATCCTCTGGCAGAATTTGTCAATGTCAAATTTGATTTTGACCACAAAAATGCAGGAAATACGCATCTGTTTTTATAGCGTTTTTGCTGCGCTTTTACCGCGTTTTACATGCATTTTCTGTGCTTAAAGACATATGCGTTTTCAACACAAATATACTACTTTTATTAAAGTTTAAACATTCAAACACTATGGAAAAAAAATGAAAGAAAAAAATTCCATACTTTAAATCATACACAAAATAGCTAATTTTATTAAAAATATTAATGTGATTTAATATTCATGTATAAAATAACAGTAAATTATAGTTTTACTATTTTTTTATACTCTGACTAGATATGTGTGTGAAAGGAGACATCAAGACCTCATTATAATTTCAAAAACGCATGCTTTGGTTTTAGTCAAAAAAGCATGCGTTTTGCATCAAAAAAGCATGTAAAACGCTAGAAATTTGATTAAGGATGCGTTTTGATCATTCTCATTGACTTCAATGTTAGCAAAACGCTGCAAAAATGGCAAAAACAATTGACATGCTGCTTCTTCAAACGCAGGAATTTTGACAAATTTTACGCACCTAAAACACTGCGTTTTTAACAGCATTGTGCACACATTAATTCCCTATTTCCCATAGTCTTTGCCTGGAAATCAAAACGCATGCATTTTTGCATTAAAACGCAGCAGCTCAAAACGCTGCGGAAACGCATGAAAAAACGCAATGTGCGTACACAGCCTAAAGGGGTCTATTTCACATTGATGACCTAGCCAAATAATCGTAAAAAAAAATGTCAAGCAACTCCTACTAGAATGAAGTAAATGTGCATAGGTGCAAGCTGCTATGACTGCATTATATACAAGGCAAAGAGTGCAACATAACGCTGTGTGGGCGAAGATTTATGCAAATATAGGTCATGTAAACTGCACTACTGATGTATAGTTTATACTTGTAAAATTAACGGTATTCTTAAGTTTGAATGTTATCCCCTATCCATAGAACTGGTCATACCTCCAATTATTCCCTATCCATTGAATAAGTTTTTATCTTGAGAATGCCCATTTAATGTAATTAGTGTATAAAATGCTCAATTTGTCTGTGCTCATCATCAACTCCAAGGCGACCCTTTTTATTTTTCATGGTGCCTTAACCAGTTCTATCAGGCATGCCTCTCCTTGGCTAAAGCCGACAAAAGTTATATTGAGGTGGGAAAATCTGTCCTTGTTGAATATAAACCTATTCATCTTCAGGACAAAAGCGTTCATTCACTTATGTGTTTATTTCAACCCCCATAGACTTTCCAAAAAGAAGAAATTGAACCTCTTCAAGCTCGTCTACAGGATGTGAACTGGATAGGTCAAGGACTTGTGCAAAGTGCAGCTAAAAACACCAGTACCCAGAACTTGGAGCAAGATCTAGAGGAAGTAAACACACGGTGGAATACGCTAAACAAAAAGGTGCCTACTTAATTGTTTTATTATGTGTGATTTGTTGCCATGCTTCACGTTTTTTACCAATCTCTGACTGTCCCTCATGTCTATAAAGATTTGAAGTAGATGTAATATTCTTTTTTCATGGTGGCATGTTGTGATGTTTTATGCAGTTTCTCAGGTTGCAATTTGGCATAATACCATGAGAATTTTTCATAACAAGATACAAAAGGAAAATATCATGAAAAACAATGTCACATCTTCTTTGATTTATGAAAAATAGACCTCATTTATTCATGTGTGATTAATGGTGAAGAATATTCCAGTTGTCAGGTCCATGTTTTGTGTGATTATGAAAAGCTCTGTACTTTCAGGTTGCCCAGCGTGCGGCACAGCTTCAAGAAGCACTTCTCCATTGTGGCAGGTTTCAAGATGCTCTTGAGTCCATTTTGAGCTGGCTCACAGACACCGAGGAGCTTGTGGCCAATCAGAAATCACCATCTGCAGAATATAAAGTGGTGAAGGCTCAGATTCAGGAACAAAAGGTAAAATACCCATTAACATATTCATTTTCTCAAATTCTTTGTGAATGTAAAGCCGTATATACAGTATATGACACTTCGAGACCACTAAGTCTTGTGTCATGAACCTTTTCTGCATTAATTTAGAGTGTGTGCATTGTTAAAGTGACCTTGGTTTTATAAGAAAGCAGATCATTACAAGTAAAGGGCTCTTCTCCTCCAAGATAATTTTAAAGGCACAGTCAGAATTGATTGCTGAACTAAGGGAGCAAACACTATTCATTCTAATAACTTTCGAGTTCTCATTTCCCAGAATCATCAAATAATTGATAAATCCAGGGTGTAAAGGGTACTTTGCATGCTGCGATATCGCTAGCTATCTCGTTAGCGATGTGAAATTCTAGATCGCAAGTGCGATCTTTCGAGATCGCACATGCGTAAAATGACCTATGTGCGATCTCGAAAGATTGCACTTGCGATCTAGAATTTCACATCGCTAACGAGATCGCTAGCGATGTCGCAGCATGCAAAGTACCCTTTACTCAAATATTTAGACTGTGCTCTGACTGGAAAACGTGACTTTACTGCTGTATCTCCAGACCTAAGCTGACTGCCTGTTATAGGCCTATGAAGTAGTTACATCAAGTCAGGAGACCCGGCGATCGGGTCAGGTATTGACGTCCGACCACAGGCCATAATTATTAGTTGTGTGAAACCAGCTTAAATGAGTAATATCTAGCAATGTACATACATTGAACCCAATTTACAGTAGGACTATACAAGTAAACAATAATGGGATAATATAATAAATTATTTTGCAAAACTGCTGATTTGAGGAAGGTTTTTTTACATTAATAGAACCAAATTGTATCTAGACATAAGGGGTACTTTGCACGCTGCGACATCGCATGCCGATGCTGCGATGCCGAGCACGATAGTACCCGCCCCCGTCGCAGCAGCTATTTCCTTGTGATAGCTGCCGTAGCGAACATTATCGCTGCGGCAGCTTCACATGGACTCACCTGTCCTGCGACCGTCGCTCTGGCCGGCGACCCGCCTCCTTGTTAAGGGGGCGGGTCGTGTGGCGTCATAGCGACGTCACACGCCAGGCGGCCAATCGGAGCGGAGGGGCGGAGATGAGTGGGATGTAAACATCCCGCCCATCTCCTTCCTTCCGCATATCCTACGGAAGCCGCGGTGACGCCGGTAGGAGATGTTCCTCGCTCCTGCGGCTTCACACAGCGATGTGTGCTGCCGCAGGAGCGAGGAACAACATCGGACTGTCGCGTCAGCGTAATCATGGATTACGCCGACGCTGCACCGATGATACGATTACGACGCTTTTGCGCTCGTTAATCGTATCATCGAGCCTTTACACACTACGATGTCGCCTGCGATGCCAGAAGTGCGTCATTTTCAATTTGACCCCACCGACATCGCACCTGCGATGTCGTAGTGTGCAAAGCCCGCCTAATCCCATAGAAACAATATCTGTGGTAGAGAAATAATTCTTAGCCTCCACTGATCTATGAAATATGTCGTCTGTACCTCCTAAGGTTTTTCAGCCTGTCATTTATAAAGCTGATGTCAAAGGAATTATCTTGATTTGCCTTAATTCTTGATAAAATATTACAAATAATAATATTTCTTCACTCATATAGCGCCTTTAATTCCACAGCACTTCACATACATCAGCAACACTGTCCCCTTTGGGGCTCACAATCTAAAGTCCCTATCAGTATGTCTTTGGAGTGTGGTTGGAAACTCACGCAAACACAGGGAGAACATACAGACTCCTTATGAATAGCTTTACATTTTTTTTGTACATATTGTTAGAATATGTTGTAGTTTTATGAATGACTGGTATTATGTTATACAAATTGAGATCATGGAAACACTTTTTTTTATTGGAATATACTCTATATGGAGCAAAGTTTTAAAACACATATCCTAATAATGGAATTCAGTTTTTTTATTCAGTTGCCTTGCACAGGTGTATAAAATTCAGCCCCTAGCCATGCAGCAGGGGCGTAACGACCGCGGTTAGAGAGGTTGCCAATGCAACAGGGCACAGCAGGGTTAGGGGCCCGGCGCCCACCCTGCAGAGAAGCAGCTGGCTCCTCTCAGTAAGAGAGGAGCTGCGCTGTTCTGTGGCAGACCACGTAACCGCTATGGGGCCCGTGAGTCAGGGGGACAAAGCCGCAGCGGGCCTCCTTTGCCCACAGGCCCTCGCCCATCATCGCACACAGTAATGATGAAGCATGGAGTGGAGCGCTCTGCTCCATCCTTCCTCATTGTACCCCTGTGCCTGCACTCAACGTCTCAGTGCAGCAGAGCGCAGTGATGTCACCACTGTGTGACTGCTGAGCTGAGACTGCAGAGCGCGGAACGGGGATATGCTCTGACCGAAGCAGCGGGGGAATGAGGAGAGTTGAGGACTTGTTGTTTTTTTAATCAGTGCGTACACGGTGACCAGAGGCCTATAGAGGTGCATTATACATGGAGGTCTATGGGGCTGCATAATACAACATATAGGACACCTTATACATAATTATAGGGGTGCATTATACATGGAGGAGTATGTGGCTGCATAATACAATATGAAGGACACCTTATACATGGGCTATAGAGATGCATTATACATGGAGGACTATGGGGTTGCTTAATACAACATGAAGGACACCTTATACATGACTATAGGGGTGCATTATACATGGAGGAGTATGGGGCTGCATAATACAATATGAAGGACACCTTATACATGGACTATAGAAATGCATTATACATGGAGGACTATGGGGTTGCATAATACAACATGAAGGACACCTTACACGTGGACTATAGGGGGCATTATACATGGAGGAGAATGGGGCTGCATAATTAACAATATGAAAGTCTATGGGACTGCATATAATACATATAGTACTATGGGGGCTGCATTATAATATATGGAGGACTATGGGGCTTACCTTATACATTGACTATGGGGGTGCATTATAAAACATGGAGGACTATGGGGGCTGCATTATCATATATGGAGGACTATGAGGAGCAGTATAATATATGGAGGACTATGGAGTGCATTATAATATACAGTATAGAGAACTATGGGGTGAATTATAATACATAGAGGACTATGGGAGTTGCATTATAATAATTGGAGGGCTTTGAGAATACTTTTACATGGAAGACTGTGGGAAATGCATTACAATACATGGAGGACTATAGGGGTGCATTCTAATATATGAAGGGTTATGTGGGACCCTTTATTCTATATGGAAGGCTATGTGGGGACCATTATTGTATTTGAAGAACTATATATGAGGGGTGACAAAGATACAAGCATGGCATTGGAAAGTTTTGTGCTGAGGGAAAGAGGTTCTTTCCCTCAGCATCCAGCTTTTCCATGCTCTGCTGTACATCTTCTCTCAGCACCCAGCTTTCCCATGCTCTGATATGGGAAAGCTGGGTGCTTAGGGAAAGATGCCTAGCAGAGCATGGGGAAGCTGAGTGCTGAGGACAGGATGGATATCAGAACATAGGAAAGCTGGGTGCTGATAGAGGGATTTCAGATCATGAAAAACCTTGGTGCTGAGGGAAAGAGCCAAGTGTCAGTGTCATTATCCTGTACCCCGAGTGTCAGTGTCATTATCCTGTACCCCGAGTGTCAGTGTCATTATCCTGTACCCCGAGTGTCAGTGTCATTATCCCGTACCCCGAGTGTCAGTGTCATTATCCCGTACCCCGAGTGTCAGTGTCATTATCCTGTACCCCGAGTGTCAATGTACGTGGGAGGGGGGACCAGGTCCAAAATTTGCACCGGGGCCCATCAAAACTCTACGCCACTGCCGTACAGTCTGTCTTTTCAGAAATTTGTGAAAGAATTGTTTATCCTAAAAAGCTTATCGATACCAGCGTGGTTCTGTAATAAGATGCCACCTTTTAAAAAGTCAGACCATTACATTTTTTTTCTTCCAAATATTCCACAATCAATTCTGAGTCATATTATTGAAAGGTTTAAGCATCTAGGAAACATAGTAACTGAGCAACAAAGTGGAGACCCCATATATTTATACCTTACCTGGCATTAACACCAGCACAAAACTATGTCTCCTTCAAGAGCTTCATGGCATATAATTCTATAGCTCAATATCTGCATATAAGCCTTACATCACCAAGCACAATGCCAAATGTCAAATGGAGTGGTGTAAAGCACACTGCCACTGTATACTGGAACTGTGGAGTGAAAAATTTATCACTCTGAGGGATGAGTCTGGTTTTGACGAATATCAATAGAATGTTATCTGCCCAACTACATTTTACCAGCTGTAACGTTTGGTGGAAGAGAGATAATGCAATAATGTTAATTTTCAGGGGTTGTTGGGAAGGTGAATGTTAATGGTTCATCTTCTCAAGAGATTTTGGACAACTGTATGATTCTAACCTTGTGAGAACAGTTGGATGAATGGGAAGTTAAAGCCACATGCACCTGCCAATGTCTTGAAGAAGGCCTACCCAGAAGAGTGGGAGCTGTTTTATCTGCATGGGGGAGGGGAAGATCAGTGAGGCAAGGGGGCAATTTAATGCCTATATAGAGTATTTGGAATGGTTGTCATAAAAGCTCCTGTATGTGGTGTGTTAGTGTCCCTATACTTGTGTCCACTTAGTGTGTCTTACTAAATTATCCGTGCATTCACTGTCACCCAATCCATCACTCCCATTATAATGTCCAGTCATCCCACTCTTTCAGCTATGCTTTCCTATGCCTGTCTGTTTTTGGAGAATGTTACTGACACGCAAGTGAAATTTAGCATGTTACCAATATTATTTGGCTCACATCAATTGATAGAAGGAAAACGTATACTTGTTGTATATGAAGCACTTACCGTAAGAATATTGACTGTGGGGCAAAAAAACATTCCAGTTAGGTTTACGGTCTGTGCAATTCAGCCTGCATCTTTGAACGGAAATTACTATATGTTTATAATCTTTTTCTTTTTTTTCTTATCCTACCAGCTACTGCAAAGACTACTAGATGACCGGAAACCTACCATTGATGTCATTAAGCGTGAGGGGGAAAAGATTTCTGGAACCGCTGACCATGCAGATAAGGATAAAATGTTGAAACAACTCAGTGCCTTAGAACGGAGATGGGACGAGCTGCTGAAGAAAGCTGAAATACGGTAGGACAAGTATTTTTGTAAATATTCAACCAAACATGTTAATATATTGGTTAAACCCAATAGACTAAAGCCTGCTTTACACCTTATTATTATTATTTATTTATAGAGCACCATTGATTCCATGGTGCTGTACATGAGAAGGGGGTTACATACATATACAAGTTACAGTAGACAGACTAGTACAGAGGGAAGAGGACCCTACCCTTGCGGGCTTACATTCTATAGGATTATGGGGAGGAGACAGTAGGTGGGGTGTAGGTGGGGCGGCAGCTCCGCACGGTGGTGGGGCGGCAGCTCCGCACGGTGGTGGGGCGGCAGCTCCGCACGGTGGTGAAGCAGTGAGGTCATTGAAGGTTATAGGCATTTCTGAACAGATGAGTCTTTAGGTTCCGTTTGAAGTTTGCAAGTGTAGTAGATAATCTGACGTGTTGAGGCAGCGAGTTCCAGAAGACTGGGGATGTTCGGGAGAAGTCTTGGAGGCGGTTGCATGAGGAGCGAATGAGAGAGGAGGAGAGAAGGAGATCTTGGGAGGACCGGAGATTATGCTTTGGAGTGTAGCGAGAGATTAGTTCAGAGATATATGGAGGAGACAATTTGTGGATGGCTTTGTAAGTCAGTATTAGTAGTTTGAATTGGATACGATGGAAGATTGGGAGCCAGTGAAGGGACATGCAGAGAGGAGAAGCAGGGTGGTAGTGAGGCGAGAGGTGGATCAGTCGGTCAGCAGCATTAAGGATGGACTGGAGAGGGGCGAGTGTGTTAGCAGGGAGACCACAGAGGAGGATGTTGCAGTAGTCGAGGCGGGAGATTATGAGAGCATGCACTAGCATTTTTGTAGATTGAGAATTGATGAAGGGACGGATTCTGGAAATATTTTTGAGTTGAAGACGACAGGAGGTGGTGAGGGATTGAATGTGTAGTATGAACGACAAGGCAGAGTCAAAGGTCACTCCGAGGCACCGAACTTTGGGTGCTGGGGAGAGCGTGATGTTATTTATTGTAATAGATCAGGTAGAGAGTGTAGGTGAGATGGAGGAAAGATGATCAGTTCAGTTTTGGCCACATTGAGCTTTAGGAAGCGAGAGGAGAAGAAGGAAGATATAGCAGATAGGCACTCTGGGATTCTGGACAGCAGAGATGTGACATCTGGGCCAGAGAGGTAGATCTGAGTGTCATCGGCATATAGGTGGTACTGGAAGCCATGGGACTTTATGACCTTACAATTAAGCATACGATATCGTATGCGATGTGACACGCCCCCATCGTATGTGTGACATGTTCAATTTGTTGACCGTGTCGCACAAACAATTAATTGCCGTCACACGTACTTACCCTTTCATACGACCTCGATGTGGGCGGCGAACATCCACTTCCTGGAGTGGGAGGAACGTTCGGTGTTACAGAGACTTCACACGGCAGCCGGCCAATAGAAACGGAGGGGCGGAGATTAGCGGGACGTAAACATCCCGCCCACCTCCTTCCCTCCGCATTGCCGGCGGGACGCAGGTAAGATGTGTTCATCGTTCCCGGGGTGTCACACACTGCGATGTGTGCTGCCTCGGGAACATTGAACAACCCGATGTGCAATTTTTAGCAAATGAACGACGTGTATGCGATGAACGGTTTTACGTGCAATCGCACGTAGCTGTCACACGCTACAATACCACTAACGATGCCGGATGTGCGTCACTTACGACGTGACCCCGCCGACACATCGTTAGATATGTTGTAGCGTGTAAAGCCCACTTTAGTTTACCAATAACCTTAAAAACCAAAAAAATAAAACTATTTTTCAGGATATTCCCTTTAAAACAAAATGGCAGCACTGTGCTTCCCAACATGATATATACATATTGTGTAATGTCATGCGCCATCATATATAGGAACTTGTACTGATTTGCATTCATTGTTCTGGCATTTCTATGGGATTATATTGTTTCCCTGACTAATGTCATGTTTGCAGGAAGGCACAGGTTTGAGATGAATAGTCTTAATAGCTTACGCCTGACACTTGTACCCAGGTCTTATTTCCAGCTTTTATGATCTTGCATTCTCATGTATACATGTTATTGCTTCCTGCTAGTATCATTACTTTAATGTGCAGTTAATGTAGATAGAACAGCACAAAACATAAGTATTAAGAGAAGTTTTCTTTTTTTAAAACAGACCTATAGGATTAGGCCGTAGATTAAACCCATCTGGTGTCTGCTTCCTCCATGCTTATCCTTAGCTGTGGTTATTAATACTGCCGTGTTACTGTTTTACTTTATATGTGGATGGCTAGGTAGCTTTAGTGAACAAAGATATCCTGTTAATCATCTTAGCAGTGAAGGTTCCCAGGAGCCTTGAAAAGATATCCATCCATAGATAGCACAGAGGAAAATAAACTTCTTAGCCTCACTAAATCAATTTACAGGTTTAGATTTTGTAAACGGATGATTAAAAAGAAATATTCATTTATTAAAACAATCCCTTTACCTTTTTCATTATATTTTATACCTTAACCCCTTCACGACCGCGGGCAGTAAAATTACGTCCTATTTTAACGTGACTTAACGACCAGACAGCAGGGGACCTTTGCTTCACCCCAGAGGGGTTGGCATCGCCACCCCCCATCGACGATCAATTTGATTGGCTGTTCAAATCTGAACCGCCAACCACATCTTTCGCACTGATTTTGGTAAAAATAATGCCGGAAATAGTGCGATACTGTGATATCCGGCTATGAGATGCCATAGCAGGTACAGCAGATCATAGGTGGATCTCAAACATGCCGCCCCCAGACCCTGCAGCACTGATTGGAGCGATCGTGCTATGACGCGCAATCGCTCCAATCAGTGTGCAGTGGGGCGGTTTGATTTGCAGGTGGCCGCCCTCCCCAGGCCTGCGCTGGTCTGGGGACCCTCCCCCAACATGTCTGCAGCGTGCAGCACTGGCTGGTACTAGTGGTACCACGCCACCGCTGCTGCTGCTGCCGCTGCTGTCACATGGAGCAGGAGCGGTGAGTATTGTGCTCACCTTGCAACCCCTGTGCGCTCCTGTGATTGCTCCTGCGCGCTCCCGTAATGGCCCCTGCCCGTGCCCCCCTGCGATCTGCCCCCCCGACATCCCGATCTGCCCCCCGCCATCCCGATCTGCCCCCCCGCCATCCCGATCTGCCCCCCGCCATCCCAATCTGCCGGCCTCCCCCGTGATCTCTATTCTGCAGCTCCTCCGGTATCTCCCTCCTCCTCTGCTCTCCCCCTCTGCTCTCCCCCTCCCCCTCTGCTGTCCCCTCGACGTCCCCTTACCTGTCTACACCGGAGGGGTCCTCCGAGGTCTTCACTGGCCCGATCACATCTGCCTCCATCGCTGGGTCCTTCTTCCTGGATCTTCTGCTGAGCTGTCCAACTTCCTGCCTGCTGCTCCTGTAAAGCTGTTCCTCCTGCTAATCCTCTGGGTACTGTGAGTATAACTTTTTTTTTTTTTCTTTTTTTTCCTCTATCCCCTGTCCATTTTTACACCTCATGCGTCCGTGCGTCCCTCCGAGCACTGATCAGGGATGCAGATAACGTATCTGCATCCGTGGTCAGTTTTCGGCGGGACTTTATTTTTCCCGTATCCCCCGACGCTTTTTGTATTGCATCAGTCCGTGCGTCCCGCCAAGCGCTGATCAGGGATGCACATAACGGATCGGCATCCCTGCTCAATTTTTGGCGTGACAAAAAGCATCGGGGATACGAAAAAAAAAGTCATGCCAAAAATTGAGCAGGGATGCCGATCCGTTATGTGCATCCCTAATCAGCGCTCGGCGGGACGCACGGACTGATGCGATACAAAAAGCGGGGATACGGAAAAAAAAGTATCACATCTGTCCGTGCGTCCCGCTGAGCGCGGATCAGCATCCCTGCTCAATTTTTGGCGTGACTTTTTTTTTTTTCTTATCCCCAGTGCTTTTTGTATCTCATCCGACCGTGCCTCCTGCAGCGGCCAATCAGTGCACTGCGTCTGTGCGTTTGAAAAGTCAAATGGCGTTCCTTGTCTTCTGAGCCCCGCCATGCGCCCAAACAATTGATTTCCACCACATATGAGGTATCTGCGTACTTGGGAAAAATTGCACAATACGTTTTATGGTGCATTTTTTCCTGATACCGTTGTAAAAAGAAAAAAAAAAGCTACCTTGTTGCTGCAAAAATTAAAAAAAAAAATAAAAAAAAAATAAATAATTTTCACGGTTCAACGTGATCAACTTTCAGTGGAGCCCCTGGGGGTACAAGGGGCTCACTAAACATCTAGATAAATTCCTTGAGGGGTCTAGTTCCAAAATGGGGTAATTTGTGGGGGAGCTCCACTGTTTAGGCACCATAGGGGGGGTCTAAAAACGTGACATGGCGTCCGCTAATGATTCCAACCAATTTTGCTGTCAAATGGTGCCCTTCTCTTCTGAGCCATGCCATGCGCCCAACAATTACGTTCCACCACATGTGAGGTATCTGCGTACTCAGGAGAAATTGCACAATACGTTTTATGGTGCATTTTTTCCTGATACCCTTGTGAAAAAAAAATCTACCTGGTTCAAGTAACAGTTCTGTGGTAAAACAAAATAAAATTGTATTCATGGCTCAACATTATCAACTTCTGTGGAGCCCCTTGGGGCTCACTAAACATCTAGATAAACTCCTTGAGGGGTCTAGTTTCCAAAATGGGGTCACTTGTGGGGGAGCTCCACTGTTTAGGCACCTCAGGGGGTCTCCAAACGTGACATGATATCCGCTAATGATTCAAACAAATTTTGCTGTCAAATGGTGCTCCTTCTCTTCTAAGCCCCACCATGCGCCCAAACAATTACTTTCCACCACATATGAGGTATCGTCGTACTCAGGAAAAAATGCACTATAAATTTCATGGTGTATTTTTTCCTGATACCCTTGTGGGAAAAAAAGCTACTTAGTTGAAGCAACAGTTTTGTGGTAAAAAAAAAAAAAATCTTTTCACAGCTCAACTTTTTAAACTTCTGTGAAGCCCCCAGGTGTTCAAAGTGCTCACCAAACATCTAGAAAAATTATTTGAGGGCTCTAGTTTCCAAAATGGGGTCACTTGTGGGGGAGCTCCATTGTTTAGGCACCTCAGGGGGTCTTCAAATCTGACATGGCGTCCGCTAATGAGTGCAGCTAATTTTGCATTCAAAAATTCAAATGGCGCTCCTTCCCTTTCGAGCTCTGCCGTGTGCCCAAACATTTGATTTCCACCACATATGAGGTATCTGCGTACTCAGGAGAAAATGCAACATTTTATGTTGCATTTTTTCCCGATACCCTTGTGAAAAAAAAAGCTACCTAGTTGAAGCAACAGTTTTGTGGTAAAAAAAAATGTTTTTCTTTTCATGGCTCAACGTTATAAACTTCTGTGAAGCCCCCAGGTGTTCAAAGTGCTCACCAAACATCTAGAAAAATTATTTGAGATCTCTAGTTTGCAAAATGGGGTCACTTGTGGGGGAGCTCCATTGTTTAGGCACCTCAGGGGGTCTTCAAACCCGACATGGCGTCCGCTAATGAGTGCAGCTAATTTTGCATTCAAAAATTCAAATGGCGCTCCTTCCCTTTCGACCTCTTCCGTGCACCCAAACAATTGATTTTTACCCCATATGGGGTATCAGCGTACTCAGGAGAAAATGCACAATAAATTGTAGGGTGCACTTTCTCTTTTCTCCCTTGTGAAAATGAAAATGTTATCGCTAAAGTAACATTTATGTGTTAAAAAGTAAAGTTTTCATTTTTTGCTTCCACATTGCTTTGGTTCCTGTGAAGCACCTAAAGGGTTAATAAACTTCTTGGATGTGGTTTTGAGCAGTGTGAGGGGTGCAGTTTTTAGAATGGGGTCACTTTTGGGTATTTTCTGTCACCTCGGCCTCTCAAAGTCACTTCAAATGTGATGTGGTCCCTAAAAAAATTATTTTGTAAATTTTGTCGGAAAAATTAGAAATTGCTGATGAACTTTGACCCCTTCTAACTTCCTAACGAAAAAAAAATTTCTTTCGAAAATTGCGCTGATGTAAAGTAGACAAGTGGGAAATGTTATTTCGTAACTATTTTGTGTGACATATCTCTCAGATTTATGGGCATACATTTTTAAAGTTTGAAAATTACAAACTTTTCGCACAATTTCCTAAATTTTCACAAATAAACGCAAAAAGTATCGGCCTAAATTTACAACTGACATGAAGTACAATATGTCACGAAAAAACAATGTCAGAATCGCCAGGATCCGTTGAAGCGTTCCAGAGTTATAACCTGTCAAAGTTACACTGGTCAGAATTGCAAAAAATGGCCCAGTCATTAAGGTGTTTTAGTGGCCGGGGGTGAAGGGGTTAAAGGGAACCTGTCATGTAAAAAGCCCTTTTAGTATGGGGTTAATCTGCATTAATAGTATTCTGATGCCGTGTAGCTGCCACACTGAGAAGCCCCTCTCTTGGGAGGAAATGAACATTATTCCTTCCAGCAGTATTGGGCTTTTGGCTATCGGGGCGCTGCCAGTGCGATTTCAGCCACTGCTTTGTGTGCGGGGCTGTAACCACGCCTCCGGCACTGATTGATAGCTGAATCAGCATTGCATGAGAACATAGAGGCTGTCAGTCAGTGCCGGAATGTGGTTACAGCTGCCGCTCACAGCACAGTGACTGAAACTCCGTCTGCACCCTTATGACTGAAAGCCTGTGGCTGCCGGGAGGAATAAAGTTAATTTCCTCCCAGCAGCAAGGCACTCAGTTTGTCAACCCCACAATGTCAGAATGCAATTAACCTGCAGATTAACCCCATACCTGCAGGTTAATAGCATTTCTTTTTAGATGACAGGCTACCTTTGAGATTTTCTTGTTAAAAAAAATCCTTGCAAATAGAGCCTTAAAATGTCCTTGTCTGCAAAAATGTAGGAGATGTACAGTAATAGGCTGATAGGCTAACAAATTATGTAATAGGCTATACAGAACAGAAAAGGTTTTTTTTCCTTATTTCGCTTCTCCATTGCACATATATTAGCGATCAAAGAATTCTGAGCCTAAACAGTCCAGAGAGATTACCAGAGAGATTTTACCGGGAGCATGCGAATATTAGCTTGTAACTTTTATACAGTATAATTCATCCTTCAACCAAGGAGGCATTAGCAGAGATTCTACTCTGGAACTCTTTACATTTTCCTCTGTATGAGGAAAAAACAACGCTTCCAGAAAATCTTCGCTATTTCAGAACATTATGATAAAACTAATAGACTTAACCAGAAAACACTGAGCTCTCACTGCTGGCCCCTATTGTGATTATAGCGAGAGAGGAGGACAGCCGTGCTGTATTCATATTACACCCACAGCTAAGCATATCCAGTAGATCACAGAAGTGAGTACACCGCCTCATGCTGCTGCAAGGTTTGTATATTCAGTATATCAGAAAAAGGACTACACCCCTCACATTTTTGTAAATATTTTATTATAGCTTTTCATTGGACAAGACTGAAGATATGACACTCTGATACAGTGTAAAGTAGTCAGTGTAAAGCTTGTATAACAGTGTAAATAACTCAACACACAGCCATTAATGTTTAAACTGCTGGCAACAAAAGTGAGTATGTCCCCAAATGAAAATGGTCAAATTGTGCCCAATGTGTCATTATTTGTGTGAGCATCATAATATCATTATATTCAAGCACTAGATTAACTGTTTTGGGCATGGAGTTCACTAGAGCTTCACAGGAGTCACTGAATCCTCTTCAATCCTCCATGACGACATCATGGAGCTGGTGGATGTTAGAGACTTTGCGCTCCTCAACCTTCCATTTAAGGATGCTCCACACATGCTCAATAGGGTTTAGGTCTGAAGACATGCTTGGCCAGTCCAGCACCCTTACCCTCAGTTTCTTTAGCAATTGTCTTGGATGTGTGTTTGGGGTTGTTATCATGCTGGAATACTCCCCTGCAGCCCAGTTACAGAAAGGAGAGGATAACGCTCTGTTTCAGTATGTCACAGTACATATTGGCATTTATGGTTTTCTCAATGAACTGTAGCTTTCCACAGCCAGCAGCACTCATGCAGCCACATACATTACACTCCTACCACCATGCTTGACTGCGGGCAAGACACACTTGTCTTTGTACTCCTCACCTGGTTGCCGCCACACACACTTGATACCATCTGAACCAAATAAATTTATCTTGGTCTCATCATGCCACAGGACAAGATTCCAGTAATCCATGTCCTAAAGGCCCCGTCACACTAAGCAACATCGCTAGCAACATCGCTGCTAACGAACAACTTTTGTGACGTTGCTAGCGATGTTGCTGTGTGTGACATCCAGCAACAACCTGGCCCCTGCTGTGAGGTCGTTGGTTGTTGCTGAATGTCCTGGGCCATTTTTTAGTTGTTACTGTCCCGCTGTGAAGCACAGATCGCTGTGTGTGACAGCGAGACAGCAATAACTAAATGTGCAGGCAGCAGGAGCCGGCTTCTGCGGAGGCTGGTAACCAATGTAAACATCGGGTAACCAAGAAGCCCTGTCCTTGGTTACCCGATATTTACCTTTGATACCAGCCTCAGCCGCTCTCACTGTCAGTACCGGCTCCTGCTCTGTGCACATGTAGCTGCAGGACACATCGGGTTAATTAACCCGATGTGTGCTGTAGCTAGGAGAGCAAGGAGCCAGCGCTAAGCAGTGTGCGCTGCTCCCTGCTCTGTGCACATGTAGCTGCAGCACACATCGGGTAATTAACCCGATGTGTGCTGTAACTAGGAGAGCAGGGAGCCAGCGCTCAGTGTGCACTGCTCCCTGCTCTCTGCACGTGTGGCTAGTCACTGGTTGCTGGTGAGCTCACCAGCAACTCGTGTAGCGACGCTCCAGCGATCCCTGCCAGGTCAGGTTGCTGGTGGGATCGCTGGAGCGTCGCAGTGTGACATCTCACCAGCAACCTCCTAGCAACTTACCAGCGATCCCTATCGTTGTTGGGATCGCTGGTAAGTTACTTAGTGTGACTGGACCTTTAGTCTGCTTGTCTTCAGCAAACTGTTTGCGGGCTTTCTTGTACATCATCTTTAGAAGAGGTTTGCTCCTGGGACTCCAGCCATGGACACCAATTTAATGCAGTATGTGGTGTGTAGTGTGAGCACTGACAGGTTGACCCCCCTCCCCTGTAACCTCTGGAAATGACACTGAGCACATGCACTCAACTTCTTTGGTTCAGCATGGCAAGACCTGTTCTGAGTGGATCCTGTCTTGTTAAATTGATGTATGGTGCTGCAGCTCAGTTTCAGGGTGTTTGCATTCTTCTTATATCCTTGGCTATCTTTATGTAGAGCAACAATTTTTTTTAAAGTTCCTCAGAGAATTCTTTGCCGTGAGATATGCTGTTGAACTTCCAGTGACCATAAGAGAATGTGAGCGATGACACCAAATTTAACACCCCTGCTTCCCATTCACACATGAAACCTTGTAACTCTGAGTCACAAGACACCAGAGATGGAAAATAGCTAATAGGGCACAATTTGGCCATTTTCACTTAGGGGTGTACTCACTTTTGTTGCCAGCAATTTCGACATTAATTGCTGTGTGTTGAGTTATTTAGAGGGTGCACCAAATTTACACAGTTATACAGCTGGCTACATTACATTGCATCAAAGTTTCATATCTTCAGTGTTGTTCCATCATAAGATAGAGGAGTGTACTCACTTTTGTGATATACTATATAACAGGCATCGGAGAACAATTCGACGATAGCTGGAATAGATCCAGATCGGTGTATATGACATGCTGCTTGCACACCGACACGTTGTTTTCCCTGCACTGTTATGACATTACATTATCACATTTAGAATGACATGACAGTGCTGTTAGTAGAGAGCTGTATCATGTGAGAGGATGACACAAACACTGCTTTGGAATTTTGCCTTGTACCAGGGCATTATTCCTGAGTCCTTGGACCGATGCAGAGCGATGTTTGTAATGTTACACAGTGTAGATCTCTTTTTGTGCTAATTACAGCAGGAGTCAACAGTGAGATCTTAGGGGTACTTTGCACGCTGCGACATCGCTAGCCGATGGTAGCAATGCCGAGCGCGATAGTCCCCGCCCCCGTCGCAGATGCGATATCTTGTGATAGCTGCCGTAGCGAATATTATCGCTACGGCAGCTTCACACGCACTTGCCTGCCCTGCGACGTCGCTCTGGCCAGCGACCCGCCTCCTTCCTAAGGGGGCAAGTCGTGCGGTGTCACAGCGACGTCACATGGCAGGCGGCCAATAGAAGCGGAGGGGCAGAGATGAGCGGAACGTAAACATCCTGCCCACCTCCTTCCTTCCGCATAGCCGGTGGAGGCAGGTAGGAGATGTTCCTCGCTCCTGCGGTTTCATACACAGCGATGTGTGCTGCCGCAGGAACGAGGAACAACATCGTACCTATCGCTGCAGCGAAATTATGAAAATGACCGACACTGCATAGATCACCGATTTACGACGTTTTTGCGATCGTTTATCAGTGCATCTAGGCTTTACATGTTGCGACATCGTTACTGGCGCCGAATGTGCGTCACTTTCGATTTGACCCCACCGACATCGCAGTAGCGATGTTGCAACGGGCAAAGTACCCCTTAGTGTTTTCTGGTTAGACACATGAGTATTTCCATATTACTTTATTATGATAAACTTCTCTAGTGGTGTTTTCTTTTTCTCCCTTGTATGACGGCTACTGTGTATGATTGAGCAATGTCATACAGGGGAAAAGGTAACCACCCTAGAGAAAAATCTCTAATGCCCCTTGATTGACAGGTAAGTTAACATATCAACTGCTGGGGCAGAAAATGGCTAGAAGGTTGGAGGAGTGTTTAAACTAGGAATGGGGGGCGAGGGTATTCACTTTATAGAAGGGGAATGTAGTGCAGATAGTGACCAGGGCACAAGTAATGAAATTGGGGGTGGTACGGGGGAAGGGTTAGGACATTTAATACAGTAAGCAGGAATACAGGTACAGAGTCATACGTAACGTGCATGTACACTAATGCCCGAAGCGTCACAAATAAGGTGGAGGAATTAGAATTAATATTGTTGGAAGAAAATTATGATATAGTGGGGATATCAGAGACATGGCTGGATGAGAGCTATGACTGGGCTGTTAATTTACAGGGTTATAGCCTATTCAGGAATGACCGTACAAATAAGCGAGGGGGAGGTGTGTGTCTATATGTAAAATCATCCTTAAAACCCATCCTGCGTGACAACATATGTGAGGGTACTTAGAATGTAGAGTCCCTATGGCTGGAGATAAGGGGGGGGGGGGAGAATGAATAATAAAATACTGATAGGGGTGTGTTATAAGACGCCGAATATTATGGAAGAGGTAGAGAATCTCCTCATAAAGCAAATTGATAAAGCAGCGAGTCTCGGAGAGGTAATTATTATGGGGGACTTTAACTATCCTGATATAAATTGGGGAACAGAAACTTGCAGTTCCAGCAAAGGAAATAGATTTTTGATAACAATGAAAGATAATTACCTTTCACAAATGGTACAGGACCCCACAAGAGGGGGAGCACTACTAGACCTTGTACTAACCAATAGGCCAGACCGCATATCAAATATACAAGTTGGGGGTTACTTGGGGAATAGTGATCACAAAATAATAAGTTTTCATGTATTCTTTAGTAAGATGTCTAGTAGAGGGGCTACAAGGACACTAAACTTCAGGAAAGCAAATTTTAAACGGTTGAGAGATGATCTTAGTGCAATAAACTGGGATGATGTACTAAATAATAAAAGTACACAAAGCAAATGGGAGACTTTTATGAGCATCCTGAATAGGGCTTGTGCAGAAAATATACCCTATGGGAACAAACATGCTAGAAATAGGAGGAAACCCCTATGGCTAAATAGAGCTGTAAGGGAAGCAATAAAAGAAAAACAGAAAGCCTTAAAAGTATTAAAGCGGGTAGGTAGTGATGAGGCATTATATAATTATAGAAAATTAAATAAAATATGTAAAAAGCAAATTAAGTTAGCTAAGTTTGAGACAGAGAGACTCATTGCGAGAGAAAGTAAAAATAATCCTAAAATATTCTTTAACTAAATAAACAGTAAAAAACTGAAAAGCGATAGTGTTGGCCCCCTTAAAAATAGTCTTGGTGAAATGGTGGAAGGGGATGAGGGTAAAGCCAACCTGCTGAATGACTTTTTTTTCTACGGTTTTTATATAAGAAAATGCCATGGCAGATGACATGACCAGTGATACCATAAATTCACCCTTGAATATTACCTGCTTAACCCAGCAGGAAGTACGCTGCCGCCTCGAAATCATTAAGGTTGACAAATCTCCGGGCCCGGATGGCATACACCCCAGAGTACTACAGGAATTGAGTTCTGTGATAGATAGACCATTATTTTTAATCTTCACAGATTCCTTAATAACAGGGTCAGTACCGCAGGACTGGCGCATAGCAAATGTGGTGCCAATATTCAAAAAGGGGACAAAAACTGAGCCGGGAAATTATAGGCCAGTAAGTTTAACCTCTATGGTTGGTAAAATCCTTGAGGGTTTCTTGAGAGATGCTATACTGGAGTATCTCAAGAAAAATAACCTTATGACAGAGTATCAACATGGGTTTATGAGGGATCGATCCTGTCAAACTAATTTGATCAGCTTCTATGAAGAGGTAAGTTCAAGCCTGGACCAGGGAAATGCAGTGGATGTTGTGTATATGGACTTTTCAAAAGCTTTTGATACGGTGCCACACAAAAGGTTGGTACATAAAATGAGAATAATGGGGATAGGGGAAAATATGTGTAACTGGGTTAAAAACTGGCTCAGTGATAGGAAACAAAGGGTGGTTATTAATGGTACGTACTCGGACTGGGTCTCAGTTCATAGTGGGGTACCACAGGGGTCAGTATTGGGCCCGCTTCTTTTCAACATATTTATAAATGACCTTGTTGGGGGCATGCGGAGTAGAATTTCAATATTTGCAGATGATACTAAACTCTGCAGGGTAATCAATACAGGGGAGGATAATTTTATATTACAGGGAGATTTATGTAAATTGGAGGATTGGGCTGAGAAGTGGCAATTGAAGTTTAATGTAGATAAATGTAAGGTCATGCACTTGGGTAGAGGAAATAACATTTATGATTATGTACTTAATTGTAGAACACTGGGTAAAACAGACACAGAAAAAGACTTGGGTGTATGGGTGGATGGTAAACTTCATTTTAGTGGACAGTATCAGGCAACTGCTGCCAGGGCTAATAAAATAATGAGATGTATTAAAAGAGGTATAAGTGTTCATGAAAAAAATATAGTTCTACCTCTGTACAAGTCACTAGTGCGACCGCACTTAGAATACTGTGTACAATTCTGGTCACCGATATATAAGAAGGACATAGCTGAACTGGAGAGGGTGCAGAGAAGAGCGACCAAGATTATTAGAGGAATGGGTGGGCTGCAATACCAAGACAGGTTATTAAACTTGGGGTTATTTAGTTTGGAAAAACGAAGGCTTAGGGGGGATCTAATCACAATATATAAATATATGAGGGGACAGTACAGAGACCTTTCCAAAGATCTTTTTACACCTAGGCCTGCGACTGGAACACGGGGGCATCCGCTACGTCTTGAGGAAAGAAGGTTTAATCATAATCACAGACGAGGATTCTTTACTGTACGAGCAGTGAGACTATGGAACTCTCTGCCGCATGATGTTGTAATGAGTGATTCACTACTAACATTTAAGCAGAGCCTGGATACCTTTCTTGAAAAATTTAATATTACCAGTTATGTATATTAGATTTTATGAAAGGGTATTGATCCAGGGAACTAGTCTGATTGCCAGATGTGGAGTCAGGAAGGAAATTTTTTCCCCATTGGAACTTGTTTGCCACATTGGGTTTTTTTTGCCTTCCTCTGGATCAACATGTTAGGCTACGGGTTGAACTAGATGGACTTAGGCGGGCTTTGCACGTTGCGACATCGCAGGCCGATGCTGCGATGTCGCACGCGATAGTGCCCGCCCCCGTCGCAGGTACGATATCGTGTGATAGCTGGCGTAGCGAAAATTATCGCTACGCCAGCTTCACACGCACTCACCTGCCCTGCGACCGTTGCTCTGGCCGGCGACCCGCCTGCTTCCTAAGGGGGCGGGTCGTGCGGCGTCATAGCGACGTCACACGGCAGGCGGCCAATAGCGGCGGAGGGGCGGAGATGAGCAGGATGTAAACATCCTGCCCACCTCCTTCCTTCCGCATATCCTACGGAAGCCGCGGTGACGCCGGTAGGAGATGTTCCTCGCTCCTGCGGCTTCACACACAGCGATGTGTGCTGCCGCAGGAACGAGGAACAACATCGGACCGTCGCGTCAGCGTAATTATGGATTACGCCGACGCTGCAACGATGATACGATTACGACGATTTTGCGCTCGTTAATCTTATCATCAATGCTTTACACACTACGATATCGCATGCGATGCCTGATGTGCGTCACTTTCAATTTGACCCCACCGACATCGCACCTGCGATGTCGTAGTGTGCAAAGCCACCCTTAGAGTCTCCTTTCAACCTTAAAAACTATGATACTATGATACTTTGAACTCTATACTCCGAGATGAGATGAGAATAAGAAAAGAAAAATGACTCTGTTCAGGATTTCAGCTACTTGATCACAATGTATAGTAGTCAGTTTTATGTAAAAAGTTGTGAAAAGTTCTCTTTAAATGATGATGCAGCGTAGCATCACGATCACCGTGTTGTGTAACACATGTAGCTCTGTAGCCCTAAACTAATAGTATTCTGCCAAGCCTAATCATGACTTTTTACACGTTTAGAAGCACAGAAATGGTCACGTCTGTCTGAGATTCATGGAAAGTTATGTTCTCCTTGAAGAAACTTTGTGACCCAGCATTGACTGTCATAAAAGCAAACACTGTGCATATTTCTTATATTAAATCTTGGAAGGCTATCACTGCTTCAAATTTAGTAAAGCCCAACTAATATGAAACTAATTCCTGCTAATTCTACTTTCATATCTGTGCATTAGAGTCTATGAACTCTTGCTGCACTTTTACACAAAAGAAATCTTCATATTGTTCTATAGTGAGCCAAAAGAATGGTAACTTTTCAGAGGGAAACAGCAGGAAAGTTCATAAGGGCAGCTTGAAGCGACAGAAAAGTAAGGCCGATACTTGCTTTTTCTGCTAGAATAATACTCTGAACCCACCCAAGCTGTTTATTTAATGTTGTAATTGCATCTCGCAGCTCTGGTTTTTCTCTTTGCTCTAGTGATGTCACAAGATTCATTCAATGTAATTACAATACAGCTATATTATTTAGCTCAGATGTAGCAGACGCCATTACTGCTTAGGTCAGTAACTGTGGTTGGGGAAAGGAATTCAAACTATTTTAACATACTATAAAAAAGTGAGTTTTTGAATTAGCATTATGACATAGTATCATAGCAATATAAGTGTATAAGTATCATGGATAAAAGTCTTTTTTTTCTTAGTGATTTATGTTGTATTTAATGAACAGGCAGTCCCTACCCAATATAGAGTTGGTAAGTTCTGAAAAGATTGGGAGCCCTTAGGGCATAGAGGTAGTCCCATCCCAAAACTGCTGTATAAATATTGGGATGAGCTGCCTGGCGGTAGGTATAATGGGATCACATGCAATCTGGGCATCTACTCATCTAAATGGTGTAGAAAATACATGTATAGCCATTACATCCAGGAACAGAACAGAAATTAACCCCTGCTCGGCTAAGTACTAACCAGATATCTACTTCCTTGGGTATAGGTGGCCCACTACCAACCACCTGAAGAAGGAAACAAAAAGCATGTTACCTCAGACTAATAGCACTAAGGCCTTGTGCGCACTAGACGGAATTTCCTGCGGATTACCCGCGAATTTGCTGCATGTTTCACTGCAGAAAATGTTCATAACATCTCTGCAGTGATTCACCAGCAAATCCTATGGGAAAAAAAAAGCTGTGCGCACTAGGCGGAGTTTGACAGCTGCATGTTTTGCTGGGGGATTCCCACAGCAAAAACAATTGCATGTCAATTCTTTTCCGCTGGTAGCTGCGGGACTGGCTACTGGAGTCTCCAGTAATACCAGTCCTGGCCACGGTTACATGCACTGAACTCCAGAGCTGTCACCTGAGCTCCGGAGTGCAGCGTAGACTAAACTGCGAGCGCCGAGTGATTGTTTCCCCGGCGATTGCAGTTTAGTTCAGGCTGGGCTGATCTCCGGAGCTCAGATGACAGCTGTAGAGAGGCCGGACTGCACTCCGGAGCTGGGATAATCGATATGAAGGATTCCGGCCCATCGGACTGGACAGGCCAGTAAATTGACTGCTGGTCAGGATGCTTGCAAATCCCCTTACCTCCCAGTTAGCACAGCATCTTATGTTCATCTCACCGCAATAATGACATCTCTCCAGCCCATGGAATTTAAAAGAGGAGCTGGGAATGCCAGGAAGTAAGGAGCAGTCACAGAATACTGACCAGGCCGAAGGATTATCCCATTTCTAATCACCAACATATGACAAGAAATAATAATATCGTCATGTAGTCAGTTTTACTCAGATGCTGCATATGGCATACTGATCAGGCAGATTCAGAAAGAATCCGTCAAGTCATTGCCACTTGTCCATTCAAGTAGTTTGCATTCTTGTCTTGGTTTGGCCTACATCATAATTAGGCTTAATCCACCTTTGGTTCTTCTGTCTTGCAGCACATACTGGCAAGCCTAATTAGCTTTTGTTTTAACAGCACTAGCATTCTGCCCCATTATAGTTGCTGGCTAGTATAAACCTTCACAGTGTGATTGGTGCTGCCCCAATAATGTACCTGCAGCTGTTTCCCTCGATCCTGTGCCTGCTGCCCCAATAACTGTATCATGTAATCACCGGCACTTATTCTAATACAGTTCATCTGTCCCGGCTGAAGTAAAGTATCTAGCGGTTCACATGTCACTTTCACTCCTGGAATCGTTTGGCAGAGTGATCTGTGGGATAGTTTCCAATTCTATTAATCCTTACAGACGGTGTCACGTGTCGGTAGCTGGTGATAGTGTTGGTTGCTTGCGATTGCTACTTCCTTACAATATTTATAATGTGTTCAAATGTTAAATTAATGACAATTAATAATAATTTAATTAATTCCTCGTTTTCTGCACTTTATAAAATACAGGGCACTTGTACCATGTTTGTGACATATGGTAACACAACAGTTCCATTTTAAAACTTACCCTTAAAGGGAACCTGTCACCAGATATTTACCTATTAAACTTTAAGAATCACCTGCTGCAGCTCCTGGGCTGCATTCTAGGAAGGTGCACCTGGGCCCTGACTCCCCTTCCAGACCCCAAAAATAACTTTATAAAACTTGGCCTTTAGGTATGCTAATTACCTGTGTTGGCCAGATGGGCGGGCTCATTTTCTGCTCCTTTATCCCCCTCCTGCCGCTGATCGCCGCCCTCCTTCCTTGATTGACGTGATGACGCCCTCTGTCATTCTCGTCGCATTTTCAAATCTCGCGCCTGTGCAGTTAGGTCTGCTCGCGCAGGCGCAGTTCGCTCTGCCATATCGCGGGCAGAGCAGAAAACATAGCTGCCCTCGCTTACGCTGGTGAGCTAACTGCGCAGGCTCGAGATTATGCGCGGGTACGAGCATGGTGCTGGTGAGGTCATGCATAGCGCCGACCTCACCAGCACCATGCTTGTACCCACCCACAATCTCGCGCCTGCGCATTTAGCTCACCGGCGCGAGCTAGGGCAACTATGTTGTTTGCTCTGCCTGCGATATGGCAGAGCGAACTGCGCCTGCGTGAGCAGACCTAATTAGGCACAGGCGCGAGATTTTAAAAAAAACGAGGAGGATGACGGAGGGCGTCATCCTGTCAATCAAGGAAGGAGGACGGCGATCAGCGGTAGGAGGGTGATAAGGGAGCAGAAAATGAGCCTGCCCATCTGGCCAACCAAGGTAATTAGCATACCTAAAGGCCAAGTTTTATTATGTTATTTTTGGGGTCTGGAAGGGGAGTCAGGGCCAAGGTGCACCTTCCTATAATGCAGCCCAGGAGCTGCAGAAGGGGATTCTTTTAGTTTAATAGGTAAAAATCTGGTGACAGGTTCCCTTTAAAACCTTTCTAGACAAAATCTTTGATATTGTATTTGCTAGCACTGGGTTGTCTACCTTCACTGCATTTATATTGTATCCTATTTTTATCATTTTGATTAGCTATATGTATTACATGTTTGTGTATTAATGTAATGCTGTTTGCATATTTCAGAAATCGACAGCTAGATGGTATATTAGTTGTAGCAAAACAGTTCCATGATACATTGGAACCTTTGTCTGACTGGCTCAGTAACACAGAGAAGAAGCTAGCCAACTCTGAGCCCATAGGAACACAGACACCAAAGCTCCTAGAACAGATTGCCCAGCACAAGGTAAGACTAACAACATGTTTGCACTAAGCTTATAGCAATAAAATGCTGCCCTTTGTTCTTTGTACCATATAAGACCATATTTTTCTTATTTATGTTACTCAGTTATATAGCACCGCTAAGCCTACAGCGTTTTACATGCATCATCCTCACTGTTCTCTATTGGGGCTCTCAATTTAAATTCTCTATCAGTATATCTTAATATATATTATATCATATTATATATATTTTATTATATCAGTATGAATTTTTTCACCACTTAAATAAAAATAAAACTACATGTTTGGTATCTATGAACTCGTGCTGACCTGGGGAATCCTATTACCAGGTCATTTTTACCATATAGTGAACATGGCAATAATAAATCCATAAAACAATCATGGAATTACATTTTGTTTTCATTTTCACCGCACTTGGAATTTTTTTCCCCATTTTCCAGTACAATTTGTGGGAGAATGAATGGTGTCATTCAAAATTACAGCTCGTCCTGCAAAAAAGAAAATCACTAATATAGCTATATAGACAGAAAAACAAAAAAATTATGAATCCTGGAACAAGGGGAGGAAAAAAAACAGAAAATCGCTTGGGGATGAAGGGGTTAAGATATATTATATATTTTTATATACATTATATCAGTATGTCGTTATATATCATACATTCTAATGTGGGGTACTGGTAAGATTTTGTATTTCTTGAGAATACACTAAGCTACAGACTTGACACAAGACTGGTGATTCTTGTGCAATTGCGAAATTACTTTGATCACATCTCCAACTGGCCAAACACTTTTAATAGACAGCCATGCAGTAATCACTGACTCTCAGCCATGATGAAAGACAACTTTTCTGTTGTATTTTCCCCAGCATAAGCAATTGTGACATTTGTCATTGGATACCATTATATGGCCGGAAGGAACCCTAGCTAGTGAAAGTTATTGTCCACAAATCCCATGTAGACAGTCACAAATTTTGTCTCCTCCAACCATAAAATGAGATCTGCTGTTTCATTTCCAGCATGTTCCTACTTAGGCTGGGGCCACACGGGGATTACTGCGATCCCCTTGCATGACACTCGGCTTATGCTGGCAGTACAGCAGAGCCGAGTGTCATGCAAGTGTCCCTGCGACTGAGGTCCGATCGTGCGAGCGGACCTCAGCTGCGGGGGGCATGCTTGGGCTGCGGAGGGGAGGGAGGAAGTTATCTCCCTCTCTCCTCCGTAGCCGGCTATTGCTATTCTCGCCCTGCACTCGCAGTACACCGGTGTACCGCGAGTGCAGTGCGATTTTTCTCACCCCCCATAGGTGCGAGAGAATACAGGATCGCATTACAGTCGCAGTATGCTGCGATTGTTTTCTTGGTCTGATTAGGGCTGAGAAAATAATCGCTCATGTGTGCTGACACACAGGCTAATATTGATCCGAGTGGAATGCGATCGCACTCCACTTGCACCGATTTTCATGCCGTGTGGCTTAGGCCTTACACTCCTAATCATGAGTTGGGGGGATTATTTCCTTCCCTTAAAACTACCCATATAGAACATGGCTTTAGACTACAACAGACATAACCTTCACATGTTTAGTGAAGTTTGGCAAGATATGATAATTTGGAGCGGCTAGGTTAGGCAAATAAGCAAATCATCAAAAATAAAGGACCCTATATATTCGCATGATTTTTAATTGCTACACCATGAATATTATATGTGTTTGTAAGAGAAATTTCCATTTCAGAAAATAAAATCTGTCTATTGCGATAAGAATGTTGCAACCAAGTTTTGGTTTTCTGTTTGGTCTTAATGGTGCTTCAAGAACCTATCTGCCTTCAGAACTAACAGACTTTGCTGATCCCCCTTCAGACTCTTTTTGCTGAAGAATTTTAATCTCTGCTGTCTGTTTGATTTCACAAGCTAAGCATGAAGCTCCTTCTCCCCTTTCTCGCCTTCTAACAACCCTGCTGATTGAAGTTTTGATTCTTCATTTACAATAATTCTTTTGGCCACATTTTGTCTTTGTTTTATACATCTTTTTATTTCATTTTCGTCCCTTCATTCAGGCATTACAGGACGACATTACCGCTCATAACACCATCTTGCACCAATCTCTGAGCATTGGCCAGTCTTTAAAAGCCTTAAGTTCCAGGGAGGAGAAGGAAATGGTTCAGGAAAAATTAGATGTTTGCCAAAACCGATTCATGGAGATCCAGGAGAGAAGTAGCAGGAGAGGGGAGCTTCTGCATCAGGCTCACTGCAATGCTCAGATATTTGGGGATGATGAAGTTGAGCTAATGAACTGGCTGACTGAAGCACATGACAAGCTGAGCAAACTATCTGTCCAAGATCACAGTACAGATGTACTCACAAGACAACATACTGAGCTGCTGGTATTTTATGTTTGTTTTCTGTTTGTTATTTAAGTTTTCCCTTCATATTCCTGTATTTTTATTATTTTATGAACTTTTATTAATATTATATATATATATATATATATATATATATATATATATATTTATATTTTATTATTTATTTTATAATCCATAAATCTGTTGGGAGAAGAAGAAGTGTGCTATAGTCTTGGCCCGATTCAGCAAAGCTTTTACACCAGTGTTTTCACATAGAAAGCTTTGAAAAGTAGCAAAACTGTGCTGCAACTGGAGGTGGCTCTAAATGAGACTTTTGACGTTTTCACACTAGTTTTGCCCAGCCCTGACAAAGAAGTTAAAGTTGGGGCCAGGGGCTGGGCGACCATCTGTTTTCGAATTCATGTTAAGCAGTAGCGCTCACTACACCAGAAATCTTACTCGAGTAGGGGCTGGAGTAGGATTTGTGTCGAGGTGCACATAGCGGTGTATGCCACTCATCCGACGCTATAGAGGTATATGATGATCAGCCATTGGACAAGCAAAACGCTAATTCATCAGGTAAAAGGATCTTTTACTCAGCACAAAAATCATTGTTCTGGGCGAAGAATTGTTCTGTGTAAACAGGACTCACACTTCTAAGAACCCTGGCAGCCTATGCATACCAACTAATCGATTACACATCGCATTGTTTACTTTTGTCTTTGTAAACAGGCTATTAAACGATTGCCGATCAGCTAGTTTAGGAATATAATTTGAGTAATCCAAATGCAGTTTACAACTCTTTTTACAGCAAATATTTTCTCTTCATCATTTTCTTTAAGACTTTGTAGCTTTAGACTACCTTCCCACCATGAGCTTTTGGTGAGTTTTTGATGTTGCAGAATTTCTGCACCTGTTAGGTAAATTAAGTTACTTGTGTTTTTGTTTTTATTGTATTTTTGACACTGCGGTTTTTCTCTCTTTTTGTTATGTCATGATTTATACAAAGGTGCTTTGTTTTTTATATATCCTGGTATTCAGCTTTGACAAAACTTTGATATACTTAAGTTTGGATTACATGCATTTTTATGGAGTGGGAACTCACTAAAAACGCATGTGCTCGTTTTAACTCTGGGTTGTCATTTTGTGCATCTAATGCAAGTATATGTGAAAAATATGAACATAAAACTCAACGTTCCTGCTAGAGAAGTTGATGTGTTCTACACCACAGGTCAGTTTACACTGAGGAAAAAAGAACACTGTGGGTATGAGATTTCTATAAATCTAACCACTTTGATGGAACTGTAAGGCGCTGGTGTTTTTAAAGCAGCGAAAATACGCACCATCACAAAAGTTTGCTAAAAACTCATCATAGGCTCATTGCCTTATAAAGAAAAAGATGCTAATTAACTAGCTCCTTTGTTATCATTTTTTCATCAAATTTTTGCCCAGTACCTGGAGAAGTATTCATAATGCGGTAAAGGTGGAACAGACTACTTGTATAAGTTAAGGATAAAGTTAGCTGCGCTAGGTCTTTTAATATTATAGACTGATCTTAAAGAGGTGGTTTACTGGCCACATCGATATTATGTTGAGAAACAAGGTTTCTTTCAAATACCTTGTGTTGCCAATAATGTCTGTGAGCGGTGCTATTGCAGTCTGCTCACGCCCTTCGCGTGACCCCCGGGCTCCATGACCTCTGATGTCCGGTGAAGTCACGTCAACTGAGGCAGGCCGCAGTCTTCCTGAGTCACTGGGCTGTGGGCGAAGTTTCACCGCTCAGCACAGCCCAGCTTCGCTCCTACTTGCAGTGCTCTGCAGCAAAGGAGAGAGCACACAAGATGCTGGGCTGTGACAAGCGGTGAAACGCCTTCCAAAGCCGCCCTGTCACTCAGGAACACTGCGGCCCGCCTCAGTTGACGTACCATCACCAGACATTAGAAGTCACAAAGCCCGGGGGTCACGCGAAGTGGGTGAGCAGACCGCAATAGCGCCGCTCACAACACTATTAGCAACACAAGGTATTTGAGAGAAACCTTGTGAACCACCTTTTTTAATTTATTGATTTTGACATATTTATATTCAGTACAATGAAAATAACATCTAGATTTTATTTTAAATGAAAGCGGTTAAGTATTTTTAATATTTTTTGTTATTTCTGTTGAAAACCTAAAAATGCAGTATGTAATTTTTTTACACAGTAGACCATTTTTTTTTACAATTTTCTAAGTGCTAAGTACCGTATTTTTTGGATTATAAGACGCACTTTTCCTCCCAAAAATTTGGGAGGAAAATGAGGGGTGCGTCTTTAAATCCGAATGTAGCTTACCAGGTCATGATTGAGAGGAGTCACAGGAGGCAGGGGCTCTGTGCGGTAGCCGACGGAGCTGCTGTGTGTGGCGGCGGCCGGCGGAGCTGCTGTGTGCAGCGGCAGCTGGCAGAGCTGCTGTGTGTGGCGGTAGCTGGTGCTGCTGCTGTGGTGGGCGGTAGCCGGCGCAGCTGCTTTGGTTGGAGGCCGGTAGTTCTGCTGTGGTGGGCGGTGGCCAGCGCAGCTGCTGTGGTCGGCGGCGGTCGGTGCTTCTGCTGTGGTCGGTGACGGCCGGTGCAGCTGCTGTGGTCAGCGAGGTACAAGCCGTTCTGACGATGTCAGTGGTAAGGACTTCAAATAAAGGCGCACAGAGTCCGCGCATGCGCAGATGGAGCTCTTGGCTCAAGAGCTCCATCTGCGCATGCGCTGCCTCTGGGTGCCATTTGTTTGAAGCACATCTTCAGAATAACCTGTGCCTCGCCGCCCCCTCACAGAGCAGAGCCAGCACGGGGCAGAGTAGAGCCAGCAAAGGGCAAGGCAGTGCCTGCATTGGGCACAGCCAGCACGGGGCACAGCAGAGCCATCACGGAGCAGAGCTAGGACAGAACAGAGTAGCACAGAGCAGAGCCAGCTCGGAGCAAAGCCTGCAACCCCAGCACAGCGGTAAGACACCAGCGGATTATAAAACAGACCCCATATATTTATTTTTTTTTACCTTTTTTTCCTCTGAATTTGGGGTGCATCTTATAATCCGGTGCATCTTATAAAACGAAAAATATGGTATGTAATTCAGGATGGAGAAGACTGCAAACCCTGTTTTTTTTCCTTAAAACTCAGTCTACGGGAAATAAGTGTCTGATCAGTTGGGGTCTGACCTCTGGAACACCACAAATCATAAAAATTGTCTTCGAGTTCCTTGTGTGAATGATTTGGTGGCGATGCTGCACACAGCTGCTCCTTTCATGTCAGTGGCTTGCAGACCCCTACTCTTGTGATTGGTGGGGGTTCCAACTTTCTAACCCCCACTGATAGTTCACTTATCACACAGTGGTTTAGAAAGTAATTTTTGGTTTATAAGACAATTTATCTAAGCTGATTATTTTTTTTAGATTATTTTTTTTCTCCCAATAGCTCCTTCAGGAAGACATTCTATTGAGAAAGCAAAATGTTGATCAGGCCATTCAAAATGGATTAGAGCTACTGAAACATACAACTGGTAAGTGATGTTTTTCAACCAAAATGATAAGGCCTAAAAAAACCCTGTGTTTATAGTATGCAGCATGTGTGAAATTTGAGCCTACAGAGGAAGCAGGTTCTATAGAAAAAGTCTTGCGCAACTAAGAAGAAGCTGGATAGTGGAACCCTACAACTTACAAATGTACCATGTGATCTGAAGAATATAGCTACTGGGCAATGCATAGAATCTTGATCATTATTAGAGATCCTAACTGAATGTTTTTGTTCGTCTCATTGGGGGAGTCAGAAACCATGGGATAGTCTGCTGCTACCTGGAGACTGATACTATTATTACATTCTAGATGATAATTGGCTCTTCCCCCCCGAAGACTTTATCTCGCCTGCTAGCATCAGGCCTTCTCAGTTTTAGTAGTGTCAGTTGAAGGCAAGGTATGTCTCAGACCCGTTTTAGGTTAGGTGCTAACCTTTTTATGCTTTGCATCTTTTAGATGAATATCTCTGGGTAACAGAGTGTAATTGTGCACTCTGTTTCACACACATAGCAACGGAGATTACAGGCTGTAATTGTTTAGTCTGTACCCTCTCACTTCGGTGTGGCCAGACTGATGTATCTGTTGGTAGTCAGGTACTGGGGCAGAGGTTTGTAAGCCAATTAGCTCTTGCCTTCCGTCCCACATAGCATGCGCGTTCATGGAGCAGAAGTTAAGGGGATCCGGATCTTCAGGTCAGGTAAGTATGGCGCTGTCATGAGCCTTCCTCCCCTTCACCTCCCTACTACTCTTTGCCTTGTAAATGTTGAGGCGGAAATAGATCCAGTATGGTGGTGGTGTGTGTGTGTGTGTGTTTGTCAAATTTGGTTTTCAATCTCATGGATTAAACATGAGTGTAGTCTCCCGTTAATCACACTCTATATTACTATATTAAGTTTTATGATTAGTTAATTCATTGTGCTCCCACCTCAAGCCAATCAGTATAGTCGGCGGGCCTTGTCCGCTGGTTAATCAGTAGTGCTAGCTTGTGTCCCACTTCTGGACAATTAGCAGGATCAGTGGCACACATCCCCAGCCAATCATTGTAGCTGGTGGGTAATGCCTGCTGGCAAATCAACGAAGCCAGCATGCACTCACTCCTCTGACCAACTAGATTGTGCAGCCATGCCACATTCTGTGAGGCCTGCCTGGGCCCTGCCCCTTCCTATTAAGAGCACCACCCCTTCCTGCTGGGCCCCTGCCCCATTTTGCAGGTGGCCCCACACCTTCCTGTTGGAGACCCCACTCCTTCCTCTACCTTTGGTATGGGCAGCACCATTCTTGCATGGTTGGGTTTGCCATATATTGCATCTGAATGGGCGCACCATAACTACAACTGTTGTCTATCATCTTAAGAGAGGCTTTTTGTATGGCTGGTGATCAGGCAATTCAATTATTATTATTATTATTATTATTTATTATTATTATAGCGCCATTTATTCCATGGCGCTTTACAAGTGAAAGAGGGTATACGTACAACAATCATTAACAGTACAAGACAGACTGGTATAGGAGGAGAGAGGACCCTGCCCGCGAGGGCTCACAGTCTACAGGGAATGGGTGATGGTACAATAGGTGAGGACAGAGCTGGTTGCGCAGTGGTCTACTGGGCTGAGGGCTATTGTAGGTTGTAGGCTTGTTGGAAGAGGTGGGTCTTGAGGTTCCTCTTGAAGCTTTCCACGGTAGTGGAGAGTCTGATGTGCTGAGGTAGAGCGTTCCAGAGTATGGGGGATGCACGGGAGAAATCTTGTACACGATTGTGGGAAGAGGAAATAAGAGAGGAGCAGAGAAGGAGATCTTGTGAGGATCTAAGGTTGCGTGCAGGTAGGTACTGGGAGACTAGGTCACAGATGTAGGGAGGAGACAGGTTGTGCATGGCTTTGTATGTCATGGTTAATGTTTTGAACTGGAGTCGTTGGGCGATGGGAAGCCTGGACTAATTGACACCCAGACAACTATCCAGGATGAGCCGCCGTCTAATGGAGACCGCTTGGTATGTCATTTCCACAAACGGACTAGAGTGGCTTTGGCTTCATCCTACTTGAGTCAGTCCAGCTAATTCAGATCCCTCAGTAAGGTGTATTTCGAGTGAACAACAGGTCTCTGATCTTATCCTAGGGGAATCAGGCTTCTCAACAAAGACCTTTTGGTTTGATGACATTGCATGTCTTCTGTGCACTTCTTCAACTTCCAGCCAGTATTTTTGTCTCAGAGAGAGACCTCTTCGCTTAGAGCATTTGTTTATTAGTCCAGGTAGCCCTGCTCCAGCTTTTCTGCTGAAGGACTAGGGCTCCCTTCTGATTGATGAGTCCAGGCTTTAGTTGCAATATTTTCTCTAATTCTAATGCCCTTGGTTACTGTCTTATCCGGCAAGCCTTTATTGCTTGACAGTAAAGCTGGTGTCACACATAACGACGACGACAACGACGTCGCTGCTACGTCACCATTTTCTGTGACGTTGCAGCGACGTCCCGTCGCTGTCGCTGTGTGTGACATCCAGCAACGACCTGGCCCCTGCTGTGAGGTCGCCGGTCGTTGCTGAATGTCCAGCTTCATTTTTTGGTCGTCACTCTCCCGCTGTGACACACACATCGCTGTGTGTGACAGCGAGAGAGCGACGAAATGAAGCGATCAGGAGCCGGCACTGGCAGCTGCGGTAAGCTGTAACCAGCGTAAACATCGGGTAACCAAGGGAAGACCTTTCCCTGGTTACCCGATGTTTACGCTGGTTACCAGCCTCCGCTCTTGCTGCCAGTGCCGGCTCCTGCACTGTGACATGTGGCTGCAGTATGCATCGGGTAATTAACCTGATGTATACTGTAGCAAGGAGAGCAAGGAGCCAGCGCTAAGCAGTGTGCGCGGCTCCCTGCTCTCTGCACTGTGACATGTAGCTGCAGCACACATCGGGTTAATTAACCCGATGTGTGCTGCAGGAGAGCAAGGAGCCAGCGCTAAGCGCGGCTCCCTGCTCTCTGAACATGTAGCACAGCGACCTTATGATCGCTGCTTCTGCTGTGTTTGACAGCTAAGCAGCGATCATAACAGCGACTTACAAGGTCGCTGTTACGTCACCGAAAATGGTGACGTAACAGCGACGTCGTTGTCGCTGTCGTTTAGTGTGACACCAGCTTAAGAGATGCAGATGGCTCACAGTCTTTGAGGCTTCTTCAGCTGATAGGAGACCACTGATCAGAATACACCTAAGATTGATGCTCATGTGGAGGGCAGTACTTTTTAGATCATTGAATGGCTATTGAGGCCCCCCTTTAGGTAGCTAGTTCATTAGTTAGTTTCATCCTTTATGCTGTCCCTGTGTCCAACTTATCGTAATTCTTGTCACCTCCTACAGAGCTTTGGCCAGTTCCATCTCATTTAATTGTTAATACAAGTTCTTCAGAAGATTGAAGTTCAAGGTGTTTGCAGATCTTGCGCCTCAGAGGGCCTGCTTCTTAGACTAAAGTTTCCCTCAGTAGGGGATAGGTCAGGGCAGAAATCTGGCCTCTACCACATTTTAGAGGAACCTTGGGTGTTTCTGTATTAGGTCACCATTCACCTTTACCTGCTTGGATTGGATATTTTGATTACCGGGTTCACTTAGTATTCTGCAGTGTGAGCCTAGAACTCCCTCTCATCGGGCACCATCCATAGTATACTGTCAGACCTCTCCCAGGGTTGTCCTTTTCTATGTTTGTTTTTTTTTTTGATCATTTAGTGTAGTGGCAGGACCACCAGGTCTGCAGTTTGATAGACTCTTGGCCTTTTGGATTGGTTCTGTCTGACTAGGATTAGGGACCTTGGGGCCTTGAAGGTCACTTTTCTGCCATTTAAATTTAGCACGTTTCTTAGGAAGGAGACTAGAGGTGGTGCTCGTATGGCAATATCCTTATTTTTTTTTGCATTTGTAGATGAACTAGGATAGACCCCCGAGAGCCAAGTTCCTGCCTTGGCTATCCTGGTCCAACAGAATTTATCTTGTAGTCCAGGGGTGAGGAATGCCCATTTGGGCAAGGAAGACTCCTAGCCACCGTATTAATCCCTAGGATTTGAGAGACCTCTATAGGGCCCTGCCACCCATCAGTCATCCCCCTTTTTTGCAGCGACCAAAGAGATTTCTCCAGTTTGACTATTTAGTTATTTTACTTTCTCCTCTCCAGGACAATATATTCTGGTGTTCGGCTCCCTACTTTAGCCTTAGTGGAGTTCTCCATCTTTTCATTTTAACAAGGAGTTTGCTCCCCTTCCTTTAGGTACTTTTGCCTCTCTCCTCCCTTAGAGGTATATGATCTGACGTAGTCAGAGCTATGCTGCTCTGGCTTTCTCTCATAGCTCCGTTTGGATGTGTTGTGGGTCATCCTGGTATGCTGTGCAAAAGTCCCATCGTCTCTAGGACTGCTATTGTTCGCTGATTTGTTTAGCCATTATTGAGCCTTATAGGTCACCCATTTAGAGTTAGGGAGCACTCTGCTTGAGCTGTAAGAACTTCCTGGGCAGGTCTTCACGAAGCCTACGTTTTGCCGCTATGTAGAGCATCTACTTGTTTATAAGGGCATACCTTTCTAAGTTTTACAGGCTCCGCACCTTCACTTTTGCAGATGCAAGTCTTGGCAGGAAGATACTGCAGACAACCGTTGCCGTGGCGGCAGCTTGGGCAGAAATGGGAAACTTCTGTGATAACAGTATATTTGGTTTTCATTCCCACCCAAGGGACAGCTGTAGGACATTCCATGGTTTGTGTGTCACCCAATGAGATGAATGAGAAAAGTGGATTTTGGGTACTCACCGTAAAATGTGTTTCTCGTAGTCTTCATTAGGAAAAACAGCTCCCACCCTTGGTTGCACTAGCATTTACTTTAGTTTTCTCTTCGGGTGTAATAAGATTATCTTTTTTTTAATTATTTAATTCTTTTAGCTTCTCCTACTGCTTTCTCACAAAACTGAGCGGGCCTGATGCTAGCAGGTGAGGTATAATATGCAGGGGAGGAGCCAATTTTCATTTAGGATGTAATAGTAGGGTCAGCCTCCAAGTGGCAGCAGACTATCCCATAGGTTCTGTGTCTCCCAATGAAAACTACGAGAAGCAGATTTTACGGAGAGTACCCAAAATCTACTTTTTGTAAATCCTCCTTCAATCTTGCACCCTTTCCTTGTTCTTAAAGGTAAAAACATTTATGGCTGGTTTTAGTTAAAGGATTACACATTGTAGACATGGTTTTGAAGGGTCACTGGGGTATGTAAGATATAAAACGTGTTTTCTTTTTTTTCTATGTAGGTGATGAAGTTGTCATTATTCAGGAAAAATTGGATGGAATAAAATCTAGATATTCCGAAATCACAAAGCTAGGTTCCGATGTTTCTAAAGTGTTAGAACAAGCCTTAAACCTTGCTACACAGTTCCATTCATCACACAACCAATTGGGTAGGTGGCTGGACAAAGTGGAGCTAGAACTGAAGAGCTATGAAACACAAGACCAAAATCCAGAGGAAATTAATGCTTCACAGCAAAGAAAGAAGGTACAATGTGATTATAACTGTACTGTCATCATAGAGAAAAACTTAGATCAGCATCGGTAGATAATTCAATATGTACGTTCTTTATTCTTTTTAAGGAACTACAGGTAGAGGCCCGGTCTAATAAGGCATTGCTGGACTCCTTGAATGAAGTTAGTAGCTCTTTGCTGGAGTTAGTGCCTTGGAGAGCAAGAGGAGGCCTTGACAGGATGGTAACAGAAGACAATGAGCGCTACAGATCAGTAAGCGACACCCTAACACAAATGGTAGAAGAGATAGATGCTGCCAGATTACGATCTCAGCAGGTATAGAAAACTATTGATTTTTTTGGACTAGAACAAAATGCTAAAAAATAATGTTTCTGATGATTCGATATGCACATAACACAAAGCAGAGCTTGAAAAGAATTCTAATGTGTGAGATATTTAGACGCAGGGCATAGCTAATCTGTGTATTGTGAGCACCATCTGGTGTCATTGTCCACAGAGCATCCTAAGATAGCATGCCTTCCCAGATAAAGAAGTAAGAAAGATAACAGCTATGGAATACTACTATATATCATCCATCTAATCTCCTATTTATAAATTCATAGGCCTCTTCCATTAAACTTTCCAAAGGTTTACAAAGTATTCAATTGACAGGAATAGGATTAAGAGCATCCTGCACCTGTTTGCTTTGATTAATCCATCATAATTCATAAATCATGTCTTTAGATAGTGTAAGTTTAGCAAATCTGGTATGAAATAGGTGACTTAATAATGCTGATATATAATTGTTTTATTCTTTATATTTCTGCTTATTGTAATTATTTTTTTTATTATAATAAGCATTGAAAGAATGAAATAAAAAATTACTGAAATGAAACCTGTCAGATTGGATAAGGCTATTAATCTGCAGATATAGGGTTAATCTGCAGGTTATCAGCATTCTGAGCTGCCCAGCCGCTGTACTAAAAATGCAGCACTGGGAGGAAATTAACTCTGTTCCTCCAAGGAGCTGCCGGCTTTCAGTCATACAGGTGTGCATAAAGCAATTACAGTCATCGCTTACTATATTGTGAGCGGGGGATGTAAGCTTGCCCTGGCACTTTCACTCACAGCTGGCTCTGCACTGATGCACTGATGAGCTGGTTGTCAGTCAAGTAGGCCAGGGCGTTTATGATTCCGGCATTCCTGCATGACTGATAGCCAGCGGCTCCTGGAGGTAATAAAATTCAGTTTCTCCCTGCTGCTGCACTATTAGTACAGCAGCCAGGCACCTTCATAACTCTATATTACCCTTCACATTATCCATTTATCTGCAGGTCAACATCGTCATCAGACCTGACAGGCTCCCCTTAAGTCACAGATATCATGACATGTAGGATATATAGGACTTTTAATAACAATAATTTGGGATTAGGGAAGGTGTGTAATTTTTGTGTTTTATGTTCTTGTGTATGTTACACTATATGATGCTATTGCTCAGCCTATTTGGAAAACACCCGTTTTCAGAGAACAGTCCATATTTAGAAAAGTCTTTTTTGGGAGTTTAAAAACTTAAAGTGTAACTGTCATTCCATCCAGAAATACAAAAAGCAAAGCCGCCTCCATCATTATGGAATCCAGTGAATAGACCATATTTTACTATGTGAACTTTAGAAGTACCTCTCCTCCTTCTTACTAAGAGTGTGTTTTTTTTATACTGAAAGACTGTGCAATGAAGATTGGAGGATGGACTGCTCTCCAGTGATGGTTGCCAGCCCTCCTAACTACTGACTTTCCTCAGTTCCCATGCTGCAGCTCTGGTCACTGAGACACAAGGCTTGTCTTGTGGGAGCAGGTGCATTACAAGGGGACATCCGCCAACAATACATCCATACTCCGCATTAACGGAGTACAGAGAGAACCTTCGTCTGGAATGAAAGAAAGGGACAGGGGAGCAATTAGTGAGCAGCATAAGGCATGAAAGAGGCAGAGTCAGGTCAAACATGTTATGACAAAGTACTTTTAAATAGTTACATCCTTGGTTTTATTTAATAAACATCTGACATGTACTCTATAAAGGGAACCTATTATAATATTCATGCTGCGTTAACCACATGGAGCCTGAATTGGACATTGGATGGTTATTGCAGCCGCGTATGTCAGATGATGGTCCAAGGTGGTTTCTGCCCAATCCCCTAGTCTGGTAGGTCATTCTCTACATACACACAGAATGGGTAGCGGCCAGGCAGGGTAGGGGAGTAGGGCGGAGAGAAGACCCAGGGGATCTACTTCAGACTAGTCATCCTAGATGTGAAAATCCAGATCCCAGAGTTTTCAAACACAGCAGTTCAGAGTACAATATACACTGCTGTAATAACGCAGTCTGGTTGCTTGTGTTTCGGGAAGCATGAATCTGTGGCAGGTTCCTTTTAAGGTCATTCATTCTACATATACTCTCATATATAGAATCAAATAGTTCTAACAGGGAGAGGGGATAACTCTCAATACCCCCCAGATATTATCTGATCCTCAGCTGCTGTCACTCAAGAAGCTGCCGATTTTATAAACTTTACTTTCTTGGGTTTCAAAATCTATACATGTGAGCTGACCACTAAAGGTATGTAGAGAATCAGCCGGATAGTGCCAGTATAGCACTGGCTTTAGGTTATATACGAAAATCCTGGTGATTGGTTCCCTTTAAGGTCATTCATTCTACATATACTCTCATCTACAGAATCAAATAGTTTCAATATCAGTTAGTTCCCAAGAGTAAAGCGGGCTTTACACGCTACGATATATCTAAAGAGATGTCGGCGAGGTCACGTCGTAAGTGACGCATATCCAGCCTCGTTAGTGATATGTTAGCGTGTGACGGCTATGAACGAGCAGAAATACTCGCCTTCTCGTTCATCGTTGACATGTCGCTCATTTTCAAAAAATTTAACATCCTGTTGTTCAATGTTCCCGAGGCAGCACACAACCCTCCGTGTGACACCCCGGGAACGATGAACACAGTTTACCTGCGGCCGCCGGCAATGCTGAAGGAAGGAGGTCGGCAGGATGTTTACGTCCCTCTCATCTCTGCCCCTCCACTTCTATTGGCCGGCCGCTGTGTAACGTTGCTGTGACGCCAAACGTCCCTCCTCCTTCAGGAAGTGGATGTTCGCCGCCCACAGCGAGGTCGTTTGGAAGGTAAGTACGTGTGACGGGGATTACAGCATTGTGCGATACGGGCAAGAAATTGCCCGTGCCGCACAAACGATGGGGGCGGGTGCGATCGCAAATGCGATCGCACGAGAAATTGTAAGGTGTAAAGCAGCCTTTACACAAGTTGCTTGTGATTCGGGAAGCATGAAACTTTGTCAGGTTCCCCTTAAAGCCATTCATTCTACATATCTTCTCATCTACAAAATCAAATAGTTTCACTATACGCATCAGTTAGTTCCCAAGATATCGCCTTTCACTAGAACCCATAGTGATCCAGAGAATGAGGCTTTCCGTGCCACATTTCTATGAAGCAGAAGTCAAGCATGTGAACCTCTGCTTCATTCATGGTCTATGGGCAAAGATGAGCATTGTATTCACCTCTCTTGCACAGTACTATAGACAATGAATGGCACGGAAGTGCACACCCTCAATGTCTGTTACATTAGAACGCTCATTAATCATCAAGTTGTCCCTTATAGTATAGATAGGGGCTAACTTATTATCTAGGGAAAATAAACTAATATTCCTTTCTAAAATGTTTGATTTAGTAAAATACATTCATATTTCTTGAAATTGCAATTCCTGAGCATCTTTTCTCGGTAACTCTGTGTTACTCTCCTTCTCTTATACGGTTGTATATGGCAAAAGGATGTGTCAGATCCTATCGGCACTGGTTGGGCTTCAGAGTATGTAGGGACCACCCCCAAGTCGGTAACATCCAGCTGTCAGTTTATTCATAAAATGCTAGAAAGGATAAAAGAGGATCAGCACAACACAGTTATAAGAAAAGATACTTCAGAACAGTTTTTAATGGGAAATGAAATTATCTACAGTAGTAAAGCATATCTGTAGAGCTGACGCAGTGGCTTTGTAAGTTTCTCTTTATTATAATTGTTAGATTATTTACAATAACGTTGCAGCTCAACCCAATGTTAAACTAGTTATAAATTCAAAGAATACCACGCATGGTTAAAATAAGAATTACATCCATCAAACTGTCAAAGTAAGCTTTGATGTAAGTCAGAAAGAAAAATATTTAAAGAATTGGAAAGAAACAGCACAGTGTGGTTCAGATTACACCCCTGACTGGAGATACAAGCTGAGTGACATCTCCTTGAAGGACAAGAGGATGTAAATTAACCACAAGGACCAAGATCACAGGAGAACTTTCATCTCTTTTATTCTGAATCCTCAAGATTGTACTTGTTCTGCTGTCACCGATGTTACAGTGAAAGGAGTCTTTATGTGCAGAAGATTCACACTTACTGGTGTCTTTGTACAGTAATATTCAGAAACTAGAATTGATAATTCTCAGTGTCCATATAAGAATAGAAAAGCCAATGATTATTCTCTATTTGTCACATTTCATTTTTTTAATTAGCAACTTATAAATTAGGACTTGTAACAATTTATCATGTGGATGGTCTACAGCAGGGGTCTCATTCAGCTGGGTGTATGGGCCGCACATAGAAAAAAAAACTGAGAGGGGACGCATTCCTTGCAGGACAAAGTGACATAGGTTTTATGATTCCATAGGTTTTTCTATACACCTTTGGATCACTTTTTTTGATCATTTTTTGCTTGTTTATTATGACAAACCTGCACTTTTTTGTTTAGTTAAGTTTTTATATAAAAAAGCATTTTTAATGACAAAAAAATTCATGCTTTATTTTGATTTTTTTTTTTTACATTTTATCACCTTCGTGTAATATTGTTTTACAATTAGCAGCATCATATAGTAATCTTAGCCAACATCTTGTAATGTCCCCATGTTGCCGTAATGTCCCCCATCAGTGTGCCCTGTAGTAAAATGCTCATCCTTGTAGTATTGTGCTCATCCTTGTGCCCTGTAGTATTGTGCTCATCCTTGTGCCCTGTAGTATTGTGCTCATCCTTATGCCCTGTAGTATTGTGCTCATCCTTGTGCCCTGTAGCATTGTGCTCATCCTTGTGCCCTGTAGCATTGTGCTCATCCTTGTGCCCTGTAGCATTGTGCTCATCCTTGTGCCCTTTAGCATTGTGCTCATCCTTGTGCCCTGTAGCATTGTGCTCATCCTTGTGCCCTGTAGCATTGTGCTCATCCTTGTGCCCTGTAGCATTGTGCTCATCCTTGTACCCTGTAGCATTGTGCTCATCCTTGTGCCCTGTAGCATTGTGCTCATCCTTGTTCCCTGTAGCATTGTGCTCATCCTTGTGCCCTTTAGCATTGTGCTCATCCTTGTGCCCTTTAGCATTGTGCTCAACCTTGTGCCCTGTAGCATTGTGCTCATCCTTGTGCCCTGTAGCATTGTGCTCATCCTTGTGCCCTGTAGCATTGTGTTTATCCTTGTGCCATGTAGTATTGTGCTCATCCTTGTGCCCTGTAGCATTGTACTCATCCTTGTGCCTAGTAGCATTGTGCTCATCCTTGTGCCTAGTAGCATTGTGCTCATCCTTGTGCCCTGTAGCATTGTGCTCATCCTTGTGGCCTGTAGCATTGTACTCATCCTTGTGCCTAGTAGCATTGTGCTCATCCTTGTGCCCTTTAGCATTGTGCTCATCCTTGTGCCCTGTAGCATTGTGCTCATCCTTGTGCCCTGTAGCATTGTGCTCATCCTTGTGCCATGTAGTATTGTGCTCATCCTTGTGCCCTGTAGCATTGTGCTCATCCTTGTGCCCTGTAGCATTGTGCTCATCCTTGTGCCTGTAGCATTGTGCTCATCCTTGTGCCATGTAGCATTGTGCTCATCCTTGTGCCTAGTAGCATTGTGGTCATCCTTGTGCCCTGTAGCATTGTGCTCATCCTTGTGCCTGTAGCATTGTGCTCATCCTTGTGGCCTGTAGCATTGTACTCATCCTTGTGCCTAGTAGCATTGTGCTCATCCTTGTGCCCTTTAGCATTGTGCTCATCCTTGTGGCCTGTAGCATTGTGCTTATCCTTGTGCCCTGTAGCATTGTGCTCATCCTTGTGCCCTTTAGCATTGTGCTCATCCTTGTGCCCTGTAGCATTGTGCTCATCCTTGTGCCCTGTAGCATTGTGCTCATCCTTGTGCCCTGTAGCATTGTGCTCATCCTTGTGCCCTGTAGCATTGTGCTCATCCTTGTGGCCTGTAGCATTGTACTCATCCTTGTGCCTAATAGCATTGTGCTCATCCTTGTGCCCTTTAGCATTGTGCTCATCCTTGTGCCCTTTAGCATTGTGCTCATCCTTGTGCCCTTTAGTATTGTGCTCATCCTTGTGCCCTGTAGCATTGTGCTCATCCTTGTGCCCTGTAGCATTGTGCTCATCCTTGTGCCCTGTAGCATTGTGCTCATCCTTGTGGCCTGTAGCCTTGTACTCATCCTTGTGCCTAATAGCATTGTGCTCATCCTTGTGCCCTTTAGCATTGTGCTCATCCTTGTGCCCTGTAGCATTGTGCTCATCCTTGTGCCCTGTAGCATTGTGCTCATCCTTGTGCCATGTAGTATTGTGCTCATCCTTGTGCCCTGTAGCATTGTGCTCATCCTTGTGCCCTGTAGCATTGTGCTCATCCTTGTGCCCTTTAGCATTGTGCTCATCCTTTTGCCCTGTAGCATTGTGTTCATCCTTGTGCCCTGTAGCATTGTGCTCATCCTTGTGCCCTGTAGCATTGTGCTCATCCCTGTGCCCTGTAGCATTGTGCTCATCCTTGTGCCCTGTAGCATTGTGCTCATCCTTGTGCCCTTTAGCATTGTGCTCATCCTTGTGCCCTTTAGCATTGTGCTCATCCTTGTGCCCTGTAGCATTGTGCTCATCCTTGTGCCCTGTAGCATTGTGCTCATCCTTGTGCCCTGTAGCATTGTGCTTATCCTTGTGCCATGTAGTATTGTGCTCATCCTTGTGCCCTGTAGCATTGTACTCATCCTTGTGCCTAGTAGCATTGTGCTCATCCTTGTGCCTAGTAGCATTGTGGTCATCCTTGTGCCCTGTAGCATTGTGCTCATCCTTGTGCCTGTAGCATTGTGCTCATCCTTGTGGCCTGTAGCATTGTACTCATCCTTGTGCCTAGTAGCATTGTGCTCATCCTTGTGCCCTTTAGCATTGTGCTCATCCTTGTGGCCTGTAGCATTGTGCTTATCCTTGTGCCCTGTAGCATTGTGCTCATCCTTGTGCCCTTTAGCATTGTGCTCATCCTTATGCCCTGTAGCATTGTGCTCATCCTTGTGCCCTGTAGCATTGTGCTCATCCTTGTTCCCTGTAGCATTGTGCTCATCCTTGTGCCCTTTAGCATTGTGCTCATCCTTGTGCCCTTTAGCATTGTGCTCATCCTTGTGCCCTGTAGCATTGTGCTCATCCTTGTGCCCTGTAGCATTGTGCTCATCCTTGTGCCCTGTAGCATTGTGTTTATCCTTGTGCCATGTAGTATTGTGCTCATCCTTGTGCCCTGTAGCATTGTACTCATCCTTGTGCCTAGTAGCATTGTGCTCATCCTTGTGCCTAGTAGCATTGTGCTCATCCTTGTGCCCTGTAGCATTGTGCTCATCCTTGTGGCTTGTAGCATTGTACTCATCCTTGTGCCTAGTAGCATTGTGCTCATCCTTGTGCCCTTTAGCATTGTGCTCATCCTTGTGCCCTGTAGCATTGTGCTCATCCTTGTGCCCTGTAGCATTGTGCTCATCCTTGTGCCATGTAGTATTGTGCTCATCCTTGTGCCCTGTAGCATTGTGCTCATCCTTGTGCCCTGTAGCATTGTGCTCTTCCTTGTGCCTGTAGCATTGTGCTCATCCTTGTGCCATGTAGCATTGTGCTCATCCTTGTGCCTAGTAGCATTGTGCTCATCCTTTTGCCCTGTAGCATTGTGCTCATCCTTGTGCCTGTAGCATTGTGCTCATCCTTGTGGCCTGTAGCATTGTACTCATCCTTGTGCCCTGTAGCATTGTGCTCATCCTTGTGCCCTGTAGTATTGTGCCCATCCTTGTGCCCTGTAGTATTGTGCTTATACTTGTGCCCTGTAGCAGTGCCGCAAAGCATTCAACTGGTGTAAAGCACTGACAGCAGCGGCGGCTCCATGCACCGGATGTGATTATCAAGGGGTGCTTCTTGCAGACTGTAGGCACATAGACCCCTCCATGATCGTGTTCATTACAGAGGGCAGCCGCTGCTGTCAGCGCTTTACTGCAGTTGAATGCTTTTCACTGCCGCTGTAAAGCATTCAACTGCAGTAAAGCCATGATAGCACCCTGCAGCAGCGGCTCCGTGCACCGGACGAGATCACCGAGTGGTCTAAGTGCCTGTGGTCTGCAAGAAGCAGCTGAGGACACCATGGAAACAGAGGACAGATGAGAATATTTTTTTGTGGGAACTTTACCCAAGTATAAGCCGAGGGGTGGCGTTTTCAGCATAAAAAAAGGTCTGAAAAACTCGGTTTATACTCGAGTATATATGGTGCTGTGCCTCTCAGATCTCGCGCCTGCGCCGCTTCACTGCAATCCTCAGAAGCGAGATCTCAGAGGCAGAGTCTTGGAGACAGAGAGGGCTTATAAATGACCTAATTATATGCCCTATAAGACAAACCCTTACTTTTGAGAAGATTTTCAGGGGTTAAAAAGTCATCTTATACGCCGCAAAATATGGTAAATCCACTTTACAGAAGAGCAGTGTTGAGTTCATATTTTAAAGGGAATCTGTATGCAGGTTTTTGCTATGTAATCTGAGAGCAGCACGATGTAGGGACAGTAAGCCTTACTTCAGCGATGTAGCTCTTGTTTTCTTTTGTAGGTGTAGCATTGTTTACAATGCTTAGTTGTGTATAACCCCACCCATTCCCCTGACTGGCAACTTCCTGTGTAAACTGTACATTGTCAGCAAGCTGCCAACAGGTCCTGTAGTAATTTCCTGCTGATAAAATACTTGTATTGAAACTAGAGCACACAGCTTAGTAACTGACACATTACTGGAATCATGGTGTCTGCTTCTACATTAGGCTGCTTTCAGATTAAATTCCAAAAACCTCCATACAGATTCCCTTTAAGCCCAGAACATATTAAAGTCTTCTTTCCCCATGACGGAAGTAGCACACACTTCATATAGGGCAGGGGTCCACTGTGTTAAACAGCTGGACCTGCCTCTGACAGCAGTGATCAGAACTAGCTCCAATTGCTGTTTAAGCATTTAAAGTAATCAATGTGGATAGATGAAAGGGTTAATGGTCGCACTGCTGTGGAAGGAATCCTCAACACTCAAGATGATGGATGATCCTGATTTTTATTTTACAATGCGTTTCAGTAACAATTCTTCTCTTCAAGACAAAAAGATATGATTTTTGTTCAAAAGAAGTAGAGTTGGCTGTGCAACGTGTTGACAAATAATGATCACGAGCATCCATTATCCTGAGTGTTGGAGGTTCCTTCTTCAACAGCTGGGCCATTAATCCTTTCATCTAACCACACTGATTATGTTGGCCTAGGGGCTTCAGCAGCCATATTACATGCTACTACAGTGGTTGTACCACATGACATAAGCCTTCCTATTCCAGTTGGAGTTTTCTAATATCCCGGTTAAGACCCTATCTGACCTTTTTTTGTCTTTCCAGCTATCGTCTAAGCACTCAAAGTGAAACTGTCATCTACAAATTGCAGCCCTAACTAATGGCATGAGAGTAAAGAACCTTTAGTCCTCATGATATATCCATACCTTGCTTGTGGAATTTTATTTTGACATGTTAGTGAAATGTGTTGAACTTTTAGAAGCAAGTGCAGGGACACTTCCAGCTCCCGTCTCTCTCTATTTCTCCAACCTGCTGCTGTCCCTGACAGACATGACATTCTTCTCACAGTGACCTGCCTTCACAGCCCAAGCTTTTGTGTAGGCACCATAATTAACCCAGGAGTTGTCACCTCTTAGGTGGCTGCACATGCACAGTAAGCTTCTAAATAACGTTGCGAAAACCGGACCATTGAACCACGTATGCAACGCCACCTCTGAGAGGAAAATCTTAGGGAAAGTAAAGTGCCCACTCACAATACCAGGCAAGTATAAGCAGGACAGTGGAATAAGACCAGAGGCAGGAGAGCTGGAAGTGCAGTGCCCATTCCCGCCGCTTGCAATTGAAACTTAAACACTGGATTTTGCTAAGATGTAATTAGAAAATTCTACAAGCACTGTATGACTTAAATAAGGATTAAAGACTCTATATTTATGTGCCTTTAATTATGGTTGTAATATCCAATGACAGTTGGCACCAAATGCCGCTGTCAGTACAACCATTATATCACTATTATCGTACTGTAATAGTGGGTCCTTGAGGCTGATGAGTTGTCGGGGCAATTTGATGTTCCTGTGAAGCCTAGCTACAGTCGGGCCTTCAGTGAAGTTACTTATATGTTCTATATTCTGCAATACTGTAGTATAGAATACAAGTGATCAAGTCTGATGGAAGTCCCCTATGAAAATATAATGGGCCTGAGCCACAGTAATGGATATTGCTGATAGACAGGACTGAAGCTGTTTTAAAAGAAATAAAAGGTGAACATATTTGAAAAGTTATAAAAACGGTTTTGAAAAATGTATCTCTGGTGCCAGAACGGAGTGCTTAGCAAAAGCCCAAACATATGTGTCCCTGCAAACAGCAACTAGTCATTGGTGAGTGTGGGTATATTCACACGAAGCATCTCTAATATCGTGCGTAGGGAGAATCTGCTTCAAATGGCGTTCCTTTGTCCAGAAATTATGACATTCTAGAATAGTGATATTCTTATTCATGTTTGTTTGTTCATTCTTTATCTATTTTATAAATGACTGGTTATAATTATACATGCTGGTAATACCAAAGAAGCTTTAGAAAAGATGTTATGTTAGTGTTACGTTTGCATAGTCCACGCACCCATCGTATTCGGAGTGTCTGGCTTTTAAGCCTCTGGCATCATGACAGCACTGTTCTTGTAATGAAATGTCTTATTACTTTGTAGCCATGCAGAAAGTCTTATTGCAGCATTGTGTCATATAATCACATTTATATGGTTTCAGTTCTCTCAGGCTGTGGGTGCAGAGCGTACATGGATTGAGGATACTAAAAATAAAATGATGGCTCTAGGTCACATTAGGCTTGAACAGGACCAGACCACGACTCAGCTACAAGTTCAAAAGGTAATGAAATGTGCTTAGGACTAAGGGGTACTTTGCACACTACGACATCGGTAGCCGATTGTAGCGATGCCGAGCACGATAGTCCCCGCCCCCGTCGCAGATGCGATATCTTGTGATAGCTGCCGTAGCGAACATTATCGCTACTGCAGCTTCACACGCACTTACCTGCCTTGTGACGTCGCTCTGGCCGGCGACCTGCCTCCTTCCTAAGGGGGCAGGTCTTGCGGCGTCACAGCAACGTCACACGGCAGGCGGCCAATAGAAGCGGAGGGGCGGAGATGAGCAGAATGTAAACATCCCGCCCACACAGTGATGTGTGGAGCTGCAGGAACGACAACCAACATCGTACCTGCGAACGCACCGACATTATGAAAATGAACAACGTGACACAGATCAGCGATTTTTGACTGTTTCACGCTCATTCATCTTCTCTCCTAGGCTTTACACGTTGCGACGTCATTACCGGCGCCGGATGTGCATCACTTTCGATTTGACCCCGACGATATCGCAGTAGCGATGTCGCAGCGTGCAAAGTACCCCTTAGGGTGACTAGCCATAGACCAAAGTAAAATTATAGGAACTAATAAATAGTTTTCTTTTTACAGGGATTTACCATGGAGATTTTGAGACACAAGGATACAATAGATGAACTAGTCAAATCAGGACAGGAAATAGTGAATTCTTTCAACGAGGAGGAGAAAGAAATGATGCTGGTATGTTCAGTTCTGAAAGAGTAAATCTTCATACTTACATGTTACTTTTCATATTATTTCTCATTAGGATCTGGTATGTACTGTATTCGATAGCTGTAAAGTCACTTTTATGCAACATCAATCTGCTTAGCACTCTTATCGATGGACCAGACAGTGACGGGATAATGGAACCTACTACAAATAGATCCAGAAAAGCCACTTCCTGCGGAGTTTAATCAGTATTATTATCCTTTTAAATTCCTCTTAATCAAAAGCTTAAAGTGGTTATCTTGAATTATGACATCATGTTACTGGCAGCCAGTTTGCCTCAGTTAGGCATCAGGGTTTCTGTCAATCAGCATAACATTGGCAGTCACACCCCATCTGCAGAGCAGAAGAGAAGGCACTGCTCTGTCAATGTAATGTCACTGGAAGCCATTGAAACCTAGCAAGGAGCTGTCTGTCATTGCTCAAGCAGAGATCGATGCCGGCTAGAACAGGAAAATAATTAGCAACTACTTGCCTGTTAGTTATTAATCTAACAGAGCAAGGACTAAAATATAGCTTTTAATTAATCACTTTAAAATCAATCCATAAAGTGCAGTGCAAAATTGTGCAAAAACGCACATAAATTGTATACAATAAAAGGATGGATCTCACCCAATTCTTCACCATGGGCAGACCAAGCGCCACCAATTTGAATGATGATGCAGGTGGATCTCAGAGGTAGGATCCAGATAAAATGTAAAGTCCTAACCCCTGTTATGCCCCATGGAGTTGCTTCCGCCCTTACAAGGGTAGCACCCAAGTAGTGCAAACTACCCTGAATAAATAAGGACCCTACCAACTTGTTTCCCTCTCAAGTCTGAACAGAGACTTCATCAGAGAAGATTAAATAAATAAATACAACCTGCAAAGGCAAGTATGTATCAGGGGAGACTAAATAAACAGCCTTCAGTGGCAGGTATGTATAAATGCACACCGCAATATTCAGATGTGCTAGGTGGCCAGAGGTACTCAGTAGAACGTGACGAAATCTTGCACTGAATCTGTCACGTGATGCATGATGACGGACTCCAGAACCATAGACATTCATTATGCCTCTTGATGGATGCCGACGGAATCCTGCTGAGTGTGTTTTTTCAGAGCACCAAAAAAACGTTACATTCCGTGTTCCTCCCGCCCAACGATCAGTCACTAAACGACTGATGCGCCGTGGGGTGGATGCAGCGCAAGCCCATCAATTGCAATCCGCCCTTAATACAAGTTCATGAGGAATAAACGGATTCCAGCAACGGTTACCATAATTCCTCAAGGCAACGGATTGCAACTGATGCAAAACAACGCAAGTGTGAAAGCAGCCTTACAGTTAGGTCCAGAAATATTTGGACAGTGACACAAGTTTTGTTATTTTAGCTGTTTACAAAAACATGTTCAGAAATACAATTATATATATAATATGGGCTGAAAGTGCACACTCCCAGCTGCAATATGAGAGTTTTCACATCCAAATCGGAGAAAGGGTTTAGGAATCATAGCTCTGTAATGCATAGCCTCCTCTTTTTCAAGGGACCAAAAGTAATTGGACAAGGAACTCTAAGGGCTGCAATTAACTCTGAAGGCGTCTCCCTTGTTAACCTGTAATCAATGAAGTAGTTAAAAGGTCTGGGGTTGATTACAGGTGTGTGGTTTTGCATTTGGAAGCTGTTGCTGTGACCAGACAACATGCGGTCTAAGGAACTCTCAATTGAGGTGAAGCAGAACATCCTGAGGCTGAAAAAAAAGAAAAAATCCATCAGAGAGATAGCAGACATGCTTGGAGTAGCAAAATCAACAGTCGGGTACATTCTGAGAAAAAAGGAATTGACTGGTGAGCTTGGGAACTCAAAAAGGCCTGGGCGTCCACGGATGACAACAGTGGTGGATGATCGCCGCATACTTTCGTTGGTGAAGAAGAACCCGTTCACAACATCAAGTGAAGTCCAGAACACTCTCAGTGAAGTAGGTGTATCTGTCTCTAAGTCAACAGTAAAGAGAAGACTCCATGAAAGTAAATACAAAGGGTTCACATCTAGATGCAAACCATTCATCAATTCCAAAAATAGACAGGCCAGAGTTAAATTTGCTGAAAAACACCTCATGAAGCCAACTCAGTTCTGGAAAAGTATTCTATGGACAGATGAGACAAAGATCAACCTGTACCAGAATGATAGGAAGAAAAAAGTTTGGAGAAGAAAGGGAACGGCACATGATCCAAGGCACACCACATCCTCTGTAAAACATGGTGGAGGCAACGTGATGGCATGGGCATGCATGGCTTCCAATGGCACTGGGTCACTTGTGTTTATTGATGACATAACAGCAGACAAGAGTAGCCGGATGAATTCTGAAGTGTACCGGGATATCCTTTCAGCCCAGATTCAGCCAAATGCCGCAAAGTTGATCGGACGGCGCTTCATAGTACAGATGGACAATGACCCCAAGCATACAGCCAAAGCTACCCAGGAGTTCATGAGTGCAAAAAAGTGGAACATTCTGCAATGGCCAAGTCAATCACCAGATCTTAACCCAATTGAGCATGCATTTCACTTGCTCAAATCCAGACTTAAGACGGAAAGACCCACAAACAAGCAAGACCTGAAGGCTGCGGCTGTAAAGGCCTGGCAAAGCATTAAGAAGGAGGAAACCCAGCGTTTGGTGATGTCCATGGGTTCCAGACTTAAGGCAGTGATTGCCTCCAAAGGATTCGCAACAAAATATTGAAAATAAAAATATTTTGTTTGGGTTTGGTTTATTTGTCCAATTACTTTTGACCTCCTAAAATGTGGAGTGTTTGTAAAGAAATGTGTACAATTCCTACAATTTCTATCAGATATTTTTGTTCAAACCTTCAAATTAAACGTTACAATCTGCACTTGAATTCTGTTGTAGAGGTTTCATTTCAAATCCAATGTGGTTGCATGCAGAGCCCAACTCGCGAAAATTGTGTCACTGTCCAAATATTTCTGGACCTAACTGTATATGGACAGTAATAGTGCATGCAATAGAATGCTGCTCCAATACCCATCTGTGACATAGGATCACACACGGAGAAACAAACTGAAGCAATTATATCTGCAAATCGGACTTGTTTGATATTTAATAAGGCTGTCTGAGCTTTGCCTAATAGAGTTTATTGGGCTAATAAATAGCCAAGCAGCAAACTAGGTACCTAGGTTTGATCAATAAGCTTCTAAAATATTACATACATGTCCAAAGATCACTAGATTTAGTGTTAAACATAATAAGCATGCCTATTATAATGGCTAATTTCTTACTTACGGGCCACTTATACCAGAACCTTAACATTTCAACTGACTACTGAATGAAATGAATACAACACACAAAAGTAAAATTTTGAGAGATATGAAATATTGGTTGTTTAAATCTCACCAGTTGACAGCTAACATTTCATGCACTAATTATCTCCTGTCAAAAATCAGCTCTTCAGATACGACTCAATTGTAAGGGATCAGCCAAATAAGCCTAAAATCTGTGTTGTAAAATGCCATGTAATCCATATGGACTTGAGTTAAAGCGTATCCATCGTTTTCATTTGTATTCATAAATCCAATAGTACACATGAAAAGAAGTAACTCTGTAATATATCATCAGACAAATTAGCTTCTTTCTGTGCCAGAATTGATCAGTCATTATCTAAATTCGCAATTGTAAGGGAAAATCTGTTTGTAGTGAAGACTTTCCCATGACGGAGATAGGAGGTAGCAGTTGTTACTGATGAGATTCTCTGACGGAGGGAGGAGCTAGCAGAGCTCCGCCACTTCTCCATCCACATAGAATCTCATCAATAACAACTGCCATCTCCTATCTCAGTAATGGGAAAGTCTTCACTAAAAACAGATTTTACCTCAGAGCTGAGAATTTTGATAACGACTGATCAATTCTGATGGCGAAAGAAGCCAATTTGTCTGCTAAGATTTATTACAAAGTTGCTTATTTTCACGTGTACTACTGAAATAAAAATTAAAGCGATGGTTACACTTTAAGCCACAGTTGAGTCATGATGTTGTGGGGCACCTGGAATAACCGGGCCGCTAAAGTGATGAGTACATTTGGCTGTAACTGAGCACTGGACTGGATGCTGAACCAGGGCAGCCCAAACCTTTTTGCATTAGTATGGACTGCGGAGTCCTGTCAATTGATTCTCTTTTCTCCCATTTTTGACTCTTAGCTTTCCTTCATCATGAGCTTTTCTGATAGAGGTTGATAGCAGAAATTGTGAGAAAGAAAGAGGCTGGCTTGTCCTGGATGTTATATCTCCAGCATTTGCCAGTGAATGTTACAACGAATGAGCTGCACATGCTAGGCCAAAAAGCTGTCACACAAAGGATTCATTTCAGCCCCTTAATTCTGTTAGTAGTGATGCTCCAACGGAGTGTTGACTTTCTGTCAATTCTGATTATCAGATGAAATCACATGAACAGATTTAACACTAATTTATGGCAGGCCATGTTTTATATTTTAAGCCTCATAAAACTTGTAGGTATTTTAATAAGATGCATGTGAAACCTCATGCCAGCGACATTTCTAGCTTCGATAACAAACCATGTTTTTTTTTATCTATTCCTATGTGTTTGTGCCCTTTTTTTGCTTGTTTGCACCCAATTCATTATTCTCTGGGCAACTTTATTGAGCTTATTTTCTATGTGGTCGCCTTTTTGTTTATTTTCTGCTTTGTCAGTGGAGTTTTATGATTCCAGATGATTTCGGCTGAATCATCAAATGCGACTTTTTAAAAAGTCACAAAATTTGGTGCAACCTTACTCCATTCGTTCCCTGGTGTTGTTTTCTGCATGTTCTCCGAAAGTTGCTTTTTTCCCAACATTCTGTAACAGATGTGACTTTTTTTGCTCAGAAAGTCGCAAAAAAGGTTAATGATAGTTAAAAATCTTTCTTGACTTTACCCTAAATTCTTAAACTGCGTGATGAATTTTTTGTAAGAAACATCGGCAAATACCTCAAGACAAGATAAGAAAAATGATTTAAAACGCCGTGCAAATGATGAATCAGGAAAATAATGTATCTAGCACAGCTTTCTGATATAACTGTTTTCTTTGTATCTGTATCAATTTCTAAAGAAGAAGCTGACAAACCTGGTGAAGAGTTACGACAACATCTGCCACTTGAATGCTGAAAGGAACCTTCAGCTGGAACGAGCCGTGTCCTTAGTGAACCAGTTCTGGGAAACTTATGAAGAACTCTGGCCATGGTTGACCGAGACAGAGAAAGGAATATCGGAACTGCCAGCACCAGCACTAGATTATGACACATTGAAGGAACAACAGGAGGATATCCGGGTAAGAACTGATACAAGAGAAGTACGGAGTTATTAGAAATACAATGTTAGCAAAAATAATTTCAGCCTTTTGAAAATAATATATAATTAGTGTATGGATTTTTTTTTCTATAGTTTATGTGGCTTCATTTTTTCTTATCTTTATTAAAAGAATGGCATACTAGGGAATCTGTCTGAAGATTTTTGCTGGAGATTCTGAATCCAACGGTGTATCATAGATTACTGGGTGCAGCCGTTCTCACATAATCAAAGAATTGAGTTTAATGCATGTAGCTGAGCTGGGAGAGCTGTCCCTGCCCATACCAGGCTCTCAATAGAGATTGTGCATTAAGGGTACCTTCACACTTAGCGATGCAGCAGCGATCCGACCAGCGATCTGACCTGGTCAGGATCGCTGCTGCATCGCTACATGGTCGCTGGTGAGCTGTCAAACAGGCAGATCTCACCAGCGACCAGTGAACAGCCCCCAGCCAGCAGCGACGTGCAAGCGACGCTGCGCTTGCACGGAGCCGCCGTGTGGAAGCTGCGGAGACTGGTAACTAAGGTAAACATCGAGTATGGTTACCCGATGTTTACATTAGTTACCAGCGCACACCGCTTAGCTGTGTGTGCAGGGAGCAGGGAGCCGCGCACACTGAGCGCTGGCTCCTTGCTCTCCTAGCTACAGTACACATCGGGTTAATTAACCCGATGTGTAATGCAGCTACATGTGCAGAGAGCAGGGAGCCGCGCACGCTGGCTCCTTGCTCTCCTAGCTGCTGTACACATCGGGTTAATTAACCCGATGTGTACAGCAGCTACATGTGCAGAGAGCCGGAGCCGGCAGCACAGGCAGCGTGAGAGCTGCAGAGGCTGGTAACTAAGGTAAATATCGGGTAACCACCTTGGTTACCCGATGTTTATCTTGGTTACAAGCTTACCTCAGCTGTCAGACGCCGGCTCCTGCTCCCTGCTCGCTTCATTTGTCGCTCTCTCGCTGTCACACACAGCGATCTGTGTGTCACAGTGGGAGAGCGCCTTTGAAGAAAACGAACCAGGGCTGTGTGTAACGAGCAGCGATCTCGCAGCAGGGGCCAGATCGCTGCTCATTGTCACACACAGCGAGATTGCTAATGAGGTCACTGCTGCGTCACAAAAAGCGTGACTCAGCAGCGATCTCGGCAGTGAGTTCGCTGTGTGTGAAGCACCCCTAACTGTAAGAGTAATCACAGCAGGGGGCATGTCAGATTCTGTGCACATGTGTTTCTTGTCCTGTAATGTGAATCACAGGATAATGAAGCCATTATTTTATTTGAAGAGTAGCAAATACACAGATAAGAGAGGCACAGTTGTTTTTTGTTTTTTAACCCCTTCATCATGCTGTTCTTTGCTTACATAGCAAAAACTTGCTGATAGATTCCCTTTTGAGTCTAAATATAAAATAGGCAATGACAGCCCTCACTTTCCCAGATGATCCTGCCCTCTCAAGGTGGATTTACGCTGCGCAATGCACAGCATTAAATGACCACTGACCACAACATGTTTGCTGGTTGGCGGTGGCTTAACAGCCTGTTTACACTGGCAGAGCATGCCTCAGATATGCCCTGAATGATCTGTAAGGGATCGTTCAGTGCGCATAGGTAGCCATTATTCTTGCTAGGGCCATTCTTATTTACACAGGATCATGCGCTAGCAAAAACGATGATCCTCTGGGAAATTAAGAGATCACTTCACCCAACGACCATTCTGCTTGTTCATCGGATGATTGGTGGCCTGTTTAGACTACATAATTATTATTCAGCAAGCATTCTTAGGATTCACATTAATTGTCCAATTAATGGACCTTCACTCCACTTTGTGTATAAGGTCTACAAAATACTCCGTTTTCTTATAGACTGTAACATTTATTTACAATCTGCAATTAGGTCAGTTTGCTCTGAGATTTAATTATCCAATTTTGCCATAATCTAATAATTGCCACTAATCCTATTTTTCTTGGTTTGATTAGTTTTAGTTGTTATCAGATTCTACCAGTTCTAGTTGCTGATTGCTCTGCAGGATAATGAAGTCAGTCATCGTGTAGTAAACAGTGAGTTGACGTCAGCAATTTACGCAGGATCTAGACTCCATTGTTTGTCCTAAATATTTCCAACATAATTTTCTCTCTTACTTAGCAGGAGAACATTAATGTAGTTACAGATCCCTAGCAGTGGGGACCACAGCAATGTTCAAGCTGTGTATCTGGTGCATATCTATGATAATAGCATGCTGATTGAATAGAGTAAGACAAACAACACAGTGGTACTGTCACTACCACTGACACCTGAACATTGCAGGGTTCCTTCAGAATAAAGATTGCCGGCAAGATTCTGCAGTGTGTTAGTAAAAGATAGATTTATAGAAAATTCTGTATTTTTTAAATAAAGTAATTAAAAATGGGTTGTTCAGTTTTTGAAAGAATGACAAAAACAAACAACAAAAAAAGCAAAACAAACTTGCTCTTGTGATGTACTACTGGCATCAGCACTCATCTCTGAACCATAATGCCATTATGACACTGTGATTGAAGAGGTGAGTAGTGTTATTTTACTCATAGCATTTTCTGCTGGATTGGCTGAGGTTTTTTTTTTAAGTTTCTTTCTGTTTGCCGAAAATTAGGCAAGTGGAATATACTTTGACACTTTCAATCCCATTCAGATATATGAGTCCTGTACTGGAACATTTTATTTACATTTTTACATCCCAAATGGATCCAGAAACATAAATAATTACTGGACATGTGAACAGAACTGAGGAGTATTGGGAAAAACTACACCTCAGTATTGCTGCCAGTTAATAACTGCAATATTTAGCAATCAATAATGATGTTTCCCTTGATGAGGCTGTACTGCTACATTATTATAATTTGATACACCAGTTTATGTAAATGATGTATTCAGTTCATAATTCGGTAAACTTTGCTTTTCTATGCCCACTCTGCTTAATCTCACACAATAAATGTAATGATCTATACATGTAGTTATCCTCCGTGGACCTTTAGACGTCTTCTCTGAAAGCTCTTTGTTTAGATTTCTTTGCCAGCTGGATACTGAGTGCATAAACCAGACATGCCTGGAAGTTTGGTCCTAAAACATTATTAACCAGTTTGTATTTTGTCATAGCAACTCCGGGAACTGATTGCTGAACACAAGCCTCACATAGATAAGATGAACAAAACTGGACCGCAGCTGCTGGAACTCAGTCCTGAAGAAGGATTCTTCATCCAGGAGAAATATGTCACAGCTGATACTGTATATAGTGACATTAAGGAGGTTGTAAAGAAACGTGCAATTGCTTTGGAAGAAGCTATTTCCCAGTCCTCACAGGTACGAAATAGAGTTTAATTCCCAACTTCGGCACCGATAACAAGAGGACAAAAACATAAAAAAAATGCATCTTGCCAAAAATACAATTAAGCAAAGTGGGTGTTCAAAAACATATCTATGAAGACATAACAACATCTCTACCGACACGAACAGCATTTCTCATTTTGGCCAGTAAATTATGAACCTAATTAAAGGATATGGCAGTTTGTGAGAACGCATACACCACTCTTACTAAATCCTCACCTTATTGTGCCATGTTGGGTATAATAATTATCATAGCCATAATCTGTTAGGGCAGTTTTACACATAAGACATTCATGTTCCTAGTATGAATAAGGAGAAGAAGAGTCACACATAATAAAAGCGCACATCCAATGAGAAACAATGAAAAATATTTATTGAATCCATAGAAACACACACAATATAAAATCAATTAAAACCATACATGAACCATGACCATGGTATGGACTATGATGCCAACACAGACCTTGGGTCTTCTGCCCCGAACTGAACAGCCGAATATATGCCTATAAGGCTGTTGTGTTCTGATCAAGAGACGTACGGCTGGGTCAGACATTGTGCTCTGTACTATGAAGGTTGGACTTATGAAACTGGACTTATGAGACTAATATCTGACAGACTGAGAAACATTAGCCCATTATGTTTAAAGCCTTAAGCATATGTAGGTGATAAACCTGTAATGGCAAAGGGGTTTTCTGCTTTGAACCATCTCAATTAATTAGAAGGATATCTTAATAATAATAATAATAATAATAAGTGTCGTACTGCTTGATCACCCAGTGAGAACATGGCCAGAACGGTTTAATTTCTTTCAGCGCCACCACAGGAGAAACTAAACATTAGTGAAGAAGGAAAAAATACAGGGCACTACTTCCAACTATGAAATCTGTCAGTATTCACATAAAGCGGTTACCTACCGCATTCTAGTATGACCAGCGAGACACAGCTGAGGAAAAATCTACTACAGCTACGTGGTGCTCCCTCCAAAAGTTAGACAAGAAATCCAATAAGTAAGTATGGAGAAAACAGAGTTGGTATTCACCGATTTTTGCTGTATAGAAAAAAGCAGGCATTTATTCGTGCGCTGAAGTTACATATTGTGGCAAGCAGGGAGGGGGAGAGACAGGACAGCACGTTAGACGACGGCCGTTTCGCACACTATGGAAGTGCTTCTACGGGTCTATCGACTCGTTAGACCCATAGAAGCACTTCCATAGTGTGCGAAACGGCCGTCGTCTAACGTGCTGTCCTGTCTCTCCCTGTAACTTCAGCGCACGAATAAATGCCTGCTTTTTTCTACACAGCAAAAATCGGTGAGTGCCTACTCTGTTTTCTCCATACTTACTTAGAGAAACTAAACATTACACATTGCCCCTTCTAAACACCAAGTTATTCGTGTTATACAAGACATGACAGGTCCTCCGAAGCAAGTGCGAACATATCATTGGTGCAACCTGTGTAGCCGCACAGGAGCCCAAGAGATAAAGGGGCCCATTTCTACCTCCAAAGCAGGTGAAATAGTGTATTTTAATGAGCTGTTGGAATGAAAAGAGTCCCTATACTGTTATTGCACAGGGGCCCTTTTCTCTCTGTGTCCGCCAATGCTCCAGAGGAAGAGATCCACCATGCAAACACTTGCCACTTTGCCCATGAGATATGGGACCTGAACACAGCACCCTATCTAGTACCTTGAAAATTCCTTTTAGAATACTTAAGTATGTGTTTAAATGAATGTGATACTACATATTTCATAGTTTCATAGTTTTTAAGGTTGAAGGGAGACTCTAAGTCCATCTAGTTCAACCCGTAGCCTAACATGTTGATCCAGAGGAAGGCAAAAAAACCCCAATGTGTCAAATAAGCTCCAATGGGGAAAAAAATTCCTTCCTGACTCCACATACGCCAATCAGACTAGTTCCCTGGATCAACACCCTGTCATAAAATCTATATGATAGCTATAAAACTGAGCTATAAAACTGAGTTTCAGAATTTTCAATTAAAAGCACCTCTACACAACTTTATTTTACTAAGAACTTTTAGTAGTATTGTTTATTGGCCCTGTAGTTATTTATTGGTGTAGATCAGTGTTTCCCAAACTCCAGTCCTCACGGCCCCCAACAAGTCATGTTTTCAGGATTTCCTTACTATTGAACAGGTGATGACATCATTATCAAGGCATCACCTGTGCTATATTAAGGAAATCCTGAAAACATGACCTGTTGGGGGTCGTGAGGACTGACCTGTTGGGGAACAGAAGCCCTGTAGTGTCTTGATTATGAAATTAATGTAATATCTTTACATTATGATTGCCTGGTTAATATTACTTTACAATATATGAATAGTAGCTCTTCATGTATTTGAAAAGTACTATGAGTTTTTCCACTCTTTGGTTGGAATGAGATCACATGTCTCTCAATTAATAATTTCAATGTAACATAAATAAGAATAGTATCTGTGACTGATAACATTCAGTATAATTATAGGAGAAATCTAAAGAACTAATGATGATAAATATTGGACCAGCCTTGTATTTGCATGGCTTTGCTATTTGTTTTCTAGTTCCATGACAAGATTGAGCCAACACTAGAAAGCCTACAGCGGATAGCTGAGCGCCTGAGGCAGCCGCCTTCAATCTCAGCTGAGTGTGAGAAGATCAGAGAACAGATAAGCGACAATAAAAACGTTTCTGTCGAGCTTGAAAAGCTTCAGCCTGTCTATGAAACACTCAAGATGCGGGGAGAGGAAATGATTGCTCGCTCAGAAGGTGCTGATAAGGACATCTCAGCCAAAGGTAATCCATTGTAAAAGACAGGAACCATCCTTATCATTCCACAAATGGGAAACAGAACAGTCTTTTGCGTTCTTATCATCAGAAAAGTTATATTTCATGACTCTCTTTGAAATATCTTTATGAAATGTTATTTGGCGAGATAAAGCTGGTGCTGTGATTTTAGTTGTTAGAATTTATGAGTCATTAAGGCCTAATTGTGCTTTTATTTTCATCCACAGTAATATATAAACTATGAACAAGTCTGATTTCATTAAAAGTGAATCTGATTGTAGACAAAACTGATTATAAATTATGTTTTCTTCTCCAGCTGTTCAAGATAAGCTTGACCAAATGGTCTTCATCTGGGAGGACATCCAGGCCCTGACAGAAGAAAGGGAGGCTCAGTTGTTGGATGTGATGGAGCTGGCAGAGAAATTTTGGTGTGATCATATTGCATTATTAGCCACCATAAAAGACACCCAAGAATTTATCCGTGAACTTGATGAACCTGGAGTTGATCCCTCTGTTGTGAAACAACAACAGGAGGCAGCAGAGGTGAGGAGACTAAGAAAACCTTGTAAACAAATGGCTACACACAGTCTAAGAGGAGTGCAGTCTTAATTCATAGTGGTAAGGTGTCTGAGAAAACCCCAGAGAAGAATGGTGATACTGTCACAATCAGAGCAGTGTGGTCATAATTTAGAAAGGGTGAGGAGACTGGGAAAACATCAGAAAAGAAAGATAATACACAGTCAGTACACCTTAGAGCACAATGGCTATAGAGTCACAATAAGAGGAGCGTGTTGTAGTTCACAGTGGTGAGGTGACTGAGAAAAACCTCAGAGAAAAATGGTGATACATGGCCACAATATGACAATTCCAGTAGTAATTCATACCTGTAGGGTGACTGTATTACCATTGTTTTCAGAGTTTTTCTCAGACAGAGTAAGTGGAGTGCAGTTGTTATTCATAGAAGTGTCTAAGAAAACATCAGAGATGAACGGTGATACCCTATCCCAGTAAGAGGAATGCAGTCATAACTCATAAAGAGGAGGAGCCTGAGGAAACGTCAGAGAATGGTGATATCCTATTCCAGTAAGAGGAGTGCAGTCGTAACTCATAGAGTTGAAGAGTCTAAGGAAACATGAGAAAAGAATGGTGATATCCTATCCCAGTAAGAGGAGTGCAGTCATAACTGATAGAGGTGAGGAATCTGAGAAAATGTCAGAAGAACGGTGATACCCTATCTCAGTAAGAAGAGTGCAGTCATAACTCATAGAGTTGAGGAGTCTGAGAAAACGTCAGAGAAGAACAGTGATGCACTGTCACAATCAGAGGAGTGTGTTGTAATAGGTAGAGGTGAGGTTACTGAGAAAACCTCAGAAAAAGACCATACAGTCAGTACACTTAGAAAACCTTAGAGAGCAATGGCTATACAGTCACAATAAGGCTGGGGCCAGACTGGGATTAATGCGATCCTCGTATGACACTCGGCTCACGCTGGCAGTACAGCAGAACCGAGTGTCATGCGAGTGTGCTTGCGACTGAGCTCCAACCGTGCGAGCGGACCTCAGCTGCAGGGAGCGAGCCGGCCCTGAGGAGGGGCGGGCCAGCACGGAGGAGGGGAGGGAGGGATTTATTGTCTATTGTCTGCACTGCATTGTCTATTGTCTGCACTCGCGGTACACCGGTGTACCGCGAGTGCAGTGAGATTTTTCTTTCACCCCATTGACTTGAATGGGTGCGAGAGAAACAATGATCGCATTACAATCGCAGCATGCTGTGATTGTTTTCTCAGTCCGACTAGGGCTGAGAAAATAATTGCTCATGTGTGCTGACACACAGGCTAATATTGGTCAGAGTGGAATGCAATGTTTTATCGAACTCCACTCGCACCGTTTTTCTCGCCGTGTGTCTTAGGCCTAAGAGGATAAGAAATCTCCAGAAAAGAATGGCAATACAGCCAGAATAAGGAATGCAGTTGTAATTCATAGCAATCCATTTAAATTATATGATCACTGAGCTAAGCCAAGGACTGATATGTAGGCCAGTTTTAGGGTAAGAGAGATAATTTTACATGTGAAGATTTGCATGCATCTTTTGTATGGTATTATGACATTTATTATCATTATTTATCTTTTAGGCAATTAAAGAAGAGATTGATGGGCTGCAAGAAGAGCTGGATGTGGTCACATCCCTAGGGTCAGATCTGATAACTGCTTGCGGTGAACCTGATAAACCTGTTGTGAATAAAAATATAGATGAAGTAAGCACTGATTCATATATGGAGGAAGACTGATACAGATAATATAGATTGATAAGGGTATACTATAGCCTGCCCTGGAGGGAGGAGGTCCGTGTACCAACAGGTTGTGTCCCCAGCAGCATGTCTATGGTTCTGTATGCCACAGTAACATGTTTGCTTCTACTGAATGTAATTATATCTATATTACATATATGTTTTAATATATTCTCATATAATGTATTTATTTCCAGCTAAACTCTGCATGGGAAATGTTGAATAAAACTTGGAAAGATCGAGTGCACAAACTGGATGACGCTATGCAGGCTGCTGTACAGTATCAGGATGGACTGCAGGTATTGTATAGTACATACATTTTACACTGCTATCAATTACTATTTTTTCTTTTACATTTAAGATTTTATTTTTGGATGTTGTAGAGAGAGAAAAATGTTAGAAGAGGAAATGAAAACGCCCTAGTTTAAAAAGTGTTAATTAGTGATGAGTGAGCACCCCCATATGTGGTACTCATAATGAGCAGTTGGATGCTCAGATGGACACATCTCGAGCACCCGAGTATAATGGAAGTCAATGGAGGACTCGAGTATTTCCCTTTGACTTCCATTATACTCGGATACTAAAGTAGCGCCCATCTGAACAACCAGTTGCTCATTATGAGTGCCGAGCATGGTAGTGCTCGCTTCTCACTAGTATTAATATTACTTCTGATGTATGTATCATTCAAGTGTTTCATCAAAATATTACATAATGCTAACAGAAAAAAATTGTTCCATAAAGGGTTTAATAATATTTGAAATATCTTGCTATTTGATGAGCCTTGATTTATAATCTATTTTATACCCAGAGCTATGGGCACTTTGTTACTTTTGTACAGCATGCACTTCAAATGGCTGTCTGCTGATTGATGGTAGCTATCTCGGCAGTCCCTACTATGGTCTGAGTGCTCCTGTGTTCTCTATGAGAGAGCCACTGCCAGCGCTCTTTGGCGGTAGCTTATCTCATGCAGAACAAAAGAATCCGCAGACTTAAATGATTTGTCCGGGGCTCCCATATATATATATATATATATATATATATATATATATATATAACTGTTGGCCGCCCTTGGCTGGATCAGCTGATATTAGTCTGATGTATATGGGGGAGGCTTTACAGTTGACATGAGTGCTGTATATTGTTGTAAATCCTGTGAAGTTATTTTATTTCGGCAGAATACTGTACAATCTCTTTTGTCATTTCTCAGGATAGAAATAAGAGAGAACTAGGTCTGTTAAGACACTGAACAAGCAGGAGAGGCAGAGACAAATGATTTGCAATACAAGATCATATATAGAGTAAGGCGGGCTTTACACGTTGCGACATCACTAGCATCGGCTAGCGCGATAGTACCTGCCCCCGTCGCACATGCGATATGTGTTGATTGCTGCCGGAGCAAACATTATCGCTACGGAAGCTTCACATGCACATACCTGTTCGGCGACGTCGCTGTGACTGCCGAACTATCCCTCCTTCAAGGGGGAGGTGCGTTCGGCGTCACAGCGACGTCACCGCAACGTCACTAATCGGCCAGCCAATAGAAGCGGAGGGGCGGAGATGAGCGGGACATAACATCCCACCCACCTTCTCCCTTCCGCATTGCCGTCGGGACGCAGGTAAGGAGATGTTTGTCGCTCCTACGGGTTTACACACAGCGATGTGTGGTGCTGCAGGAACGACAGACAACATCGTACCTGCGGTCAAACCGACATTTTGGAAATGAACGACGCTACACAGATCACCGATTTTCGACGCTTTTGAGATCATTTATTGTCGCACCTAGGATTTACTCGTTGCGATGTCGCTACTGGCGCCGGATGTGCATCACTAACGACGTGACCCCAACGATATTTCGGAAGCGATGTCGCAACGTGTAAAGCCCCCCTAATACATTTGTAAATGGAGATATAACTTTGTACATGTATTCTGTTGTAACTGGTGAACCAAAATTTTAAGAACAAGGATGTGGTCTGTTGTCTGGTGTAATTTATCAGATATAAAGGGTTTATGTGTAGCAGTCATCTGGACAGTCATGTATGTATATTATCAATATGTATCATGGAAGTTCTGAATTTTCCTTCATGTCTCTTAGGCACTCTTTGACTGGGTGGATATTGCCATGGCAAGAATTGAAGCAATGCCTCCAATAGGAACGGATCTTGAAACTGTAAAGCAACAGATAACTGAGCTTAAGGTACTGAAAAACTTGTGTTTTGTGCTAATCCCATCAGTATTTTTTTCATGATTTGTTCTCTCTACAGATGTCAGTGAACCATATGCCTTCATCTCAGCATCTTGTTTGATGAACTACATTTTTTTATTTTTGCTGTAGCAATTCAAGACTGAAGCATATCAACAGCAAATAGAGCTGGAAAGATTGAATCACCAGAAAGAGTTGTTGGAGAAGAAGGCAACAGATGAGAATGATAAGCTAGCTGTGGAAGACTCCTTCAAAGAGCTCAAATATTTCTGGCAATCTCTAGAGGATAAGATTATCAACAGACAGGTAACATGGAAATGGTGTTTGCTGAGTGATCGAGACAAGAATTCATCATGGTGCAATACGTGATGTCTATGCTGGGCTTTTAGGAAGGTAGTATTAGGTGCCGTGTGGTATGGATATATAGTGGCCTGTTTAAAATGCGGCATACAGGTTTATAGCACACAAGATAGGAATGCAGCATGCAGGTCACTGGTGAGACCCTCCTGCCTGTCTTTAATGGATTGATGGAGATCATATGAATCTTGTAACAATACATACTTTCTGGATCAGATCAATAGCATACCATACCTTAGTGCAAAAAATACTAACACTGCTGCTCCTTGGAAAAGGTACTTTATGAACCTTTGAACCAAAAGGAAAGCAGACCTCCCAGAATCAAACCTCAGATCACGAAAATGGAGCTTTAGTCAAAATTGCCCATTGCTGCTCCATTCAAAGCCTCTGGGACTGAGGAAGATAGCTGAGCACTGTACTCTCCAGGCTTCCTTCAGTCCCATAAACTGAGTGGAGAGTCAGCACCATATGAACTCCATCAAAGTAAGTGATATGGGACCTCTGTTCTAATAATTGGAAGGGATCAAAGCAGTGGAACCACCAGTGAATAGATAACAGATGACTGATTTCTGTATATTATGCATAATTTCTTAAGGTTGAAAAAAGACACAAGTCCATCGAGTTCAACCTGTAATACTAATGTATAGATCCAGAGGAAGTCAGAACCCTATGAGGCAGATCCTAAGTTGCTCATCTTAGGCAGCATCTAAAGAGATACTTTGTTAGTTTGAGTACAAATATATATTTCTTTATAATTTTCACAGCATAAATTGGAAGGTGCCCTTTTAGCTTTAGGACCATTCCAAAATGCCTTGGATGAGCTACTAACATGGATGACTCATACAGAGGGATTGCTAAATGACCAGAAAGCCATTGGTGGAGACCCAAAGACCATCGAGATTGAACTTGCCAAGCACCATGTAAGTAGCACTATGGCATATCACATATGTTGTGATTTCCTATTGATATGTATGATGACATCGCTGTCACTTAAAAATCTTCATCTTAATGATCCCATATTACGTGGTCTAATATCTACAGTACAAAAACTTTAAACTAAAAAGGATGAAAAAATGCTGATAGTCATTTGTAATTAATAAAGGTGCTCCAAAACGATGTACTGGCTCACAAGTCCAGTGTAGAAACGGTGCAAAAGGCTGGGAATGACCTGATAGCATCCAGTGCTGGTGAAGAAGCCAGCAGTCTGCAAAGCAGGTTAGAAGCTCTGGGCCAACGCTGGCAAAATGTCCTGGATAAAACAGAACAGAGGAGGAAACAGCTGGATAGCGCATTATTTCAGGTGAGTTTTGTTGTCCTTCCCTGTAGAAAACAATATGGAGATATTCAATTGTTTTGTTTATATATATATATATATATATATATGTGTGTGTGTGCTTTAACCTCCATATCATGGTACCACACTATGTTTTGGCCACACATTACAAGTCATTTTTATTGAAGACTGGTTGTATGTGCATAGATTGGCCTATCTCCAGTTACTGAGTTTATGACTATATGTAAGTGTTTTCTGTGTACTTATTAAACATATGTGGCATGATTCCCTCATGGGATTGCCGTCGTCTCAGCTGGATGGGTGCATTAGGTGCTTTAAGGCACTGTTCACACCAGGCAGGTTTACTACTGGCCACCACCAGTTTTATTGGTTCCGTAAAATACAAAACAAAGTACAAAAGGATGCAAAATAAATTCTAGGCTGGCCACTAAATAAACTGACTGCACAGCTTGGCCTAGTGCGCAGCTCCTAGTCAAACAATTGCTTTACGCCCAGCAGACTTCGCAGGGGCAGAGAGAGAGAGCTCTTGTGGACCCTCTGCTTTTTCATACCATACCTGAGCATTGCAGGTGATTAGCTACGGGCATCATCAACACCTACAGTGGCTCAGTGGAGAAGGTAAAAATTATAGGGCCCAATTCATGAAAGCTTTTATCCCAGAATTCTGGCATAAAAAATGCTTTGAAAAGTCATAACTCGAAGCTGCACTAAAATGTTGCGACTTTTCACATTCTCACGCCATTTTGGCCTAGCTGTCCTGACAATGTAGGCAGGGTTGGGCTGGGGGCATGGTGATAGCCACTCATCAAGTTTATGACAAGTGGAGGCGTTTGCTCCGCCACAAATCTTACACCAGCATGGCACGAATTTGTGGCAAGGCGCACACAGAGGAGCAACCTGCATGTTTGATTCGCATACATCTTTTCCTGAATCAGAACCTTCTGACTCCAGATTACCACCTCGTAAGGTCCAGTCTTGATGAATTGGGAAACCAGTTTTCTATTACCTGGGGTATTTTCACAGTACTAGACAAGAATTGAGGGGAAATGTACACACCATCATACTCTTTTGCCCTGGTCCTGTTACACATCATTGATATTTCTGCTATTATTTCCTTATAAAGAGATAAAAAAAAACTTGTATGTTGTAATAAATAGCCTTATATTAAACTCTGGCTGTCCATTTTCTGGAGCACGTTGTATTTATAGATCAGTAGATGTCTCTTTGGTTGTGTTTGCCAAACAGTGTCCCCAAACACAAAAAAGAGCCATATATTCTAGTGTTGCGGAAATCCACGTCAGAGAATAGTTGAGTAAGCATAAAGGCACTGCACAGCATTATATTGCTGACATTTGTTTAACACTTATCTGTGCTGTGAAATTTAGGCTCAAGGTTTCCACAATGAAATTGAAGAGATGCATCAATGGCTGTCAGACACTGAACGTCACTTGCTGGCTTCCAAACCTGTCGGAGGATTACCAGAGACGGCGAAAGAGCAGCTTGATACTCATCTGGTAAAAATCTGCAATCTAACAAAGTTGTCTAACATGCCCCTGATATGTTTATACATTTCTGCTATTTAAATACTGTCGTATATAAACCTGACATAATGATACATTGAGAGAAATGGGCTATAATCGATGCTATATGGTGTCACGCAATGATTTATTTTGTTTAGCTCATGAATTAAAGTAAAGCACACTCGCCAAAATGAGAAAATATGTTGCGAAAGAGAACTGAGATTTATAAGGCTGCTTATATGTTACTGGTGTAATTAACCCTCTAATTTCTCAAGTTGTCCATGGTAATTACATTTAGACAGCTTCTACTCGTAGTTTTTTTCAGGCACGTGTAGCTAATTGAGGTTTATTTTGCCAGAGATGGGAGTTACACATAGTAAAGTTCTCCAAGCCGTTGTAAACAATAGAAGAGATGGAAGTTTATTTATTTCAGGAGGCCCTCATTTCTTGCTTTGTTCTACCAACTTCTGACATATTGAAACTTTGTATATAGTCATACAAAGGCTTGTTCAAATCAGACAAACTTTTTAAACTATGGCTGTACCTTTTTCTATGTTATATAGTTAGAATGGTTGTTATTTTTTTGTTTTAGGATCTCTGCGCTACCTTTGAGGACAAAGAGCATGTTTACAACAGTATAATGCATAAAAGCCAGCAAATGATGCAAAGATGCCTTGATGAGCCGGAGGCAAATATGGATCAAGATATTAATAACTTGAAGGACAAATGGGAGTCAGTTGAGACAAAACTCAGTGAGAGGAAAGTAAGTGTTCATGCAGGGTCACAGATTATTTTAATCCTCAGCAATGCTGAGAACAGATGTAATGGTCCCTGATGCATAAACTGACTCTGACGTTAAAGACCTGATACCACATAATATAAGGTAGCCTTAATTATTAATGGAAGAGACAGACATCTTACTTGCATGTAGTGTTTATTAGTAACAAGAATATTCCTCACATGGAAGGTTCACATTTTAACCCCATCACGACCCTTGACGGATCTATCCGTCATGGAGCGTATGAGGTTAATCCCCGCCCCCTGCCGTGGGCAAGTTGCGGTGACCGGCGCACATATCAGCTGTTTTCAACAGCAGACATGTGTGCCTGCATGTTCCGAGTGGAATCGCATTCCACCCGCAACATTTAACCCCTTACATCTCGCTGCCAAAGTCTGGCAGCGAGATGTATATGCGCGTGGCTATTACTTTTACTTACCGCTGGCCCCACCGGAAGTCACGTGCATGATCACGTGAATTTCGATGGTTGCCATGGTTGCACGGGGGTCATGTGATGACGCCTGTAGCTAACATGAGTCACTTCCTCTCAGTGCCAGCATAATGCCAGCATGGAGAGTAAAACAGCGTATCTGCAGTTCTCAGCTCTGTAGCTGAGATCTACAGATAGGGCAGAGCGATCGGATTGCTGTTCGCTATAGCCTCCTAGGGGGACAAGTAAAATAATAAAAAAAAAGTTTTAAAAAAAACCCCTAAAAGTTTAAATCACTCCCCTTTCGTTCACCCCATTAAAAATTAAAGGGTTAAAAAAATAAAAAATATACACATATTTGGTATCGCCGCGTTCAGAAACGCCTGATGTATCAAAATATAAAATCAATTAATTTGATCAGTAAACGGCGTAGCAGCAAAAAAATTCCAAATGCCAAAATCACGTTTTTTGTTGCTGCAAGTTTTGCACAAAATGCAATGACAGGTGATCAAAACGTAGCATCTGCGCAAAGATGGTACAGGTAAAAACGTCAGCTCGAGACGTTAAAAATAAGCAGTCACTGAGCCATAGATCCAGAAAAATGAGAACGCTACGGGTTTTGGAAAATTGCGCAAAACATGCGCCACTTTTATTGGACAAACTTGTGAATTTTTTTAACCTTTTAGATACAAGTAAACCTATACATCTTTGGTGTCTACAAACTCACACCGACCTCAGGCATCACAATGATACATCAGTTTTACCATATAGTGAACATGATGAATAAAATATCCCAAAAACTATTGTGCGATCACACTTTTTTTGCAGTTTTTCCACACTTGGAGTTATTTTGCTGTTTTTCAGTACACTATATGGTAAAACTTATGGTTTCATTTAAAAGTACAACTTGTCCCGCAAAAATCAAGCCCACATATGGCAAGATTGACAGAAAAATAAAAAAGTTATGGCTCTCGGAAGAAGGGGAGCAAAAAAATAAAACCGCAAGAACGGAAAATCGCCCGGGGCCTGAAGGGGTTAAAAATGCTATTCAGAAGTCAGTTCAGAGGCGGCAACTAGATCATTGTATGCGATGGAAGGCCTAGCATATGATGAGAGTTTGGAAAAGTTGGGGTTGTTTATAAAAAAGGTGTCACAGAGGAAATATCATTTATATGCAGAAAAAATACATGCGCCTTTCTTCCACCCTACTAAAGGCGGGTGGAAGAAAGGTGATTCCGGCAGCTAAATAGGAAAGGGTTCTTTACAGTTAGAGCAGCTAGACTGTGGAATGCTCTACCACAAGAATTTGTAATTACAGACACTATAACAGCTTTTAAAATAGGACTGTATGATTTCCTCAATACACATCACATTGTGGGTTAAAGATGATTTAGTGACAAAAAATATATAGTTAATGGAATGTTAAACTTGATGGACCTATGTCGTTTTCAACCAATGTAACTATATAAACTCCTGAAGTAATTTTCAAAAAGGAAGAAACAAAATCCCCAAACCAGTTAGGGAGTATGAAGGATAAAAAGTAAACTTAAGCCACAGGTAATATATGGCCAGTAATATATATCCAGCAAAAAAATTAAAAACTCTTACACATAAAACCAATATAGACAACCATCTAAGTTACCTTAATCAGAAAAGACTCTGTGTGCATGGAGGATATTATAGTTTTAGTGAATAGATGAGATCATGTTTCACATGTTAGCCTGTACGTACTAGTGTTTCCAATAGGAAAATCCACTTGCTTTCACGATTGAGTGTCACACTTATTAAAGGTTTATGCATGTGTCCTCTTGATGTAAAATTCTGTATGTTCCCTAGTATAAAAATACAAAGGTAGACAGAGGGAACAGCTGCATTTCATTTAGGAACATGTATAGAACATTTTCTTGTTGAGATTAAGAAATATCTCAGCTTGTTGATTTTGTTTTAATTCATGAAGTGCTTATTGACATATTCGCTTGTAGTCTTTGGTATTACTTACAATTAAAGCACTACTCCAGTGTTTTTTTTTTTTTTAATCCAGTGCTTGAGTGTTGCTTTAAATCTAAGTCACCTGCCCCTGTTCTTATAATCACCATCGGGCATCTTTTTCTTATTTTGTTGTCACTCTGATCCCGCGGCGCCATCTTGTGACCATAACTTCTGACTGGCCGGAAGTCAGAAATTACGTCACACGATCCCAATGCAACTCTATGAGAAACAGAACAAGGCTGCTATAGACTTGTATTAAGTTGCCACCTCTGGCTTGGCTTGCTCCATAAAACATTGGAGTAGCTGACAGGTCACAAACTGCAGAAGACCGACTGAAGCGGCATGGATAGATGATAGATTCTGCAGGGGCAGGTAACTGAGAGACATTTAAAGCACCACTCCAGCACTGAAATAATATACAAAAACGCTGGACTGCTGCTTTAAATACTGGAGGAATGTTAGCAGTGCATCCCTATTACTAAATTGACTTCTTTTTAAGGGCAATAGAGATATAGTTTTTTGCTCATTTTGTGATTTATTTTTAGGTAAAATTAGAAGAAGCGCTCAGTTTGGCGACAGGTTTTCACAATTCTCTCCAAGACTTCATAAACTGGTTAACTCAGGCTGAACAGACCCTCACAATAGCTTCCCCACCAAGTCTTATTTTGGACACAGTATTATTTCAAATTGATGAACATAAGGTATGTAGACAATTCTTTTATTATATATATGTGTGTGTGTATGATATATGTAACAGTATGTATTAAAGAAAAACTATGCAAACAACACTATATATAAATTTCTCTGTGTTATTGTGTTATATTCTAGGTGTTTGTTACTGAAGTAAACTCACATCGAGATCAGATTATGGAGCTGGATAAAACAGGCACCCATATAAAATATTTCAGCCAAAAACAAGATGTGGTATTAATTAAGAATTTACTGATCAGTGTACAAAACCGGTGGGAAAATGTGGTACAGCGTTCACTGGAAAGAGGTCGGGCTTTAGATGATGCTCGTAAGCGGTCTAAACAGGTACAGAGCTTAGATGCATTAGTGAGGTTGTATTGTATCTTTGGTGTCTTACCAGGTACTCCTTAATTCTTAATATCTTCTTATCATCCTCAGTTCCATGATGCTTTTACTAAACTTATGGAGTGGCTTGAAGAATCTGAAACGTGTTTAGACTCAGAACTTGAGATTGCAAATGATCCAGACAAGCTTAAGACACAGCTGACACAGCATAAGGTCAGTGATTGCTTACAAAAAATGTCAAATGTTATATAATTGAAAGAGTTGAAAAAAAAAAAAAACATCAAGTACAACACTTAGGCGGGCTTTGCACGTTGCGACATCGCAAGCCGATGCTGCGATGTCGCACGCGATAGTCCCCGCCCCCGTCGCAGGTACGATATCGTGTGATAGCTGGTGTAGTGAAAATTATCGCTACGCCAGCTTCACATGCACTCACCTGCCCTGCGACCGTCGCTCTGGCCGGCGACCCGCCTCCTTCCTAAGGGGGCGGGTCGTGCGGCGTCATAGCGACGTCACACAGCAGGCGGCCAATAGCGGCAGAGGGGCGGAGATGAGCAGGATGTAAACATCCCGCCCACCTCCTTCCTTCCGCATAGCCACCGGCGGCAGGTAAGGAGATGTTCCTCGCTCCTGCGACTTCACACACAGCGATGTGTGCTGCCGCAGGAACGAGGAACAACATCGTACCTGTCACGGCACCGGCATTATGGAAATATCGGTGAATGCAACGATGATACGATAATGACGGTTTTGCGCTCGTTCATCGTATCATCTAGCATTTACACAGTACAATGTCGAAAGTGACGCCGGATGTGCGTCACTTTCGATTTGACCCCACCGACATCGCACGTGCGATGTTGCAACGTGCAAAGCCGCCCTTAGTCGTACGGTGCATATATAAAGGTAAGCAAAAATCCCTATGAAGTTAAAGCCAACTTCCCAATGTTAGGGTGCAAAAAATATTGGAATCCATTTATGTAAGTCATAATCAACTGTTGGATCAACATCTCATCTCTAGATGTTTGATATTCGTTACTTGTAAAATTACATTTTTTATGAAGGGCATCCAGGGCATCCTTGAATATGTTCAGCATATCAACTATCACAACATTCTAAGAGAAAGTACCATAGTCTCACTACTCTTTACAGTAGAAAATACCAACTGTGATGATGGTGAAAACTTTTTTTCTGTAAATATAATGGTTAGTCCCTTGTTATCATTGCAGTCATATGTATAAACACTTCATTTGAATAATCTCTATATTGATCACTCATATATTAAACATTGTATTTAAATTGCCCTTAAACCTCAATAATCATACATGCCTTTAATAATATTTCTTGGTGTTACAGTCTACACATTACTGTTGATGGGTGGACTTGCAGATACCCAGATCGGGGGGTCCAACCGGGTTAAATAAAAGCTGGTTCAAGCCCAGAATTGATCCCAGATATCTGGCCAGATGCCAGTCCCCATGCAAATTTATGGGGACCAGAATCCAGAACTTTAAAATGGTGGTAGAAAAGATAGGGGGATTGGAGCAGGGGCGTTATACTTACCGATTCTCCGCACGGCTCTATCGCTGCTTCCAGGGCCACTCATTATTCTTCATACATATTTACTGCTTACCCCACCCACCGGAAGTCCCCGCTCCTCTGATTGGTTTCAGTCAGATGTGCCCCCAGCCTTTATGACAGCGTGTCTGACTGCAACCAATCAGAGGCGCTGTGTGTGCATCTCCATTGGTGTAAAAATAAATAAATAAGTTGGTGTATGGTCCCACGTATTATGATACCTAGCACAGATAAAGCATACGGCTATAGGCTACAGCCTCCAGCCATGTGCTTATCTTGGCTGTGTATCAAAATAAGAGTTTGCATGTGGCTTTTTAATTTTAAAAAACGGTGCACAGTCCCCCTCAAGTTTGGGGTTGCTATTTCAGGCTGGGGAGACCCATAATAATTGCCTAAAAATAACAGCCGCACAGGATTGTCGCATCCATTGGATGCGAGAATCCTTGAACTTGTTCATCTCGATTGCAGTGGTGCGGTGGCAATTGGGGTCATATGGAGTTAATAACAGCTCACAGCTGCTGCTAAGCTATATTAGTAATGCGAGGCATCTATGGGACCCCCCCATTACTAATCTGCAAGTGAAAAGAACTAAACACAAACATCGAAAAATTCCATTATTTGAAATAAAATACAAAAAAAACACCCTCTTTCACCCCTTTATTAACCACAAAAATACCCAGGTCTGACATAATCCACATGAGGTCCCATGATGATCCCAGCTCTGCTACATCTGAAGTGACAGCACACAGTCATAGAACATGACCGCTCATTGGGAGCTTCAGACAGAGAATGAGCCACGCAGAGAGTGATGTCACTTGGATTATTTGCAGACACAGCTGGAGGTTCCCACGGTCCTCCACTTGTGATTGCAGGTAACCTCTCCTGAGGTTATTGAGTTCAATGAGGTAATATTTTTACTCCAAACTGCACAAACATTGTACGACTTTTAAACCTTTGTCCACCAGAATTCTATCATTAACCCCTTCACGACCATGGACAGATATATCCGTCATGGAGCGTTTCCCGTTAAGCCCCGCCCCCTGCCGCGGGCAGGCGGCGGCGGTCGGCACACATATCAGCTGTTTTCAACAGCTGACATGTGTGCCTGCTAGCCGCGGGTGGAATCGCTTCCACCCGCGGCCATTAACCCCTTAAATCTTGCTGCCAAAGTCTGGCAGCAAGACCTATATGCGCGCGGCTATGTTTTTTACTTACCGCCGCCCCCACCGGAAATCACGTGCGTGATCACGTGACTATCGGTGGTTGCCATCGTAGCACAGGGTCGTGTGATGACTCCTGCAGCTATGATGTTTCACTTTCGTTTTCCTTCGGCACGGAGCAGAGGGAGACAGAAAGTGACTGTATCTGCTGTTTACAGCTGTATAGCTGTGATCATCAGATAGATAAGAGCGATCGGATTGCTGATCGCTATAGCCCCCTAGGGGGACTAGTAAAATAAAAAAAAAAGTAAAAAAAAAAGTTTTAAAAAATAAAAAAAAACAAAAAAACTAAAAGTTCAAATCACCCCCCTTTCCCACCATTGAAAATTAAAGGGTTAAAAAATAAATAAATATACACATATTTGGTATCGCCGCGTTCAGAAATGTCCGATCTATCAAAATATAAAATCAATTAATCTGATTGGTAAACGGCGTAGTGGCAAAAAATTCCAAATGCCAAAATTACATTTTTTGGTCGCCGCAAGTTTTACGCAAAATGCAATAACAGGCGATCAAAACATAGCATCTGCGCAAAAATGCTACCATTAGAAACGTCAGCTCGAGACGCAAAAAATAAGTCGGCACTGAGCCATAGATCCCAAAAAATAAGAATGCTACGTGTTTCGGAAAATGGCGCAAAACGTGCGCCACTTTTATTGGACAAACTTGTGAATTTTTTTAACCTCTTAGATACAAGTAAACCTATACATGTTTGGTGTCAACAAACTCGCACCGACCTCAGGCATCATACCCACACATCAGTTTTACCATATAGTGAACACCGTGAATAAAACATCCCAAAAACTATTGTGCCATCACACTTTTTTTGCAATTTTTCCGCATTTGGAATTTTTTTGCTGTTTTCCAGTACACCATATGGTAAAACGTATGGTTTCATTTAAAAGTACAACTTGTCCCGCAAAAAACAAGCCCTCATGTGGCAAGATTGACGGAAAAATAAAAAGGTTACGGCTCTCGGAAGAAGGGGAGCAAAAAACAAAAACGCAAAAACGGAAAGTGCCCCGGGGCTGAAGGGGTTAAAGGGAATTTGTCAGCAGTTTTTGCTATGTAATCTGAGAGAACTATAATTACTGGGTTGTGGTTTGCTGTTTCAATACAATCAGTGTTTTATCAGCAGGAGATAATCACTACAAGACAACTGGCCTCATACTTGGTAGTCTAACGATGTCTTCAGCACTGATTAGCAGCTCTCTAGTGGATTACCACATGGTACAATGTTACAGTAAATTAAGTGTTAAAGAGAATCTGTCAGCAGGATTTTGGTAAGTAAAGTACAGACATGGCCATATTTCTCACTGTAACACTGATCAAAAAAAAATCAGATTTTTTATTTTTTTTTGTTTAATAAGCATTTGAAGTTTTCTTCTAATGATATTTCAGTGCACCAGGGTGGAACTGTGGGCAGCGTCTTTTCTTGGTGTTCTGGTCCCACCGTCTGCTTCCTAATTTGATTGATAGGGCGCTGATTTGTCACTGACCTGCCTTCTATTTCATATCTCGCGCTGGGAACAGTCATTGTAGTGGCATCTTTGGCGGCGTATGCCTGATCACCTTTAAAACATCATTGCTTTGAGTTCTCAATCTGCACATGCGTTGCTCACTGTGTGAAGACAACCATGTAGGGGGTTTGAAAAAGAGAAGAGATGCTTCGGAGAGCTTGCCAGTGATGGCAATCTGGGTATTACTAGTATAATAAGTGGGCAAGCATGTACAGATACTTATGAGAATTATGTTTTAGAGGCAACTGCGTATGCTCCATGGAAGGTGAATATTAGAAATCGTGTGTTGTTGCTCACCACGGTCATATGAAAAAAGCCAATCAACTGGTGTAACCAAAATGTGTGAAGACAAATAATAAAATATAACTTTTAATAATCACAGATTAAAATATTTTGCACACACAACATAAATGGTTGTAAAACCAACCAATAATTACAGCACAAGGAGCTGATGTTATGCAAAGCTCCCACTGTATACATAGAGGACAGTAACAGTAAGAGAACCTGGTCCCAAAGAATTCTCTCACTGTGTACACAAGTATGATTTACCCAAAATAACATCAATTGTATCCAACCGATGTCTGTAAGAGTGTACGCCAGAATGTGATAATCACAATCTTAAACACCTAAGGCCCCTTTCACACGTCAGTGATTCTGGTACGTTTGTGCTTTTTTTTTAAACGTACCAGAATCACTGACATACGCAGACCCATTATAATGAATGGGTTGCTCACACATCAGTGATTTTTCACTGCAGGTGTCTCCGTGCGGCGTACCTGCGTGTGCGTGATTGCCGCACGGAGACATGTCCATTTTTTTCTGGCATCACTGAAAAAACGTGCTTTTAAAATAAAAATCATTTTTACTCACCCGGCTCCAGCGATATCCTCTACAGCCCGTTCTGCCGGCTGCTTCTGAGCCGGCTCATTACTATCGCGCATATTCATTATGCACGACACAGCCGACCCGGAAGCAGCAGCTGCGGGGGTCAGCGCCGGCCGGATGCTGCACCGCGGGAGCGATCAGCACCATGGAGAGCGGGAGAGCGCACAGGTGAGTTAATCTCTAAGTGCAATCACAGGCCACGGAGAACGGAGCCCGGATTGCACTTAGACAACCCTCGTGTGCCGTGATTCACGGCACACGGAGGGACATGTGCGTGTTTTACACGCCAGTGAAAAACGTCAGTGTTTTTCACTGACGTGTGAAACGGGCCTAACAGTGTTGAGAAATGTCATCAAAACATGCATATGGTCATAAAACACTGAGGTAATAGAAATCAAAAAAATTAAAAAAAAAGATGTGTTGTCTTGTAGAGGGGGTGGGGGGCAAAACAACAGCCTCACAATACCTCTCAAAGGCAACAATCTGACCTTATACGCTCCTGGGCCTCCTGGCGTGTTTCGCAAATAGCTTACTCATTACGGGACACTGGCCAAGAAAGCGAAAGCTTCAGAATAGTACGGACCTCCACCATAGTATGTTTGGGCGTAACATAGCGCCATGTTGTGCCGGGACATACTATGGTACAGGTCCGTAACATCAGCTCCTTGTGCTGTAATTATTGGTTGGTTTTACAACCATTTATGTTGTGTGTGCAATATATTTTAATCCACGGAAGGTGCCATAATATTGTAGACCTGCTATTTTATCGGAGACCATAAGGACTGCTCCAGTGCGAGATTTTAAAGAGTAAGCAGGTCAGAGACAAATAAGTGCCCTACCAGTCAAATCAGGAGGCAGACAGAAGGACCAGATCAGGAGGGGAAGACCCTGCCCACAGTCCCACCCTGGTGCACTGATGTATCATTAGAAGAAAACTTCATACGCTGATTAAACAAAGATCACAAATCGGATTTCTTCACCACAGGTATCAATTTAATCAGTATTACAGCACCATTAAGGCCAAGTCTTTAGTTTCCAGAATCCTGTTGACAGGCTCTCTTTAAATTATTTGGAGTCCACTTTACCCAAAAGGAAATCTTATCAAATTTGTTGGAACCACTAAACCATGAGTGCTAAATTATAAACTGCGGATCCGATTTTTGTCTTCTTAGCCTTTGGTCACCATGTTGGCTGATGGATACTTCCAGAAAATGCAGATTTGTTTTGGCTTTATTGAAGACATCGCATTTTCCATTTTCACAAGGCTGTGCTACCTCTGATGAGCAGCCAATGCATTAAGTAATATGTATATTATATCACACCACTAAATGAAGTATAAGATTTCTTTGGCACTCCAAAGAACAAGCTAATAATGTAGTCTGTACTACCTCTCTGTACAAAACTAACATGGGTTTGGAAGGTAGACCTTATGAGCAAACGTTTCCATCAGAGCATTGTTTTGATGATGTATTGCAGTTTTGTACTGTAGTCTCCATCTTGATTTACATTTTTATTGTTCCAATCCTTTTGCTGCCAGAAGGATCTATCTCACATTTGCTGCCATAAAGCAGCTTGTCAAATGTCTGTGTTGTTCTTCTGTCTGTGGAACCGTGATGGAATTGTGGGAATAGCTGTTTATTGCAATCCTCAGGAATTCCAGAAAACCCTTGGAGCCAAGCACTCAGTCTATGATACCACCACTAGAAGTGGACGCTCGCTAAAAGAAAAAGCTACGCTGAGTGATGATATCCAGAAACTTGATGACATGCTCAGTGAGATAAGAGACAAATGGGATACAGTTTGTGGAAAATCAGTGGAAAGGTAAGTACAGAAGATTTCAGATTAGTCACCTCCTAAAAATGATGACGTATGCTACAGTAAAGAAGAATTGTTCATATTCTAACATCTGTTGAAGTATCTCAGGTTGACCAAATTGACATCAGATGAGTAGCAGGAGAGGTGGAGCTTAGACTAAGATCACTTCTTTGTTCAGATTCCATTTTGGGGAATAATGACAGCATCTCATCTGATACCTGATGGTAACCATTAGTGCTTGATGTACGCTATTGACTATAATGGTGTCTGTTAGGTTTCTGTTATGGTGTTTATCAAAAAGTAAGCATAACGCGTTATTCTTTTAGACTTTTTTAACAACATTTGTTAGTCTCCAGTACGGATGGGAACTTGGCCTAAAGAGGATATTTTTATGCCCTGTTTCTTCCACTAATGCTAGTGTCCAGCTGTCACAAGCAACTTTCCTTATAGGAAGTTACATAGATGCTCTAGGATAAAAGTAACGTGTCTAAGGCTATGTGTGCACTAGAAAATGGACTTTTCTTAAGAAAAATCCGCACCCGTGTTTTCTTTGTCGCTCCATTGGGAGACCCAGACAATTGGGTGTATAGCTACTGCCTCCGGAGGCCACACAAAGTATTACACTTTAAAAAGTGTAACCCCTCCCCTCTGCCTATACACCCTCCCGTGCATCACGGGCCCATCAGTTTTTAGCTTTGTGTTGAAGGAGGCACACATGCACACAATGCTCCACATTTTAGTCAGCAGCAGCTGCTGACTATTTCGGATGGAAGAAAAGAGGGCCCTTAACAGGGCCCCCGGCATGCTCCCTGCTCACCCCACTGAGTCGGCGGTGTTGTTCAGGTTGAGGTACCCATTGCGGGTACAGAGGCTGGAGCCCACATGCCGCTTTCCTTCCCCATCCCTTAGGGGCTCTGGGTGAAGTGGGATCCTAACCGGTCATCCAGGCACTGGGACCGGGCTCCCTCCGCAGCCCCTGGTGGTATCTGCCGGACAGGAGACTGAGTATCGTCAGGGACAAGGCCCTGCAACTACAGGTACTCTGTGTCCCCTTTGGGACGGTGCATGGAGCACCTGGGCCTCAGACGCTGCAGCGCCTGCAGTGTTTGTTTTTTGTCCGGGACTACCGCGCCGGCCATGCCTGCTTGTCGGCCGCGGTTTCTACTTTAGTCCCCGGCTTTTGCGGCCTAGTACATTAAACGCCCGCCCACGGGCCTGCCAGTCAGGGGCAAGGGCGGGACGGTCGGGCTGACGCCGACAGTGAGGGCTGGAGCACACATTGCTGTCCTCCTCCCCCCTCACTATTCCCTATGGGGCACCAGATTCCCGCACTTTTGTAAGTCCGCCCACGGCTCCCTCCTCCCCTGTGAACGCCGACAGCCATGTTTTAACACATCCTGCCGGTGGAGGACGTCTGGCTGCAGCTCTGGGAGACCCGAGGCAGAAGGGGAATCTGGTGGCCACACACCGCTGGAGCGGTCGGTAAGCCACACCGGTTACCGGTGCTGGTCCCCCTAGGGTGCTGACCTGTATATAGATACATTATATTTGTATCCTTTTCCGGTTCAGCTGTATTGTTAACTTGTGGCTATATATCCTCAGTGATCACGCTCCTGGGAGACAACAGCATGTCGTTCACAAGGAGCAAGGGGGCCAAGGCACAGGGTTATTTTGCTACCTGTACCTCTTGTGCGGCTATGTTACCTGCAGGTTCCACCTACCCTCACTGTGAGCAATGCTCGGCCCCTGTGGCACTCGCTCAGCCGGAGCCTGAGGCACTAGGGGGTCCCTCGGCCCAGGTAGAACCACCGCCCCCCCCTGTCCAGATGGCAAGGACAGAGTTTGCTGTTTTAGCCGACAAACTCTGAGTCGCTTTCTCATTCCATGACTCAGTCTATGGATAAATGGTCTGTTAAGTTTCTAGAGGTTTTGCAGTCCAGACCGGCCCTTATACAGGCCCCGGGCACTGCGGGATCACCCCCAGGCCCCTCTCGGTCTGCGACTAAGCGTGTTCCTGGTGTGGCCTCTAGTTATTACGTGCAGGACTCCGGCACGGACCGCAGTCCCAGACCGGCTAAGCGGGCTCGCTTAGAATCTTCCCCGACTTCTTCACGCAGTTCGGGGTCTCAGCTTGAGGATTCTCTATAGGAGGAGGCGGAGGTCGCAGCTCAGGACTCTGATCCTGACGTTGCTCTCAATCTGGATACACCTGAAGGGGACGCCATAGTAAATGATCTTATAGCGTCCATCAACCAGGTGCTAGATCTGTCTCCCCCAACTCCGCCTACAGAGGATTCGGCTTCACAACAGGAGAAACACCAGTTTAGGTTTCCTAAACGTACACGGAGTGCTTTCTTCGATCACTCTAACTTTAGAGATGCTGTCCAGAAGCACAGGGTTTTCCCGGACAAGCGCTTTACTAAACGCCTTAATGACACACGTTACCCCTTCCCAGCTGACGTGGTTAAAGGTTGGGCTCAGTGTCCCAAGGTGGATCCTCCAGTCTCTAGACTGGCGGCTAGATCCGTAGTAGCAGTGGCTGACGGTGCATCGCTCAAGGATGCCACTGACAGGCAGATAGAGCTCCTACTGAAATCCATCTATGAAGCCATAGGCGCGTCTTTTGCCCCAGCCTTTGCAGCTGTGTGGGCACTCCAGGCTATCTCAGCTTGTCTGTCTGAGATTAATGCGGTCACCCGTACCGCTGCGCCACAAGTAACATCTTTGACTTCTCAGGCGTCAGTATTTGCATCCTACGCCATGAATGCTGTCCTGGACTCGGCTAGCCGTACAGGGGTAGCATCCGCCAATTCTGTGGCAGTCCGCAGAGCCATGTGGCTACGCGAACGGAAGGCAGACTCTGCTTCCAAAAAGTTCTTGACCGGTTTGCCTTTTTCTGGCGACCGACTGTTTGGCGAGCGGTTGGATGAAATTATTAAGCAATCCAAGGGAAAGGACTCGTCCTTACCCCAGGCCAAACCAAACAGACCTCAGCAACGGAAAGTTCAAGTGAGGTTTCGGTCCTTTCGGCCCTCAGCCAGATCCCAACCCTCCTCGTCCAACAGGCCACAGAAGAGCCAGAGGAACTCTTTTGCATGGCGGTCTAAGTCACGTCCTCCAAAGACCGCTGGAGGCACCGTCTCCAAGGCGGCCTCCTCATGACTTTCGGCCGCCCCAAACCGCATCCTCGGTCGGTGGCAGGCTCTCCCGCTTTTGCGACGCCTGGTGGCCACATGTCCAAGACCGTTGGGTGAGGGACATTCTGTCTCACGGTTACAGGGTAGAGTTCAGCTCTCGTCCTCCGACTCGTTTTTTCAGAACATCTCCGCCCCCCGAGCGGACCGTTGCGCTTTTTCAGGCGGTGGACACTCTGAAAACAGAAGGAGTGGTGATCCCCGTTCCCCTTCAGGAACGCGGTCGCGGTTTTTACTCCAATCTGTTCGTGGTGCCAAAAAAGGACGGCTCATTCCGTCCCGTTTTGGACCTAAAATTGCTCAACAGACGTGACAACCAGGAGGTTTCGCATGGAATCCCTCCGATCTGTCATCGCTTCGATGTCCCAAGGAGACTTTCTAGCATCAATCGACATCAGAGATGCCTATCTCCATGTGCCGATCGCTCAAGAGCATCAACGCTTCCTGCGTTTCGCCATCGGGGACGAACACCTTCAGTTTGTGGCACTGCCTTTCGGCCTGGCGACAGCCCCACGGGTCTTCACCAAGGTCTTGGCATCCGTCGTAGCGATCCTTCACTCTCAGGGCCACTCTGTGATCCCTTACCTAGACGATCTCCTAGTCAAGGCACCCTCACGGGTGGCTTGTCAACACAGTCTGACCGTTGCTCTGGAGACTCTCCAGAGGTTCGGGTGGATCATCAATTTTCCAAAGCCAAAATTGTCTCCGACCCAGTCACTGACGTACCTCGGAATGGAGTTTCATACTCTCTCAGCGATGGTCAAGCTGCCGCTGGACAAACAGCGGTCGCTGCAGACAGGGGTACAATCCCTTCTTCAGGCACAGTCGCACCCCTTGAGGCGCCTCATGCACTTCCTGGGGAAGATGGTGGCAGCAATGGAGGCAGTTCCATTTGTGCAATTTCATCTGCGTCCACTCCAATGGGACATTCTCCGCAAATGGGACAAGAGGCCGACGTCCTTGGACAGGAACGTCTCTCTGTCTCTGGAAGCCAAGACCTCTCTTCAGTGGTGGCTTCTCCCCACTTCTCTGTCGAAAGGAAAATCCTTTCTGCCCCCATCCTGGGCTGTGGTCACGACGGACGCGAGCCTGTCAGGATGGGGAGCATTTTTTCTCCACCACAAGGCTCAGGGAACCTGGACTCCGACAGAGTCCTCCCTTCAGATCAATGTTCTGGAGATAAGGGCAGTGTATCTAGCCCTCAAGGCGTTCCATCGGTGGCTCGAGGGCAGGCAGATCCGCATACAGTCGGACAACGCCACGGCGGTTGCGTACATCAACCACCAGTGCGGCATGCGCAGTCGTCAAGCCTTCCAAGAAGTCCGGCGGATTCTGCTGTGGGCGGAGGCCACAGCCTCCACCATCTCCGCGGTTCACATTCCGGGCGTAGAAAACTGGGAAGCAGACTTCCTCAGTCGCCAGGGCATGGACGCGGGGGAATGGTCTCTCCACCCGGACGTGTTTCAAGAGATCTGTTGCCGCTGGGGAACGCCGGACGTCGATCTCATGGCGTCTCGGCACAGCAACAAGGTCCCGGCATTCATGGCACGGTCTCAGGACCACAGAACTCTGGCGGCGGACGCCTTAGTTCAGGATTGGTCGCAGTTTCAACTGCCTTATGTATTCCCTCCTCTGGCAATGCTGCCCAGAGTGTTGCGCAAGATCAGGTCCGACTGCCGCCGCGCCATCCTCGTCGCTCCAGATTGGCCGAGGCGGTCGTGGTACCCGGATCTGTGGCATTTCACGGTGGGGCAACCGTGGGCACTACCAGACTGACCAGACTTGCTATCTCAAGGGCCATTTTTCCATCTGAATTCTGCGGCCCTCAACCTGACTGTGTGGCCATTGAGTCCTGGCTCTTAGCGTCCTCAGGGTTGTCTCAAGATGTCATTGCCACTATGAGACAGGCCAGGAAGCCAACGTCAGCCAAGATCTATCACAGAACTTGGAGGATCTTCTTAGCCTGGTGCTCTGAGAGGGGGTTTATCCCCTGGCCGTTTGCCTTACCCAGGTTTCTTTCCTTCCTTCAATCGGGATTGGACAAGGGTTTGTCACTCGGCTCTCTCAAAGGTCAAGTCTCGGCGCTTTCCGTGTTTTTTTCAAAAAGCGTCTAGCCAGGCTTCCGCAGGTCCGCATGTTCCTGCAGGGAGTTTGCCACATAGTCCCACCTTACAAGCGTCCGCTGGAACCCTGGGATCTCAACATGGTTCTACGGGCTCTTCAAAAACCACCTTTTGAGCCGCTGCGGGATGTCTCTCTATCACGTCTTTCGCAGAAGGTGGCATTTCTAGTGGCGGTTACTTCACTCCGTAGAGTGTCAGAGCTTGCAGCGCTGTCATGCAAAGGCCCTTTCCTGGTATTTCACCAGGATAAGGTGGTTCTGCGTCCGGTCCCGGACTTTCTCCCTAAGGTGGTGTCCACTTTTCATCTCAATCAGGATATCTCCTTACCTTCATTTTGCCCTCATCCAGTTCACCAATGTGAAAAGGATTTGCATTTGTTAGATCTAGTGAGAGCACTCCGGATCTACGTGTCTCGCACGGCGCCCCTGCGCCGCTCTGATGCGCTCTTTGTCCTTGTCGCTGGCCAGCGTAAGGGGTCGCAGGCTTCCAAGTCTACCTTGGCTCGGTGGATCAAGGAACCGATTTTTGAAGCCTATCGTTCTTCTGGGCTTCCGATTCCTTCAGGGTTGAAAGCCCATTCTACCAGAGCCGTGGGTGCGTCCTGGGCATTGAGGCACCAGGCTACGGCTCAGCAGGTGTGTCAGGCGGCTACCTGGTCGAGTCTGCACACTTTCACGAAACACTATCAGGTGCATACCTATGCTTCGGCAGATGCCAGCCTAGGTAGGCGAGTCCTTCAGGCGGCGGTTGCCCACCTGTAAGAGGGGGCCGTGTTACGGCTCTTTTTATCGAGGTATTCTTTTACCCACCCAGGGACTGCTTTTGGACGTCCCAATTGTCTGGGTCTCCCAATGGAGCGACAAAGAAGGGAATTTTGTTTACTTACCGTAAATTCCTTTTCTTCTAGCTCCTATTGGGAGACCCAGCACCCGCCCCTGTGCCCTTCGGGCATTTGTTCTTTTGTGTACACATGTTGTTCATGTTGAATTGTTCTTTTGGTTCATGGTTTTCAGTTCTCCGAACATCCTTCGGATTGAATTTACCTTAGACCAATTTATAAGTTTTCCTCCTTCCTGCTTTGGCACCAAAACTGATGGGCCCGTGATGCACGGGAGGGTGTATAGGCAGAGGGGAGGGGTTACACTTTTTAAAGTGTAATACTTTGTGTGGCCTCCGGAGGCAGTAGCTATACACCCAATTGTCTGGGTCTCCCAATAGGAGCTAGAAGAAAAGGAATTTACGGTAAGTAAACAAAATTCCCTTCTTTTGCCGCAGTTTGCCGCGTATTTGCTGCGTTTTTTTGCCACGGTTTTTACGTGGGTTGGTCCCTGCGGTTTTTTACCATTATCTATGGCAAAAACCGCAGGTACCTGCAGAAAAGAAGTGACATGCTCATTCTTTTTGAAACCTGTAGGGGAATAAAACGCAATGTGTGCACACCATTTTTTTGTTTTTACCTTAGGTTTTGCTGGTTTTGCTGGGGAAGGACTGCAGAAAGTTAATGAACATTTCCTGCAGCAAAACCGCAGCAAATCCGCGGCAAAAACCGCAGCGTGCGCACAGGGCCTTAGGATAACTTTACTTGTCATGCACAATAATATTAAATGCAGAACTATTGTTTGACCCCTAACTTTGTGTTTTTCAGTTTAATGGTGGTGTGTTTGTCACATTTTCGTACTTCTTTTTTTTGGGCAGGCAAAACAAACTAGAAGAGGCACTACTGTTCTCTGGCCAGTTTACAGATGCTTTGCAGGCCCTCATTGACTGGCTGTACAGAGTGGAGCCACAGCTAGCCGAAGACCAACCTGTGCATGGGGACATTGATATTGTGATGAACCTCCTTGACAACCACAAAGTACTTAATTTACTTGTCCTTAATTTTCTAGATATAATAAATACAGTGTACAAACGCTATGACGTGCTGCGTTTGGCATTTGTTTGTAAAGTAGTTATACGTCTATGCTTTTTTCTCTAGGTTTTTCAGAAAGAGTTGGGCAAACGAAGTAGCAGTATCCAGGCTCTTAAACGTTCGGCTAGAGAGTTAATAGAAGGAAGTCGTGATGACTCTTCTTGGGTGAAGGCCCAGATGCAGGAATTAGGCACCCGCTGGGAAACTGTGTGCACTTTATCTGTGTCCAAACAGACCCGACTAGAAGATGCATTGCACCAGGTGGGTTTAGAGGAATTAGGCATTAGTCATGAAATGTTCTTTTACTGCACTACATTTGTGAGGTCATTTCTGGTGACTTGTTTTATTAATGCAAACTGTAGCATGAGTGCACCTAGCATATTTACTAAAATAAAATGTGATCTGTCTATTAATCTCATAGTGATAATCATTACTGTAGTTTTGGAAAAAATGTAGGCCTCCTACAGACATCTTTCAGTTTTCATGTCCATGTTTCATGAGTGTTTTGGATCTGAGCTTCATCAGTCTTTTCGTTTTTACCGTCAGTGTTTCATCAATGATTTTCACGTATTAACTAAATATAGTGCAAAAGCTTCTCCAATACCAGGGGTCTCAAATTTGGCTGGAAATATATGCCGCACATAAAAAAAAATTGAATTTGGGGGTGGCCACATTGTTTGCAGGACAAAGAATATTGATACCATATTTTTTTTTCTATACACCTTTTTATCACTTTTTAGATTTTTAGTTTATTATATATTTTTTTAAATTATATTCATTGTATTGGTTATGGTATAGTTTTATAGCTTGGTTCGTTATGGATATTTATTATAGTTTATATATAAAACAGCATTAGTGGTAAAAACATTTTTCATACTTTATTTTGAATTTTGTTACTCTTTTTACATTTTATTTCCTTTTTGTAAGTATTATCATCTTACAATTAGCACTATATAGTAATTTTGGCCAACATCTTGGACCCTATATTGTAGTCATGTCTCCAATCCTGGTCCCTATCTTGTAGTTATGTCCCACATCTTGGTCCTCCTTTTGTAGTAATGGGCCCATCCTAATCTTCCTCTTGTAGTAATGCCCCCATCCTGGTCCTCATTGTGTAGTAATGTCCCCCATCCTAGTCTCCTTCTAGTTTTAATGGGCTCCATCCTGGTCTCCTTCTTGTAGTAATGTCCCCATCCTGATCTCCATCTTATAGTAATATCCACTTCTTGGTCCCCATCTTGCAGTAATGTCCCTTCCTAGTCCCTATCTTGTAGTAATATCCCACCCTTTTCCTCTTGTAGTATGGGCCTCCTTCCTAATCCCCATCTTGTAGTAATGTCCCATTCTGGTCCTCATCTTGTAGTAATGTACCCATCCTTGTCCTCTTGTAGTAGGAATGGGCCCTATCCTGGTCCCCTTCTTGTAATAATGTGCTCCATACTGATCCTCTTGTAGTAAATGTACTTCATCCTGGTCCTCTTTTAGTAATGTCCCTTTCTGGTTCCCATCTTGTCGTAATGGCCCTTCCCGGTCCCCATCAGTAATGTCCCATCCTGGCCCCAGTCATGTAGTAATTTCCGCTATATCGTTCTTCACATACACATAAAAAAAAAATCTTCTCACATGTCCTCGGTTGCCTCGGCGTCCTATTTTCTGCACATGCGCCCTGCAGGTTCCATAGACCCCTTGATCATGGCACGTTCTAGGCCAGCCACCAGTCAGAGGCCATTAGCTGATGTCAGCTGCTGGCTTCTGGTTGATCAGCGGCTGGCATTGGTATAGCTGTGCAGAGAGCTTGTCTCTGCGCAGCGCCGGCAATACATTTCGAGTGCACTGAAATAAAGTACTGACGTTGGTGGCCCCCTGGACTGGGCCGCAATCGTCAGTGGTATCTACGGTGCCTGCGGGCCACATGAAGCAGCCTCAGGGGCCGCAAGTGGTCTGTACACTGCGTGTTTGAGACCCCTGTCCTATATATTACAATTTTAATTATGGACAGCCATGCGTGTGTTGTCTATGATTTTGTATAGGTAATTTTGAGCTGTGTCTTTGATTAAAAATAGACCTGTCTCCTTGATCTTTTGGTGAACACACAGACTTGTGACTAGCACCATAGACTATAATGTTTAGTGTTCTATCTGTAAAAACATTCATAGAATAGAACACATAGGTAATTAATTTAACGACATCTTAATATGGCTTAAAGGTGTTTTCTGGTCTAAATCCACAAGTCTGCAGTCTGTCTATGTGGCTGCATATTTATGAATCCTCACATTGCACACATTGTGCGTTGTAAGGATTTGCCACGATCAGAGCCGGTAATGGCGGTCACATAGCTGCGATTTTGCGATATATACACTCCTGGCTAGAATTTGACTAGATGGGCCAGGCCTAGCTCAATACACTTGCATTGAACATCACCATCGGTCTTGGCTCTGACACCAATCCTTACAGCGCACGGTGTATGTATTGTGAGGATTCTTAAGTCTGTACTCACATAGAGTCACTGCAAACTATCAGAAAATTCTGGTGTGTATTTGTTGTGGAGCTAATCCACATGCTTCTACATCCATATACTAGTCACTATGAGCAGACCTAAACCTTTAGTGTAGAGAAGCACCCATAACAATTAACAATGTCTCCGAAGAGAAAAATGGTGCAAATAAGCCAATTAATTAAAACTCAATTTTATTCAAAATTGCCATAAAATATTAAGAGAACGTTAAAAAAGCAAGAAGTCCGACACAGGGATCACCTCACCACAATAATTAAATTCATTAGTTTACAGACATATATAGATTATATTATATGTAATGGTACCATATAGTAACAAAAAGGGCAAGTTAGAAACCTCTAATAGATATAGTATTTATAATTCAATAAATAGCCATATATGACGCCCAAGCATATAATACATACAGGGCTGAGTGCACCTAAATTACTATTAAGGCTATTACCAATGCATATGTTGAAAGTACCAGTGTACCTAATATGATAAAATCACAATAATATATCAAAACCTATGTTGAAGACAATATATGTAACTATTTGGACAAGATCAGTGCAGCAATGAATTGCAGCTTATCTATCTGCTGTAATTACTTATAATGAGTGCTAAGTAGCAAGGTAAGGTACCAACCTATCAATTCCACAGTTTGAGGCCTCCCCGTGTCGCAACGCACGTTTCACCTCTTCATCTTCACCTTCTTTGGTTACGTCCCCTGATGAAGAGGTAAAATGCGCGTTGGGACTGTGAGAGGCCTCACACTGTGGAAATGATATGTTTGTACCTTACCTTGCTACTTAGCACTATGGGCTTATTATATTAGATTACATGGGCATAGTCATTATAATTAATTAGATAAGTTGCAATTCATTGCTGCACTGATCTTTTCCAAATAGTTACATATATTGCCTTCAACATAGGTTTTGATATACTATTGTGATTTTATCATTAGGTACACTGGTACTTTCAACATATGCATTGGTAATAGCCTTATTAATAACTAGAAGGTGGCCCGATTCTGCGCATCGGGGATTCTAGAATTTACGTATTGTGTAGTTAATGTATGATTTTTGTTATATATATATATATATATATATATATATATATATATATACATATATATATATATATATATATATATATATATAGATGTTGTTGTGTGTAGTTACCAAGTGTTTGTGTAGGGCGCTGTACATGTTCTGGGTGTTGTCTGGGTGTGGCGGGGGGTGAGAGCAGTGTTGCGTTGTGTGTGTTGCGTTGTTTGTGGAGCGCTGTGTGTGTGTGTTGCGCGGTTTGTGTGCGTGTGGGGTGTGTGTGTGTTTTGGTGGGAGGTATCTTTTGTGCAATGTGTGTGTTGTGCGGTATGTGCGTATATTTGTGTGTGCCGCACTGTTTGTGTGTTGGGTGTTGTGTGTGTGCGGCGTTGTCTGTGTGTGTGGGTGTCTGTGTAGGGCGGTGTTTGTAGTTCCCAGTGTGTGTGTGGTGTGTTGTGCAGTGCGTGTGTGGGTGTGTGTGTTTTGGGGGGAGGTGTGCACTCCCCATCGTGCTCCATCCCCCATGCTGCGCACCCCCCATCGTGCTCCATCCCCCATGCTGCGCACCCCCCATCGTGCTCCATCCCCCATGCTGCGCACCCCCCATCGTGCTCCATGCCCCATGCTGCGCACCCCCATCGTGCTCCATCCCCCATGCTGCGCACCCCCCATCGTGCTCCATCCCCCATGCTGCGCACTCCCCATCGTGCTCCATCCCCCATGCTGCGCACCCCCCATCGTGCTCCATCCCCCATGCTGCGCACTCCCCATCGTGCTCCATCCCCCATGCTGCGCACTCCCCATCGTGCTCCATCCCCCATGCTGCGCACTCCCCATCGTGCTCCATCCCCAATGCTGCGCACCCCCCATCGTGCTCCACAGTCACACATCAGACAGTATACACGCACACATCTGTGTAGGGCGGTGTTTGTGGTTCCCAGTGTGTGTGTGGTGTGTTGTGCAGTGCGTGTGTGGGTGTGTGTGTGTTTTGGGGGGAGGTGTGCACCCCCCATCGTGCTCCATCCCCCATGCTGCGCACCCCCCCATCGTGCTCCATCCCCCATGCTGCGCACCCCCCATCGTGCTCCATCCCCCATGCTGCGCACCCCCCATCGTGCTCCATGCCCCATGCTGCGCACCCCCCATCGTGCTCCATCCCCCATGCTGCGCAATCCCCATTGTGCTCCATCCCCCATGCTGCGCACCCCCCATCGTGCTCCATCCCCCATGCTGCGCAATCCCCGTCGTGCTCCATCCCCCATGCTGCGCATTCCCCGTCGTGCTCCATCCCCCATGCTGCGCACTCCCCATCGTGCTCCATCCCCCATGCTGCGCACTCCCAAACATGCTCCATCCCCCATGCTGCGCACTCCGAAACGTGCTCCATCCCCCATGCTGCGCACTCCCCATCGTGCTCCATCCCCCATGCTGCACACTCCCCATCGTGCTCCATCCCCCATGCAGCGCACCCCCCATCGTGCTCCATCCCCCATGCTGCGCACCCCCCATCGTGCTCCATCCCCCATGCTGCGCACTCCCCATCGTGCTCCATCCCCCATGCTGGGCACCCCTATCGTGCTCCATCCCCCATGCTGCGCACCCCCCATCGTGCTCCATCCCCCATGCTGCGCACTCCCCATTGTGCTCCATCCCCCATGCTGCGCACTCCCCATTGTGCTCCATCCCCCATGCTGCGCACTCCTCATCGTGCTCTATCCCCCATGCTGCGCACTCACAAACGTGCTCTATCCCCCATGCTGCGCACCCCCATCGTGCTCCATCCCCCATGCTGCGCAATCCCCGTCGTACTCCATCCCCCATGCTGCGCATTCCCCGTCGTGCTCCATCCCCCATGCTGCGCACTCCCCATCGTGCTCCATCCCCCATGCTGCGCACTCCCAAACATGCTCCATCCCCCATGCTGCGCACTCCCAAACGTGCTCCATTCCCCATGCTGCGCACTCCCCATCGTGATCCATCCCCCATGCTGCGCACTCCCCATCGTGCTCCATCCCCCATGCAGCGCACCCCCCATCATGCTCCATCCCCCATGCTGCGCACCCCCCATCGTGCTCCATCCCCCATGCTGCGCACTCCCCATCGTGCTCCATCCCCCATGCTGCGCACCCCCCATCGTGCTCCATCCCCCATGCTGCGCACCCCCATCGTGCTCCATCCCCCATGCTGCGCACCCCCCATCGTGCTACATCCCTCATGCTGCGCACCCCCATCGTGCTCCATCCCCCATGCTGCGCACCCCCCATCGTGCTCCATCCCCCATGCTGCGCACTCCCCATTGTGCTCCATCCCCCATGCTGCGCACTCCCCATTGTGCTCCATCCCCCATGCTGCGCACCCCCCATCGTGCTCCATCCCCCATGCTGCGCACTCCCCATCGTGCTCCATCCCCCATGCTTCGCACCCCCCATCGTGCTCCATCCCTCATGCTGCGCACCCCCATCGTGCTCCATCCCCCATGCTGCGCACCCCCCATCGTGCTCCATCCCCATTGTGCTCCATCCCCCATGCTGCGCACTCCCCATTGTGCTCCATCCCCCATGCTGCGCACTCCTCATCGTGCTCTATCCCCCATGCTGCGCACTCCCAAACGTGCTCTATCCCCCATGCTGCGCACTCCCAAACGTGCTCCATCACCCATGCTGCGCACTCCCCATCGTGCTCCATCCCCATGCTGCGCACCCCCCATCGTGCTCCATCCCCCATGCTGCGCACTCCCAATTGTGCTCCATCCCCCATGCTGCGCACCCCCCATCGTGCTCCATCCCCCATGCTGCGCACTCCCCATCGTGCTCCATCCCCCATGCTGTGCACTCCCCATCGTGCTCCATCCCCCATGCTGCGCACTCCCCATCATGCTCCATCCCCCATGCTGTGCACTCCCCATCGTGCTCCATCCCCCATGCTGCGCACCCCCCATCGTGCTCCACAGTCACACATCAGACAGTATACACGCACACATCTGATCGCATACACTCACACACACACACCCCACTTCTCCCTGTGCCCACCGGTGGGCGGTCCCAGCAGCTGTGCTGCACGCCGTGCTCCTCTGCCGACACTCACAGATCCGATCGCATACACTCACACACACACACTCACACATCAGAACACACTCACACATCTGATCGCATACACTCACACACACACACTGACGATATCGCACATACGCGCTCACACAATCACAACATCCGGAGATACCACATGCTTCCGGCCATGTGATCCTCCGGCAGGTCCTGGAAGGTCACTGCACGCATAGGATCGCCGCCGAGAAGCAACCAATATCACGGGATGTTGTGAGTGTGTGGATGCGATCTGATGTGTGTGTGAGAGAGTGTGATCTGATGTGTGTGTGTGTGTCTGTTCTTATGTGTGTGCGTGTGTGTGTGTTCCACCGCTGCAGGACGTGGATGCGATCTGATTTGTGTGTGAGAGTGAGTGTGATCTGATGTGTGTGTGTGTGTCTGTTCTTATGTGTGTGCGTGTGTGTGTGTTCCGCCGCTGCAGGACCTTGATGCGCTCACCTCGGGGCGAGAGGCCAATCCGTGCGGGGGGCGGAGCCGAGGCAGGCGGCTAATCCGTGCGGGGAGGAGGAGCCGAGGCGAGCGGCCAATCCGTGCGGGGGGGCGGGGCCATGGCAAGCCCAGCGGCCAATCCACTGTTTGTCACCGTAAGGACATGGCCAATCCGTACGGGGGGGCGGAGCCGAGGCGAGGCGAGCGGCCAATCCGTGCGGGGGGGAGAAGCCGAGGAGAGCGGCCAATCCGTGCGGGGGGGGGCGGCCAATCCGCTGTTTGTCACCGTAAGGAGACAATTTTGGAGCAAGACAGACAGACAGACAGAATAAGGCAATTTATATATATAGATTTAGATGCACTCAGCACAGGTAAATGTGTATCATATGATTGTGCATAATATATGGCTATTTTACTATTGAATTATATATACTATATCTATTAGAGGTTTCTAACTTGCCCCTTTTATTAGTATATGGTACCATCACATATAATATAATCTATATATGTAAACTAATGAATTTAATGATTGTTGTGAGGTAATCCCTGTTTCGGAGTTCTTGGTTTTTTTAATGTTCTCAATATTTTATGGTAATTTTGAATAAAATTGATTTTTAATTAATTGGGTTATTTGCACCATTTTTCTCTTCAGAGACATTGTTAATGCTTCTTCTTGCAGTAGTTTTGGGGCAATGCAGCAGGAAATCAGGTCTATTAGTGATACGACACTTAAAGAAGCAATTTTGGATTCCCTAACTGAAAGATGTGAGCACATGAATGACAACACAGTTTTTTCCAGTGAAAACAGTGAGATGCATTAGGTAGCCATTTTTCTTGTGGGCTGTGCAGAAATTATATGCTAAAATGCTTGTGAAATAACTGTCTAACAATATGCTCAAATTCTTTGAAGTGGGGTTTAGTGTTATATAAAGTAGAGGAAATGATTATTCTTCTGGACATGTAGTTTGATCATAAGCGACCTGCATGTAAGATACTGTATTATCAAATGATGCGTTATTGCAGGCAGAGGAGTTTCATGCTGCAGTACACACCCTGCTGGAATGGCTGGCAGAAGCAGAGCAAGCATTGAGATTTCATGGCCTTCTCCCAGATGATGAAGAGTCCCTGAAGACCCTAATCGACCAGCACAAGGTGAGAAGACAGCAGCCCTGGAGTTCAGTCTGTGTAAAGCTTACTTGCACTGAAAGATTAACGTCTCTCTGGTTGTGCATATGAGAACATAAACCCATGGGCAATAAAGCGTTCCTCAGCTTCCAGGACGTCTTTATTAGGGAAAGGCATGTGAAATGACAACATGCGTGCTGTTTATCTTGGAACTGCAGTAGAGGGTGGAAAGAAAATAGAAGTGTTACTCCAATATTTTTCAGGCTTCATCTCCTCATTATCCGATAACATTTCCTCACGGCTATTCTTCTCTTAGGAGGGCTAGCATTTTTGGACAGGTTGGCACAGTTCCCTGCTCGAATTTTTGTTTGTTCCACTTCCACGTGATTTGTAGTATTTGAGGTTGTCATGGAGAGTATTTCGTCATTGATTAGATAATATGAATTGCTCAGTCTGTGCTAAAATTAATTTCCTGTGGAAAAATAACTGCAGACAGGTCTTTATTTTCTGATAAAACTACTATTAACAACCACAAGTCATCATATGATAATATTAATGAACCCAGGGCTGGTCTCGGGGGGGGCCCATCCTGTGCAGCTGCACATGGCACATCTCTTGTCTGAACTAAAGGTGGCGCTATTGATCCTGATGTCCTGGGCGCCTTGAATGTTCAGTGCTGATCAGTGCATGATTTTATGAAAAGACAACTATAACACTTATTAATTCAGTACTTGGTGATTGGTAGTTTTCTTTTGGCACCCACAACAATGGTATCTTTTTTTCCACCGTTTTATTATCTGGGAATTATGTAACACCCTATACGTGGATATGAATATGTGTGATATATGTAATCTCTTACTAGTAAAGCAGTGCATCCTAGCCATTCGGCTAGTTACTCAGGGTTTGCCAGAAGTTATGTAATGCAAAATATTTCATAACCTAATTTCCTGAAAGGCTTCCACATCCCGCCAGCTTCAGTGCATCAGCACCAGAGGCAAAGCTGCCCTATATAACAACATCAGAGATCACACAGTTCACGCCAGCAGCGTGATAATGCTGTTAAAGGGGTTGTTCACTACTAAGATAACCCCTTCATAATCCCTATGTTTCGCCACAGTAAAATATTAACACTTATACTCAACACCGGTGCTATTCCCTCAGTGTTGGCACTGGCTTTCCAGAGGATCATGTGACATTGTTATGACACACGATCCCTGCATCTTCACTCTCCCCTCATTCAGATGTAATTGACATCCGGTGGATGTGAGAGAACAGCCACAAGTCTCGCTTCCTGATTTGTCCAAAGGAACAGTGACGCTAGCGCTAATTGGCCGCTGGGATCGCATAACATAACAATGTCACGTGATCCTCAGGAGAGCCAGTGCTGACACCCCTGGAGTGGCGACAGCACTGGAGGTGAGTAAAAGGGTTATTATTTTACTGTAGTATAATGAACACTAAAATTTGGTCAGTACATTGCAAATACTATTTAATCTATGGTGTTGAGTTACCCGTAGAGCTTCGTGAAGAAAAGCAAGAAATGTATTTAGTAATTATTGTAAGCACAATAGACTTTTTTTTTCTAAATTATACTACTTACTAGAAACCTTTCTTGGTGCCCTGATGTGATTGTACGCTGTTTATTCCTGGAATCCTGACAGTGTTTGATGCTCCTGTAATTTATAGGAAAACTACAGTCTACACAGAATGTAAAATTCAGCATTGTCCATGTGTTTTTCATGACTTATCTCCATTTGTCTTGTTTAAGGAATTCATGAGAAAAGTGGAGGAGAAAAGATCAGAACTGATTAAAGGAGCGAGTATGGGAGAAGCTATTCTTACAATTTGTCACCCAGACTCTATTACTACAATAAAGCACTGGATAACTATCATTAAAGCCAGATTTGAGGAGGTAACGTGTGCATGTGGTCTCTGTACATGGTGGCTTGTTTTCAAAGTTGGATGGCTCTAATGAGTGAAGCCATTTAAAAAATACGGTTTCGAAATGAAACGCTCTACTCGTAAGAATTTTTTTTCACCCTAATTTGTGATAGATTTGACTGAATATAAAGATAGACGGCTGAAAAATTTAGAAAATTCACAAGTATTTGTGCTTTTTTGTAAGGTGTTAACATGGGCAAAACAGCATCAACAGAGGCTGACTGTTGCTTTGGAAGACTTAGTAGCCAAAAAAGAGCTTCTGGAGTCTTTGCTCCAGTGGTTACAATGGGCAGAAACAACACTCAATGAAAAAAACAAGGAGGAGATCCCGGAGGAGATAGATGAGGTTAAAGCTCTGATTGAAGAGCACCAGGTACGATAACTTCCACTGATTAATGTATGTGCTCCGTTGTTCATTTTCTGCTACATTTCAATTAACTGGTATTATTTTCAGACTTTTATGGAAGAAATGACTAGGAAACAGCCAGATGTAGATAAAGTTACAAAGACTTATAAAAGGAAAGCTGCCGAGTCTACGTCAGGTCAATCTCAAATCCCTGTCTTTGGCAAAGGAAGAACAGACCGTAAGTATTAAAGAGCTGCACAAATCATGGCTATAGTTAGCTATGTAGTTAAAGTCCCTCTGCTTATAACTATAGGAAAGAGATTGTAATCAGTATCCTGAATTACATCAGTCCTGGAAATTCCTATCTGAGTATAATGGTGACATTTCTTTAAAAGTTCATATTCCACATAAGTATTTGGGTTCTGCTATATACCGTATTTTCGGATTATAAGACGCACTTTTCCTCCCAAAAATGTGGGAGGAAAATGAGGAGTGCATCTTAAAATCCGAATATAGCTCACCGGGAGGTTAATTGGCGGGGGGCTGTCTGTGTGGCTCTGTGTGCAGGCAGCCAGGTGCGTGCGGGCGTCCAGGTGCCTGTCCTTGCGGGCAGCTGGCTGTCTCTTTATCCCGGTGGCCGGCTGCCTCTCTCTGCGGGTGGGCGGGCGGCCTGCTGGCTGCCACTCACTCTGTGTGGCCGGGCGGGCGGCCAGGTGGCTGTGCAGACTGCAGTGGCTGTGCGGCTGGTATGTTAGTCTGTCTACGGTCCCGGTTTCAAATGATGGCGCCAGGAGTCAGCACGTGCGCAGATGGAGCTCTTGGATGAGAGCTCCATCTGCCCACGTGCCGCTTCGGGCGCCATTTCTTTGAAGCCCGGACTGCGTACAGACTGGGACACTCGCTACCGCCGCTGCCACCACTGACCCGCCACCACCACTGACCCGCTGCTGCCACCACTGACCCGCTGCCAGCACAGCCTCTGCCTCCTGTGACCCTGCTTCACCACTGCTGCCGCCCCCTCCAGTAAGACAACACCGGAGTATAAGACGGACCCCATTTTTCTTTTTTACCTTTTTTTATCTCTAAATTTGGGGTGCGTCTTATAATCCGGTGTGTCTTATAAAACGAAAAATACGGTACATATGCCTGTCTGGCCATATGTCAATCCGTTTACTAAGTTTTTATATAAGGTGTTCATGTCTGGGTTATCACATCCTTAAAGAGTAACTGTTGTTTGGATTTTTATTCTCATAAATCAATGATACAGGTGAAAACAAGAAACCATGTAATATATCTCATCAGCAAAATCTGCTTTGTTCTTGTCACGTATACACAATAGACTTCTGGGAACTACCTGGGAAGGTAGTTAGCAGATAGATCAAAAGAGGGCGGTAGGGTAGATAAACCGTCTAGAGCAGAGGATTCCCTAACAGAGGCAATAGTCAGGATGCTGGATCACAACATGAGGTCTCGTCAGTACACAGGGAAAAAGCAAGACGTAGTCAGGTGGAAGCAAGGAGTCGGTAGCCAGGAAGTCAAGAGCACAGAAGTGGGGAGGACAGGAAAGAGGACAGAAACGGAAACTAAGGTGTGTTGACGGGGAATAGACAAGGAGACAGACTAGCAGGGAAATGAAGGGAGACAGTGGAAGAGACACTGACAGGATGGGAACAGAGGTCAACAACAGGTCAGGTGGGAGCAGGGCAGACAACAGGTCACTCACGAGCAGAACGCAGCAAAGCCGGAAATATCACTGGCGTAGTTCTGGAGGTGCAATGCCAAAATATAGTGCCCTGAGCTCCGGAACGAGGCAGGAAGAATTAACCCCTAACGTGACATGTATCTGAGGGGGATACTAGCAAAGGCTCAGCCGCAGCTGAGCCAGGAATAAATCATAGCAGTTCTCTTCCTGGACTGATCTTGCATTGTCAATGTTCTCAAATCATAGCTAAAATATGTCTACATTGAGAACAGACTTACTT